>NC_067312.1:40896404-41232237 GCF_020740795.1 Apus apus | reverse complement strand
CTGCATGGCAACACTCAGGAGACAAGTGAGTGCAGCTCAACCTCTTGCAGGAGGTTGCCTTTCTTTCCAAAACTCACCTGGTACACGGAGAAGTCCCCCTCTGCTGCTCGATGGGGATGTCTCAGGCCCTTCCTTGGGATCAGCCTGCAAGAACCAGGCTGCGCTTAGAGAGCAGCCCCGCAGCAGAAAGGGCCACCAGCACCAGCAGCCTGAGCATGGCACAGCTGGGACCCTCTGCCCTCCCAGGCTCCCGGCCCCACACAGCGGGTTACTTCTCAGCACCACCAGCCTGGATATGCTGGTGTTCCTGGTGGCTCCTCAACCCTCTCTGCTCCAGGAATGGCACCACAGGAACCTCCCTGCCCTCCTGCACAAGCTGATCCCTGTCACGGCTCCTCCCTGGCACCCGTACCAGCCCACGGAAGGTGAAAGGCAGCCATGCTCACCTCTGCCTGGCCCTCCAACAGCCTCTCCAGGCTCCTGTCTCTGAAGGTCCTCCACTGGGCAAGAGAGAAGGAGGGGAAGAAGGTGAGCAGTGATACCTCCGCTACTGGGCTGCAGGAGCAGTGCTTGGGGGGACAGAGCCCAGACCAGAGAGACACGGCATGGCAGCAGCTGAGCTCTTCCTCCAAGCCTCTGAGCAGTGGCAGGCAGGTCTCGTAGGCTCCCTTGGCTCCTTCTGCTCTGCTGTGCATCAGGCAGAGACAGGCAGAGAGCTGGCTGAGCCCCCAGCTGCCTCTTCCCTCTCTCCAGGCACCTCTGCCCAAGAGCTGCCGCAGCCACAGGGGCACTTCTCCCCAGCTGGGAGCTGCGCTGCCCCGTCCGGCTGCGCCTGCAGCCTCCCCCCGCCTTACCCTGCAGGGTGCCCAGCCACAGCTCCTTCAGCAGCCGGGAGCTGCAGGAAGAGAGGAGAACCAGCATCAGGCCCTGCTGCCCCCCAGCCTCGGGCAGAGCCCACGCACAGGGCGGCAGGGGCATGGCCGGGAACCTCTCCTGCCCGCCCGTGGGACGTGGCAGCAGGACTCACCCCAGATCAGCAGCGCAGGAGCCAGTGGGCCAGGCAAAGATGAGGGAGATCATGTCCTCATCGCTGCCTCCCTCCTCCTCTGCTTCTTGCTCCCGGGCAACCTCTTCCAGGTTTCACTTACTTCCTAATTGGTGGAGCCTGGAGATGAGACAACGTGAAGGCAGGAAGGGCTGTCCCACTGCTGGCTGGCGGCTTCACTCATAGGGACCAAGTCTGTGATTTCTGAAACGCACCATTACAAGCTGAACAGCTTTTGACAAGTCGCTAAATACACCGGGCTTGGTTGCCTTCCCCAACCCAGCCAGCACGACTCGTTCTACTGCTGCTGGCGGGGTGGCCTCTTGGGGGGCTGGGAGGAGTCCTGGGGACTGCTGGCTCTCCTCTTCGGGGCTCGCCGTGGCCTCCCAGGGGAGCAGTCCCTGCCCTGGCTGGGAGTCGAGGGACCGGGCACAGCTTCCTCCGGATCCTCAAGCTGCTCTTCCTGCTCCCCACGGGCGGGAATGGGGATGCTGGTGGTGCTTCTGGGAGCCCCCTGAAGAGCAGCAGCTGAGGTGGTGGGACGCTCGTCTTCAGGGGCTCCCGCAGGGCTGCTGGAGGGGCCTGGACCGGAGTCAGGAGGCCCCCTTGGGGAGGCAGCAGGACGCTCCCGCCTCTCGGCAGCCCCGCGGCCCTGCAGGCCCAGCAGCTGGTGAGCTTCCCTGCCGCAGCGCTGCACAGCCACGTTGAGGAGGTCTTCAACAAACCTGGCAGCGCGATCCTGGAGGCTGTCCTGCAGCAGCCGGAGCAGGGCCTCTTGGTCCAGCCCGGAGAGGCCCAGGACACACGTGACGAGCTCCCCCAGGGTGACGGCAACGGAAGGCTGCTCCGCAAAGATCTGCCCCAGCTGCTGGTGGACCCAGGGCATAATGCGCTGCAGGAGGGCCGGGTGGTCGTCAAACAGGGTGGCCCAGGTGTCAGGCTGGAGGCCGCCCACTGCAGCCCTGGGCCCCGACTCCACCACCTGTGCCTGGGGCGGCGCAGCGGGAGGGGAGCGCCGAGGGGCTGAGCGCCTTCGTGCTCTTCTTGCACGGGGCCTGCTGAGAGGAGGATGCCTTCGGGAGGCAGCAGGACACTCCTGCCTCTCGGCAGCACGGCGACCCTGCAGGCCCAGCAGCTGGCACGCCTCCCTGATGGCCCGTTCCATGGCGGCCTGAACAGGTGGCTCCAAAAATGTCGCCGTGACGTTTTGGAGGGAGGACCCCAGGAGCTGGTTCAGTGTGTCTTCCTCCAGCCTGAAGAGGACCAGAAGGGGCACAACAAGATCCTCCATCACCTCTGCCACAGAATGCTGGTTCTGCATGGACAGTTCCAGCTCCTCCAGGATCCAGGGCACAAGGGTCGGCAGGAGAGCTGGGCGTTCCTGGAAAAGAGTCGCCCAGATGTCGGGCTGCAGGTCACCTGGAGGTGCCCCGGGCACCAGCCCCGCAGGCTCTTGTCCTGATGCTGCAGGGCTGTGGACAGCTGGATGGCCAGGACCTCCTCCTGACTGCTGGTGGACAGCTGGTGGAGATGCAGGTGGCAAGATGACATGCTCCTCAAAGTTGTCATCTGCCTGCACCGAGTGCACAATGGAGCAGATCCTCCTCTTGCAGAGGGGGCACTCGGGCTTGCTGCGGGCCCAGTGCAGGATGCAGCTGTAACAAAACTGGTGCAGGCACGGCAGCACGTAGCTGGTGCCCTCTCGGCTGCCCAGGCAGATGGGACAGCGGTTGTCCAGCTCCGTAGCCCTGCTCTCCCTGGGCTGTGGTGGGGGGGAGGTGGGCATGTTGCGCTGCTCCCTCCCAACAGCTCTGCAGAAGCTGGTGTCACACTAGGAAAGCAAGAGAAGCCCCAGTCATGGGCTGGCCTGGGCAGGGGGCAAAGAAATGCCCAGCTTCTTGCAGAAGGAAACCCTCCCAGCTCCTCAGGATGAGCTTTTCCCTGCCAGCTCACCTCTGCTGCTGCGAGCGTGCCTCCTGGTGCCCCGGCTGCCTGCAGCTGGCAGGGCCGGGGAGAAGCCTTTACTGGCTCTGGCGCCGAGGGTGAAGATCTCCCAGGAACAAGCTCCACAATCGCAAGCTCAGCTCCAAGGGACACTGACCGCTCCAGCCTCACCAAGGGCTCAGCTGGAGTGCCGGTAACTGAAACTCCAACCTGATTGGGTGGCTCCAGCACCTGTTGCTTGGGACTTCACCAATCACCTCTCAGGGTTTCATGACAGCCTGTCCTTCCCCTCGGCCCTTGCCCAAGTAGCCCTGCACCCCAGCATGCAGCCCCGAAGGCGTCGGGGCACCTCACAGCACACCCCCCTGCCTCTGGGGAAGGCATCAAGGGGATGGGGACGGGCTCTTCCCAGCACCGCCTGGTGGGAGGGAGAGAGGTGGTGGCAACTCCTGAAACTAGAGAGGTTCAGGCTGGAGACGAGGAATCCAAACCAAAAGCCTTGTGAGCATCATGAAGTACTCGGGTGGGTTGCCCAGGCAGACTGTGAGGTCCCTGAGCCCAAAGGTCAGCCTCCAAGACCCGAGTGGCCATGACCCAGAGCATCCAGTCCTGAGCCAGTCGCTGCACAAGAGACCTCCTTCGTCCCCTTCGAGTAGAAGCGGTTCTTGGTGGGACTGGTAGGACCAGAGATGAAGAGGAACATCTGAGCGTGAAACCCTCAGGACAGGCAGAAAAAGGGCTATGAGAGGGGCAGGTGTTGATGGCATACCGTATCTTACATATAGTCTCTATATTTTACCAGCTGTCAAATGAAGGATTCTCCCCCAGCGTCAGATTACCTTGAGGTACACATTGTACTTCACCATCCTCCGTCATCACACACCAGGTATGCCCAGGTCCCTGAGCAAAAGCAACACCCCGGACAGGTTTACCTTTGTCTGAAGCAGGATGGACCCAAACACTTTTACCCAACAGGTTTCTCTCACATACCACAGGGACTTTATACCCATCTGCAGTATGTAAAAGGTCTGACTGAGCAGGACCAGCCACCTTGATGGATCCCCTGGTATTAAATAACCAGGTGGCCTTTGTCATTTTTTTTTTCCCAGTTTCTGAAAGTTCCACCACCCATTGCCTTCAGGGTAGCTTTTAAGAGACCATTGTACCTTTCAACTTTCCCTGAGGCTTGTGCATAGTATGGGATATGGTAAATCCACTCGATACCATGCTCTTTAGCCCAGGCACTGACAAGACTGTTTTTGAAATTAGTCCCATTGTCTGACTCAGTTCTTTCTGGAGTACCATGTCTCCACAAGATTTGCTTCTCAAGGCCCAGGGTAGTATTCTGACCTGTGACATGAGGCACAGGATATGTTTCCAACCATCCTGTACTTGTTCCCACCATTGTAAGTACATGGCGCTTACCCTGGCGGCTCTGAGGCAGTGTGATGTAGTCAATTTGCCAAGCCTCTCCATACCTGTACTTTGACCACCTCCCCTCATACCACAAGGATTTCAACCGTTTCACCTGCTTAACTGCAGCACACGTCTCGCAGTCGTGGATCACCTGCACAATAGTGTCCATGGTTAAGTCCACCCCTCGGTCACGAGCCCATTTGTATATTCCATCTCTGCCCTGATGACCTGAAGTGTCATGGGCCCATCGAGCCAGAAAGAGCTCACCCTTACGTTCCCAGTCTAAGTCTATTTGGAACACTTGAGCAGCCTCATCTGCTCGTTGGTTGTGTCGATGTTCCTCAGTGGCTCGACTCAGAGGCACATGTGTATCTACAGGATGCACTTTTACCACCAGTTTCTCTACCCCAGCTGCAATATCTTTCCACAGCTCAGCCACCCAAACAGGTTTACCTTTTTGCTGCCAGCTGGTCTGCTGCCACTGCTTTAGCCAACCCCAAAGGCATTTGCTGCCATCCATGAGTCAGTGTAGAGATAGAGTCTCGGCCACCCCTCTGGCTCAGCAATGTCCAAAGCCAGCTGGATGGCTTTGACCTCTGCAAACTGACTTGATCCACCTTCTCCTTCAGCTACTTGTGCAACCAGTCATGTAGGACTCCACAGGGCAGCTTTCCCCTTCCGGCGGTTCGCTACAAGACGACAGGAGCCATCGGTGAAAAGAGCAAATTGTTTCTCAGTCTCCGGTAGATGATCATATGGTGGAGCTTCTTGAGCCCGTCTCACCACTTCTTGTGGTGGCATTCCAAAGTGTGTGCCTTCTGGCCAGTTTGTAATTGCTTCTACAATACCTGGACGATTAGGCCTTCCTTTTTGAGCTCACTGGGTGATTAATGCAGTCCATTTACTCCAAGTCACATCGGTGGCATGATGGATAGGGGAAAGGTGACTCTGGAACATGAATCTCAGCACTGGTAATCTGGGCACCAGGAGGAGCTGCGCTTCAGTGCCCATCACTTCTGAAGCGGCTCTAGCTCCTTCACATGCTGCAAGTATCTCCTTCTCAGTTGTCATGTAGTTGGCCTCGGAACCTCTGTAGCTCTGGCTCCAGAATCCCAAGGGTTGACCTCGAGTCTCCCCTGGTGCTTTCTGCCAGAGGCTCCAGTTAGGACCATTGTGCCCTGCTGAGGTGTAGAGCACATTCTTGATGTCTGGCCCTGTTCATACCGGTCCAAGGGCCATTGCCTGCACAATCTCCTTTTTGATCTGCACAAAAGCCTTCTGTTGGTCAGAACCCCATTTAAAGTCACTCTTCTTTCAGGTCACCTCATAGCAAGGCACAGGCTGGTAAAGCCTGAGCAAACCTCTGGAACATTTGTGTGTCACACTGAACATCATCAGGATTTGTAAGTCCATCTTTATCACAGATCACCTCTCACACAGCTATCTCTCTCCAGTATGTGATGGCTTTCTCAAGAGTGGGTGTTCTGCTTTGTCACCATTCAATGTCACTCTTGTGGGGGTATCTTTCCCTCACAGCTGAAAGAAGTCATTCCCACAGGGTGGTAGTTCCCATCTTACTACTAAGTGCTCTATCAATGCCAGCATCTCTGGCCAGGGATCCCAACTGCTTGGCTTCTCTCTCATCCACATTGTAGGTTTCAGCACCACTATCAAAGCATCAGAGCAACCAAGGAAGAATTCCCTCAGCATCAGTGCTGGAAAAGTCCCTTCTCATGAGGCGCGGTTCTTCCATAGAGAAAGGCTGGACAAGGTCATTGTCGTCATCTGCTGTTCTGTCTGCTTGAGAAGGGCCTGGTTTTTTATCTGTTTGAGAGGTACCTGCTCCATCATCTGATTTAGAATCCTCTGCCTCCTCAGTTTCAGTCTCTATCATTCCTCGAAGAAACTCTGGATGTCTCAGGGAGAAGCGTTTTGCTTTTGCCTTGCTCCTGGTCACAGGATGAACTAGCTTGATTCGAAATGGAGTGGACTTTATCTTTGTAGAAGCAGTTGGTTTTGTAGCAGCACTTGTAGAAGCAGCTGTTTTTGTATCAGCACTTGTAGAGGCAGCTGTTTTTGTAGCAGTATGAGTGGTGGTATCAGCAGCAGTGGTGATGGCAGCATCACGGGTGGCAGCAGCAGCACCGGCAGCAGCCTTGCCCGTGGGGGATTGGCAGTGAGTGGAGCAACACCTCACCCTACGTATCCACAAGACATTATAAACATTGAGCAGAAGCATCCCCACTGCAACAATGCTATTCAGATCAAGAGCTGGGAGATTCAGCTTGAAAGAAAATGGAGAGGAAAATTGAACCTGCTACTGGCATTACCAACATGGACCGTTCCGTTCGCTTTAGGAGTTGTACCATAACTGTACACATACAGTGCTCCCACAAAGATCAGTATCATAACCCCTAGGATCATTAGGCTGGTAATTATATGGTTGATTACGGCTACAGTTCTGTCAATAAACCATAAAACAATCACAAGAGCAATCACACAGAGCAGCTCTTGGCTGTATAACACATGTACAATTGCATATTTGGAAAAAGGTCCAATAGATCCATTGCAGAAAGTGTCTGTTCAGTTTTCAATCCATCACGAAATTCAGCAGAACTGCTGCCCATTGCTATCTCAGGAATTCCTCCCATCAGAGATGGAATTTTGACCACTCCCAACTAATGAAAATTTATAATCTGGCCTTAAAATCGAGCCCCGCATTTGGCACCGGATAGATGGAGTCCTCCCCGGATGCCAGTCATGGACGGAGGAGAAGGGAAGAAGAAGCAGGAAGGAAGTTGTCTTCTGTGATCTCTGACCTTCCTCTGAGCTTACATAGATACATGGAATGGAATATCTCTGGCCAATTTTGCTGTCTGTCTAATTCAGCCTCCTGTGGGGGGGTCATAGATCTCCCCATAGTGTCTGAGCCAGCAGAGTAAAGATGTGAGCTTGAAGACCCAACAGTTAGAAAAACATTCCACTGTTATCAATCTTAATTGGAATGCACTGGTGCTAGTTAAAAGAAAGCTTACTGAAGGAAAAAAAAAAAAAAAAAAAATCAGTGAAAGGAAAATTGGCTTCATCCTGGCTCAAACCAGGACAAACAGGGAAGGCACCTTCCTCCTTACATCATTAACCTGGTCATCAGGGAAACAGCAGACTTCCCTATGAAGTGGTTCAGGTCTGCATACTGGGCCCTCCACTCCTTTCACAAGCAAGTCACCTATTACAATGACACATCTGTTATTCTTTACTAAGCTGGCATGGATGCAGTGGGGGATCCTACTAGACCTTGATGATACCTCCAAGAAGGAAGAACTAACACCCTCGCCATTGCCCTGTTCCTCTTTCAAATTTCTGTATCTGTTATGCCACAGCACCTGGGAAAGTGCAGGAGTTGCTGGGCAGACATGCCTGCATTGCTTTTTGCATCAGGCAGAAACTTCTTGTCATTGTCCCCTGTCCTCCAGATCACCACATTCAATCAGGCAGAGGGAGGACAGGGAGTTCTCTGCAGCACTGATTCTGTCTGCCTGCTGGGTAGGATTCTCTACTTCTTGTGGAGTCTTCACCTGCTACCTTTGCCTGAAGGCCAGCAAGGTGTGGCTCCACAGATCTATCTCCCTTTTACATTCCCAGATACTTCTCAAGCTCTGCACCTTTGCTGTCAGATCATTCACCCGGTCACAGTGTACACAGGTATTGTCACTGCTGCCCTCTGGTACTAGTGACAGGCTCGCGCATTCTGCACTGCCCAGGACCTGAACAGCATCTGCTTCTGGGGCACCTCTCTCTGGGTTGCCACATTCTTTTTGGCCATGGCTTTCAGCCAAGGGCTGAGTTTTCTTGTGGGAGGGGGATGACTTCAGTTGCCCTCAACTCCTAGCCTCCCTGCCCACATGAACTGCCACACACCCTGCTCACTCCACTCCTCTGCAATAGCCACATTTAAATCTCCCAAGGTTTCCCTGGCCATGCCCCCAGCCAAATGAAGCTGTCAGCAAGTGGCTGGCCGTAAGTGGCATTCCCCAATTATTTGAGGGGATCAAGTGCTCCCTCAGAGTGCACCTGTCAGTTTGTAGACAACACCACATTAAGCAGGAGTATTGATCTGCTTGAGGGTAAGAAGGCCCTGCAGAGGGACCCGGACAGGCTGGATCAAAGGGCCAAAGGCCAATTGTATGAGGTCAAATAAAGCCAAGTGCCAGGTCCTGTATGTGGGTCACAACAACCCCCTGCAATGCTGAAGGCTTGGTGATGAGTGTCTGGAAAGCTGCCCAGAGGAAAAGGGCCAGGGGCTGCTCTTTGACAGCTGGCTGAACACAAGCCAGCACCATGTCCAGGTGGCCAAGAAGGCCAACAGCACGCTGGTTTGTATCAGAAACAGTGTGGCCAGCAGGACAAAGGAAGTGATTGTCCCCCCGTACTCAGCACTGGTGAGGCTGCATCTTAAGTACTGTGTTCAGCTCTCGTTACAAGAAGGACATGGAGGTGCTGGACCAAGTGCACAGAAGGGCAACAAAGCTGGTGAAGACCTTGGAGAACAAGTGTTATAAGGAGCAGCTAAGGGAAGTGAGGTTATTTAGTCTGAAGAAAAGGAGGCTAAGGAGAGACCTTAATCCTCTCTACAACTACATGAAAGGAAGCTGTAGCAAGGTTGGGGCTGGTCTCTTCTCCCTACAAACAAGAGATAGGACAAGAGGAAATGGCCTGAAGGAGTGCCAGGAGAGGTTTAGATTGGATATTAGGGGAAAAAAAATTAATCTAAAAGGTTCTTAAGCATTGGAACATGCTGTCCAGTGAAGTTTCTAAGTCACCATAATTGGAAGTATTTAAAAGATGTGTAGACATGATCCTTTGGGATATGGTTTAGTGGAGGACTTGGTAGTATTAGGTTAACTAGGTTAACCAAATTAGGTTGAACTTCGTGACCTTGAAGGTCTTTTCTTATCTAAACAATTCAGGGATTCTCTGATAGCATTTAAAGATGCCAATTTTACCTGAAGCGGCTCTTAATTTTAGTTTTGGGGCAGTTTTTTTCTTTGACACATGGTCTCCTGAGTATTTTGTACTTGAAATTTAAAGCCCTTTATATATCATAATTGCAACATGCTTAGTAATTCTGGTGATTTCAAAATTCTCTTTCTTATCTTACTAGTATCACTTATTAGTACTTAGAGACAGAGTGGCTAAACCATCTCTGTAAACAGATACAGCAGCATAATTTCCAGACTTATTCCAGATTCACAGTGAGGGACATCTCACAACTTAAATATAAAGTGATGGCTTTTCATTGAAGCCAAGAAGTTGGAGGCTATCAGAGATACTAAGAAATTGCATCACTCCTACATGCTGTTGGCCATGGAAACTGCTGAACCCTAAAAACTTTAAGCTGCCAGGTCACAGACACTATGCTGGACTCCTGCTCATGAGCTCCAGCAAGAATAAAATAGACTAAAGAATAATGGCTATTGAAGCATATTTTATTATACAGCAATTTGTAAGACAGAGAAGGTGTAATTCTTTTTAAACATATATATTTATACACACCAAATTACAGTGAATCCAGTGATCTGTAGTTTTGAGGAGGAACAGACTGTATGAACACCACAGTTGTATTGTAAACAGTATAAACTAAAGTTTCAAAAGTTTTTACCATTTATAGCCTCATTTATTTAATATACAGACTTTTAATAAAAGTTGGCACATGCAATTGGCATTGAATTTCTCCCTAATACTAGTATGAAAATACCCCTTTATTTTAAATACCTCACTTTATATTCAGTGGAAACCCATCACAGCTTGGGTTTAATTGTTATTCAGTCAACTAATGACTAATTTCCCATAAATCCAGCTATCTATAGCCTAACTCAAAGAGCAGAAACTGTAGGAAAAGGACTTATTTTTACAAACTAAATAACACATTTGAATCTGCATTCCACATATTTGAGTCAAATTGTCTTTTAGCATAAGCAGGTATTTGTCACAAAACAGGATATGTGAAAAAAAATTAGTAATAATGAAAACTGATGCTACTAGTCCTAAAGATACCAATAAAAAAGGATTAGGCATGATAGCAATACAGTGGGAGAGAAATACTAAAATAACTGATGCTGTAAAAAGCTTCTCCAATCCAGTAGCCCGGTTAGGGTCAGAGGGACAGCATTGCATGCTATTTCAAAATCTAGCAGATCTAGTGGTAAAAGGCGTTTGAACTGCACAAGTACTATTGGCCCACTTTTTAAAAGTACCTAATACAGTCAGAAACATCTTGGAAGTAGGTTTCTTTGTAATATAATTAAGTGACTTGACTGTATGAAAAAAATACCTCCCTTTGGTTTATGAATTAGGGATCTTTCACTAAACTATCTTTCTCTTAAAAAAATTACCTAGCATTGTTGTACAACAGTGGACCAAGGAAAAAAGAAAACGTCTTTAAAAGGATCATATATGAACAGATTGCATGCACTAGTACAGAATCTATTAGCTTAACTGGGGATGTACATGGGTACACATCTACATGATGTTCCTTGCAGAAGTGGCCTGTAGATATTTTCCACGGAATACACTGTAACAAGCCATACAGATTTAAAACTGTAATTTATTATTTTCTAAAATATTATTTTCCAAAATAATAGAAAATTTTGTAGTCAATACAAAAATAGTTACAAAGAAAAATACTTAAACCATGTTAGGCCACAACTGTATTTGCAAGAACAATTAAAAGAAGCTGTAGCTTGTCTTATTAAGCCACTAATGTATGCTAAACAGGCACAAAGTGGTTACAAGAACTTATGCGAACAAAATATATTCAGAGTGTTTCACAGAAATTATTGTCCCAGGGATGTGCACTACACCACAACCAAAAAGGGTCCAAAACCATACAGAATGAAATAATACTTCCTTGTCAACTGAATAAAAATTACTTATTTACAGATCATGAGGAAAAACATGAAAGGCCTTTCCTTTTCAAATAAATACATGTATTAAGGGAACACATCCACTACCTAAAAAAAAAAACTTTGTGCGATTAAATGAATAATTCTTATGTAATAAACAAAACCATAAAAACATTCAAAGTACAATAGTGCAACTATGTCAGAGCATAAAGCTCATGTTTGCCAAAACAACAGAAAACTTTCTTTGTTTATTATTTCCATGTATAAAGACATGCTTTATTTTCTAAATTTTAATATCTTTTTTCCCAAGTTCTTTTGCCTTAACATGAATTCTACACGGTATTACGTGAATACGCAGACTTGATGGCACTGAGCTATAGCTATATCCCCACTTGGTAGTGCTTTTTTAGTACTTTATACATTGACCATAAAACTACTCCGCTGTAAAACTTTATTAACTGTTTCCAACCCTGAATCATATTTTAAAAACAACACTGTTTCAAATTAGTTGCTTTACACAACACATAAATATTACAGAGCTTAAAAAAAGTTATTCAGTTTATGTAATTTGGCCAAATAACACAACAGATCTTAGTCATTAAAATAAATGAAAAAAAGTACCCTAAGTATGAAAGGTCCAGTTCTGCACAGAGAAAAAAAGAGGTATGAAGGCAGGCAGGTCCCTGAACCCACAAACTTTGACCAAGCTCTCTACAGGCATGGACATTCACATGTATCACTCTGTATTTTAAGAATCTTAGATATGATAGCAATTACTGCACATGCACACACACTCTGGGATGTGGAACCCAGAGGAACCTCACAATGTTGCGAATCGAAGGCCAAGGGACATCTACATAGGCTATACATACTGAACAGGGAGTTAACCAAGATCACTGCCACTTTGGAAAATGAGGTTGGACATGGAAAGGAATTTTTAATCTAGAAGAGAAGTGGAAACACAGGAACTGGTTGCCCAGAATGGTGATGGTTTATGTGTCTTTTGGGATTTTCACAGACCAGCTAGCCAAACCCACAGCTAACCTAAGGTTGGCAACAGTCCAGCTCTGCTTGGGTGCTTGGGAGGTCGGACACAACCACTTGCAGAAATCCTTCCTGCAAACAACTTTATGTGATTCCTTGCATCCAAGCAAAATGTTTTGCTCATGGAGGTGTGTTAATAAGGTTTAGGCAAACATATTTCATCTCATTTACTGCAGGCCAAGACGACTAAGCTGGCCAAACACTGTGGTTTAGGAAACACATACAGAACACTGAGTCTCAGCCTAAACTCTACAAATTAACAGAGGTCAATTGACAGAAGTTAGTATTTTGGAATGTAAGTAACAACTCAAAATCATGACATTCTCATCCTGAGAAAATTCAAACACCTATATATAATAAACTTTAGAAACCAAGTACTAGATCATACCCCTCTCTCCTCCCTGTTGTTGCAGGAAGAACGGACTGCAAGTACAAAACACATTAATTTTACTTCCCTTTGAGAGAAAGAATCTTTTGCAGACAAAGAACACCGAAGAGGCCCTCATCAATGCACTCAGCTAAGCGTGGTTTTCTACTCAGGCAAGTTAATTGCAGCTGTAGTTTTCTTGCTTAAATAATCAAGGGTTAATAATAAACAATATATATGTAACCAAGCATATTCCTCATACACTTGCATCCCCATCATTCTCTGCCACCTGCCCCAAATAAGTGTCCAGACTACAGTAAGGTGGCTTGTACTGCTGGGTGGAAAGATGCTACAACTCTTAAGTCTCCTGCAAGGAATAAGGTAGTGTGTGAAGATACCCTTAGAACTACAAAAGGACACCAAACATGTTTTGTCATCTAGGGCTGAAATAAACACGGTGAAAAAAAATTTGTTATTCTTTCTGGTATTAGATTTTCTTGGCATTAGGTCCCCTTGGAGTCTTATCTCCTCTAGGCTCAACAACCTCAACTCCCTCAGCTTGTCTTCGTAAGAGAGGTGCTCCAGCTCTCTGATCATTTTTGTTACCCTCCTCTGGATATGTTCCAACAGGTCCACAACCTTCTTGTCTTGGGGGCTCCACAGCTGGATGCAGTACTCCAGGTGAGGTCTCACCAGGGCAGAGTAAAGGGGCAGAATCACCTCTCTCGATGTGCTGGCCATATTCTTTTGAGGCAGACCAGGCATACATATAGATGGCCTTCTTGATTTTTTGTTTTGTTTGTTTTTCACATTCCTTGCCAAGTTCAGCTCCAGCTGTGCCTTGGCTTTCCTGACCTTGCTCCTACACAATTGGGCAATATCCCTATACTCTTCCTCCAACACCTGTCCCTGCTTCCAATGGTGGTGTAGCTCCATCTTGCCTTTAGTTTGACCGGCAGGTCTCGACTCAGTTACACTGGTCTCTTGCCTTCCTTGCCCAACTTCTTACACCTGGGGATTGAGATAATCTGCACTTTATGGAAAACATCCTTAAAGATCAGCCACCTCTGCTCTGGTCCCTTGCCCCTGAGGGTTACTTCCCACAGGGGTCAATTTTCTAACTCCTTGAAGAGCTGGAAGATTGCTTTCCTAAAATTTAGGAGTCCTGACTGTGCTTCTCGTCTGCCTCACACCCCTTAGGACAGTGAAATGCACTACTGCATGATCACTGCAGCCCAGGCTGCCTTAAATGTTGACATCCCTGAGGAGTTCACTTGTGACTATCAGGTCCAATAACGCATCCGTTCAGGTAGGGCTGTCTACTTCTTGTCTTAAGAAGCTGTCATAGAGGCATTTCAGGAGTGTCCTGCATTGCCTACAGCTTGCCATGCTATTTTTCCAACAGGTATTAGGGTGGTTGAAATCCCCCAGCAGAATGTGAGCCTGTGAATGCAATGTCTCCTTGAGCTGGAGTAAGAAAGCTTCATGAATAGCCTCCACTTGATCCAGAGAATGTATCATTCTGCTTCTGAGAACTCCCGTTTCATAAAACTGGTAACACAGCACAGGCTATGACTGTTTAAATATAGTGCTGATAATATGCAGTTGCAGCTCCTAGTTATATGGGTTTCCAATCAGTCCATAAAACTTTATCAAAGGTTGATTTACTGAGCTTAGGTTTCAGCCTGGAGATGTTTTATTAATATACAAATACTGAAACAGTTTGCTGGCTCTAAAGGGGCCCTCTGCCATTCCCATGAAAACTCGTGAAAGCTGAGAACTGGATCACGACTGTAGAAATACCTATGATTTATACTACACTATAGGACCATTTGGAATTATTACAAGCAATAATAATTCTGGTTTTAGAGATGCTGACACCTAAAGCTACCACCCACTGCTGAGTTTCTCAGAATTTTCCTAAAATCAGGCAAAGAAATCCTCATTAAGGTCAATAGTTGCTGTTAATTTCAGAGACTTGTTTTACCAAATAGTTTATACAGATGCTTGTGCATGTGCAGTAATTATTTCACCTGCAGGTTTAAAACTTCAAAAACACAACGAATATCCATTGAAACAGACTCCTCTATACTACTACAGTCCCTCAATTAGTGTCTGAATGGCAGGCATTTGAAAAACACGGGAAAAATTACAACCCATATTTCTCTGTAATACTAACAACTACCTAGCCTAAACAGGCAGGTTATTAGATCATTAATTCATCTCAGTAACCCTACATATCATAGGCATCATGATGTCTCCAGAATTTGAATGTTAATGGTCCATGCAAGTGTTCCTTTCACTTCTGAGCTGTGTAGAATCAGATATAAAGCCTACTTCTCAGTTCTGAATCAAACCCCAACTCTCAAAATTAAATAAATTCTCACAAACTTATATGAAATTACACCAGAACCCCATGCATCATCAACTGCCTTCTCCCAACAGAGATTGTTGAACTTTGTACCCTGAACTTAGGGTTTACCTAGATCTAGGCAATCTTGTAATGGTTTGGGGTTTTCTTGAGAAACGTTTCATCAACATATAACGTGAGGCCTTCAAAAAACTATATAAGCAGACATGAGCAAAAAGAGATAAAATTAACTAAAGCTGTAATTTTTTGTCTTTTCCTATGAGTGATATATATTATTATGTTCTGTATGTAAGAAATAGTGAGCCCATAAAGAAACAAGCAAGTAAAGGAGATAAAATATATTACAATATTTTATGCAGTAACTGCTGTACCACCAATTCTTAGATTACTTCATTGACTTGCATTACTTAAGAAAAGTGAAACCAGACCCTATGGGATAAAGCAAATGCATAAATATGAATGAGCAGAGAGTCTAGATTTTTAAGACAATGTGCAATTTCTAAATACACAAATGTATAAATCCCCAAAAAAAGAATACATTATTGAAATCCTTCATATATATATAACTTTTTTTAAGCAGACAAGTTCTTTAGGATTAGGAAAAGCATCTGTCATTTAAACACTGCAACAGTTTTTTGTGAGTGCCACTTTTTTGACAGGTGTCCCAGCCAGCCTGGTCACTGACCTTGCATCATCTTGATTATCACTTCGTTTTCGGACTTCGCTGCAAAAAAACACAAACAAACAAAACGCATGCAATTACTACATTTCTATTCATATTAACTGTTCCATTTCTCCCAGTATATCTTACAGGGCTCAGTATGATCTATTGCATGGATAAAACTATGGGTTTTAAGGCACAGAATAAACATGTCTCTTAAGTTTCTACTGTGGAAGCAATACTAATATTTCTATAGAAATCAGAGTTACTGATAGAAATATAATACTTTCTGGTATGTAATAACTCCATAATGTTCTGTTTTCCCTCTCCCTTTGATAATATTTTATTTTTTTTTTACTTCAACGTATTATCATAGGTATGGAATAGGTGAAAACATAAACCTAAATAACTGCCACTGGAAGCATAAATTTGCCCTCTGAGGAATTCTGGATTTCTATTATAAATGCAGACTTAAAAGTTTTCTATGTATGAGTGTTTATTGATCTGTATTCTTATCATGGGCCCCATAGGATGTTAAAAGCCAGCAATATGATTTCATGATTGACTATGTATATATATATATATACATATATATATATGAGAGAGAGAGGGAGAGAGAGAGAGAAAGAGAAAATAATTTAAGTTGTCCTCATATTAGTAGAATAAATTAATTATGTTTCTCTCAGAATACTGTATTAATATTCAACATGATGTCAGAAAGGTATGAACTGGTAACAGGTAAGTCTTTAAGACTATTTGCTCTAATGAAATGTTCATTTAAAATTTTTTAATTTCAAAATGAAACGCTTCTTTCAAAGAATACAAATTAGTTAGACTTTAGTAAAGAAATCACAGCCAACTATTCCAGACCAAGGTTCTAGTTAAGGTATAGATTTTTGAGGATCAATGAACCTTATGAAGAAAAACCCCAAGCTGAGTTGGGTATTCTCTGAGATTCTGAAAAGAGAGGCTGCCCAAATATTTTTTTAAACTTGAAAGAGTTAAAAAAATTTATCATGTTTAAACACTAGAGACAATTTTACAATTGTGATTAATTTCAGATAATTGTGCTATGTAAGTTCTCTAATTTCATAACCCACTGCTGCATTCATGGCCAGGTTCTTGGAAATGAGTCATTTAATGAAACAGCAATTCACTTCACATTGACACTGCCAAATAAACACCTATCTTCTTGCTGCTTCTCCGACAGATACGTTTTCTTGGAAATACTCCTGAAGAAGCAATGATCCTCTCTAGAGAGCCAGTAATTTGTACGCAAGCCATGCTAACAAGTAGTATTTTAAGAATTAATCAAATACTGACCAAGCATCCGAACGTTTGATTATGCACTAGGCTGCTGCAAAAATCACATTAATATTGCTTGTAATTCTGGCCTTGAGCTCCATGTATTAAACTGAAAAGTCAGAGTCTGAGGCTTCATTACATACTCTCAACCCTTCAAAATTACATTGTAACCAAGAACGGCTTGGAAAGGTAGTAGAAGTCTAATGTTTGACTTGCACATTATCACAGAAATATCAGGTTGCTAAATGGATAAACCTGGAACTACTACCTTTTAAATAATTTAAAGAATGGGACTTCAAAGAAAGTATGCTACATTGGAATGGTCAGTAATAAAACTGAATATATATTAATATATCTGAAAGACTTAAGCAGGCTGCCCATGGAGCTTGCAGAGTCTCCATCTCTGGAGATACTCAAGACCCGCCTGGATGCAGTCCTGTGTCGTGTGCTCTAGGGGATCCTGCTTTAACAGGGGAGTTGAACCAGATCAATTCTAGAGGTCCTTTCCAACCCTGACAATTCTGTGATTCTGTGATTTAACAATTCATTACACATAGAATTATATGGATTTGAGGTTAATTTAAAAAAGAATTAAGAAATTAAATCCATGTACCATTAAAAATGTAATCCATTCTCCAAATAGGTTTTTAAATTGTGAGCTACCTAATTGATGTCCAATTTAAATCTTATAGAGACAGCGTTATAGAATCATAGAATCATCCTGGTTGGAAGGGACCTTGAAGATCATCAAGTCCAACCATAACCTAAATCCACCAACCATAACTTAATTTACCGGTTCAGTGCTTAAATCATGTCACTAAGCACTGTATCTGTATTCCTTTTAAATACTTCCAGGGATGATGACTCCACCACCTCACTAGGCAGCCTGTTCCACTGTCCAACCACTCTTTCAGTAGAGAAATTCTTCCTAGTATCCAGTCTAAACCTTCCCTGGTACAGCTTCAGGTAATTTCCTCTTGTCCTGTCATTATTACTTGAGAGAAGAGGCCAACAACAATCTCCTTTCACATAGCTGTAGAGAGCAATGAGGTCTCCCCTCAGCCTCCTCTTCTTCAAACTAAACAATCCCAGTTCTCTCAGCCTCTCCTTATAGGACTTATTCTTCAGATCTTTCACCAGCTTGGTAGGTCTTCTAACATTTGTTTAGCATGGTAACATTTGCAAGCAAATATGTTACTTGATCCACCTGAGAGTAATAGTGTCTTGCATTTCCCTATAATGATTTAACATGGTACTCTTCATTTAGTTTGTTGAATTTGATGCTGGTACAATTTTAAATGTACATGTCTTTATATGCACATTCACATAGAATGTACTTGTTATAAAATATACTTGGATGTGTTTATTCAAAAATAGAAACACGGCTACTTACCGAGCAAGATGAAGAACTGCTTCTACAATATTAGATCCATCTTTAGCACTTGTTTCACAAAATAGCGCATTATAAGTCTGTGAGTGAAAATAAAATGTTAAGCCAACTAATCTGATTTTTTTTTCCATCTAAAAATGTGTATTCAATTATAAATGCTTTCCTCGATAATACTAAGAATGATGATGTGCATTTAAATGAACAGGATTTCTTTTGGTACTCTTCATTCACCCATATATTCACTTTAGCACTGAAAAAAACAAAAACAAAAACAAAAAAACAACCCAGTAGCAGCTTTTTAATTGTATCTTTTTATACTCTGTATATTCTGAATTAATAACTGAATAAAAGCACATCATAAGTTTAATGTCCAAACTCAATTGTGTAGTCCAAAAGACTGCAGAAATAGGAAGAGAGTTGTTAGGACAGGGTACTAAATTCAGCTTGTTAGCAACTCATGAACTACAGCATCTGGTATTCTAGCTGAATCAGAAATATCATTCTGGCATAATCAACCCATTGCACAGCCACTCAGCAACTCAAGATTCTAAAGGCTCTACTGGTTTTCTGCAAAATATGGGATATGTGCATCCCTTGTCCTCCATATAAATACATGCAAAAAACTTCTCTTTATAGCAGAGAGTTCTGTTTTTGTTTCTGCAGATGTAGCAGGAACACAAGATAGTCTCCTGAAGATGAAAATATTCCACACAAAGTTGGACAGCCGGGCAAAAAGCCTCATGTGCTTATTAGTGTGCATCATACTTCCACTGGCAATTTTTCTTTGGCAGAAGAAAAACTCAATCTCTTAGTCCATCCACTTTTTCGCCATAAAGACTGAGAAGACTATCTCAACCAATAATGAAGTTCAGCTCAGAGGACACTAAGATGTGATTTAGCCAAGCAAACACCATGAAAAAAGGATTGTTTTAATGAAAAGTATCCATTAATTAATTAGTAGATTTGAATTAATGATCAGTAAATTACTTTTGTTTACTGTTTTCCCACATGGGGCAATGGGTACAAGCTGGAACATGGGAAGTTCCATGTAAATAAGAGAAACAACTTCTTTGCTATTAGGGTGACAGAGCACTGGAATAGGCTGCCCAGGGGAGGTTGTGGAGTCCCCCTCTCTGGACACACTCAAAACCTGCCTGGATGTGGCACTGTGTAATGTGCTCTAGGGGATTCTGCTTTAGGAAGGAAATTGAACTAGATGATCTCTAGAGGTCCCTTTCAACTGTGACAATTCTGTGATTAAAGCTCTTAAGACTATTTTATGCCAAAGTGGTAGACCTGGACCTTACCATAGCCAGCTTTTCTCCGTAGTTTACAGGCACACATTTTTGCCCTTGTTCTGTAACAGCTTGGCGGAGATCTGCTTTGTTTCCCACCATCATAATTGGAATATTCTCATGAGTTGCATCCTGTAAAGAGGATTTTATTTCCTTATTGCTAGAACACTCAGAATACAAAAAAACAACTAGCATCATGATGTTATACTGATTTCCTTCCCACAAAAAAAAAAAAAAAAAAAGTCTTGTATGTCATCACAAAAAATGAGAAATTACAAAAGTCATGCCAAGATCTTTTGAAAAGCTAGTCAATATGTAAGGAGCCAGCTAAACCAGCCTGCAAAGATATGCTTCCATTCCCATAAACCCTGTTTCCCAACAAGGAATGTCTTATGTTCATCTAATGGAAACAGTTACTGTATCTAAATGCTATAAGAAAGAATTACTATCGTAAAAGTGATCAGCTCCTTTACCATGATTTAGAGAAATTAATTCCATTCATAGATGAATTAAAGATTTTATCACTTTCCCTCCTATTAAACACCTCTGGTACAAGAGAAAAGTCTTTTTCATTAAATTCAAATTTTTATTCAAATAAACAAACAAGATGTACTAGTAGAAAGAAGTACTGAAAATTTCGCTTGAACTATAATGTACAGAACCTAACACACTAGTTAAAAATGCAGAGAATCCAAAGAATACTCAACCCATCTACAAGAGGGTATCTGAAATAGCCTCTCATGCTCATTTCAATAGGAAGTGAATGGGGAGACCGTGATTACATGATACTCTTCTATACAAAAAGATACATCCGTTTTAACACTAACTGAATACGCCAGGATACATTTAGAATTTACACGTGGCTTTTACCTCTATGGCTTTTACCTCTATGCGAGACTGCACTCTGACTAATTTCAACATACAGTTACTCAAATCTTCAAAGAATAAGGTTAAAAATGCAGTGAAAGGCAGTTTGTAATTTGGATATACTTAAAGATCTTACCTCAATCATATCCACCCATTCTCGCACATTGAGAAAGCTTTTTTCACATGTTACATCATATAGCAGTAAGACACCATCTGCTCTTCTGAAGTATGATTTAGCAATACTTCTGAATCTTTCAGAAAAAAAAAAAAAATTGCATAAAGCCATATTAAAAAAATAATTCAATTTAACATCATTAAGAATGCAATACTACTTTATTGCACTACTGAGTAAGATTATCTCCACATTACAAGATGAGTTTTCTCCTAGTTTCTTTCATAAGTAGTTCTTGAAAACTGGTGATGCAGGCCTACAAATGCCCAATAAGGTTCCACAGGATTCTGTCCTGAACAGCAAGCAACTTTTTTGGTATCAAAACAATCTACAGTGTATCTATTCCAAATATTCTGCTTTGCACTGAGCTTTTGATTAGAGGGCAGAATTTTTTCACTTGTATAGAACTTCCTAAGTTGAGTGGGTTACTCTGCTACACTTTAAAAATATGAAACCAATACACTTGTTCCAGGTATGAATCAATCAGTTATAGTAATCTTTGCTGTTAAAGTAACACAATCTACTTAATAAACAAGTGCAACAACTAGGTTTTTACATTATATGTTAAAATATTTTTCAGAAATTCATTATGTGGAAGGAGAGTAATTTAGCCTCTGACTGCCTACTTCACATAATCACTCATTCAGGTAAAGTAAACACATACAGCCCAATATAAATCTTGGTCAATGAGCTGATTAAAGTGAATTAGATTAACCTCTTTACAAGCCCCAAAAGCTTGTAAAGAAGCCCCCAAAATTAGTAAAGTAGTAATGGCTGTCAAGTAGGGATGTAATTAAATTTTAAGGAAAGTCTACGCAGTAACTTGAAAAATTTTACATATACATTCAGTAATCTGTACAAGTTTGCCAGAAATTTTTTAAGTCTTTGGGGAGAAGTGTTCATGTACTAAATACAATGCAAATCAGGATCAAGAACTTCAAGAAAGGGAGAGGAGAAGGGAATCTCTAAGACAAAGCCTGCTCAGAAATCCAGGTCTGTAAGAACAAAGAAAGCAAAAGGCTAAAAATGGAAGAAACAATGTACACCACCATATTTTTGTATTGCAAGTGAGGGACAGATGGATTTAATTAATTAATGCTATGGTGAACCTCAACTATTCCTCTCTGCAGAGATATGTCAGGCATCACCAAAGCTAAAAAATAAACATTCCACCTTTCTTGGGGACTCACCAGAGCAAAATCACATCTGTGTATAGACATCTATATATGGCTTTACTCACTTACTTACAATAGCGCCTTATAATATTTACTGGAATTTTTTTCATCTAGATGAAAAAAGGCAAATGTCTTTCAGAAACAAACCAATACTGAGATTATGTAAGTGCAGAGGATCACTAACCTCTCTTGCCCAGCTGTGTCCCATAGTTGTAGCACTGTAGGTTCTCCATCAACAATTAGTCTTTTCATTTGAAAATCCACACCTGAAAAGAATATGTGTAGTCTAATAAAAAACATCAATAACCTTAAAAAACCCTCATAAAATTAATAGCTATGTGTCATATACAGCTTATTTCAAAATTCATCCCTTTTAATTGATTATGAGATTTCAGTATGTCACATAGCCTTGAACTACAATAATCAATCTCTTGAATGCATTTAATTTGTCCTTAGAAAAAACATTTAAAGAAATATTTTGCCCTCGCATTTTCCCAGAAGTACTGAAACAAATTTGATCAACAAACAAGAAGATCCCTCTCTGCTTTATTTTGCTGAACAGATTTATGGAAGTAGAGAAAATGTTTTATAAAACAGAATTTATTTCAAAGGCAAGGAGGAAAAAGATTAATTAGAGCAAAAATCCTGGGTCAGAGCCAGTAATACAAATATATAACGGTGATTTGATTGGAAGGCAAAAATTTGGTCTTTGGAATCAATAAGATTAGTTTGTTAGCTGACAGCCATAATAATATATATAATAAGCCAGTCAGAAATCCCTCCAGCTGCATTTAAACCAAAGCTTCAATAAGACTTCAAAGAAATGGAGACAAAAAGTAGTATGAAAGACATCAAAGCATAATGTAAAATACTGAGGAAGGCCAAAAGAGCTGAGAAGACAAGAAAGCAATGAAAATAGTGAAAAGGATCATACACCCATTCCAAGTTCATTATACTGAAACTCCTCTTTTCTAGTGCTTTGTGTTGTTCCCGAACAGGCTTTGTGCCTTGCAAAAAGAAACTAGATTAGAGCAGTACCCTGCTATTCACTCCAAACAGCAATTAGCCAATTCTAAGCTTTAGCACTCAATTAGATATCACAGCCTAAGAAACTGCATGTGCATATTCAGGAAAGCAAATTCATTGCAAGGGGTAATTCATTGAAATGGGTAATCTTTTCACCCAAGTCTGCAGAACAACAATGATATGCACTTTAGTATTTTAAGAACAATAACTATACCCAGGGTTGCACTTGTATTGCCTCGAAATTCATTCTTGCAGAGTCTTGTAAGGAAACTGGATTTTCCCACTGCTGCATCTCCCGCAAGAACAATCTTGTAAGCCTTCTCTGAACTGGGGTATTTCGGAGAACACTCAGTTGCATCTGACTGAAAATAAAAAATAATCCCACTATTCAACTCATATTAAAAAAATATCCTCTAAACCTAACACTTTTTTTTCTTTCTTTCTTTCTTTTTTTTTTTTCCACCCTAAAGAACCAGTTACCTGAGGGGTGAGAGCAGATATGTGTTTCCTTGTTGAAGCAATTGAGCTGCTTCGACTTACTGGTCGTGAGGGCTTCCAGTCTAAAACTGTACTGCTGTTATCAGGACTGTACACTTCTTCATCCCTGATCTCTGGAACCTGGAAGTACAAGCAAGTGTGTTAGCGCCAGTGAGAAAAGCATGCTTTTTTCCAAAAGACACAGCTAAAACTGAATAAGTAATTTATCAGTTTGGATTAAACAGAGACAAAGGACCAAATAGAGCTATGTAATTCTACTCAAAATACTGGGCTAATTCTGTTCTTATTCACATTTGCTGCTTACTACAGCCTACATTTGGTTCCTAAAAGTATTTCCTATCTGGTATATACACTTTCAGTAATGTTTGCAGTAGACCACATTAATTTGCATAGGGACAATTTAAAGATTAAAATTAATTAAAATAAACAAACACTTTATTTCAAAGCTTATTTTACAAAAAACAAGAGTTTTTCTACTCAGTATGCAATTACTACTCAAATGAAATTACATACAGGACAACTGAACTCAGCACTACTCATAGCATTTTTAACTGCAAACAGAGAATATACATCTCTACTAAATGCACAGTAAAGCATCTGCTCTAAAAAGCCCCTGTGATCCGCTGTGCTTGATACTAGTTTTGCTACACAGCCATCAGTAAAGCTCTCGATTTTACTAAAAATAAAATGGAAAGAATAACACCTTCCTATATTTCTTAATTCTCAGAGACCTACCATGTAAGTCAATGTATGCACTAGCAGCTGTTTTTCTCATGTTTTTTTCATTCACTGCCACAGCATAGTAAGAGAAAGTGACCAGATTTTACTTCTATAGTATCTGCTTTTTAATAATTAGAAAAAGGGTTCATGTCTACATGCTGTTTAACAACCTTCAACCCTCATGTACTTCAAAAATGAAGTTATTACATTAAAAATCTACCAAGAATGTCAAAACATGCATTTTATCTTAAAGAGGAGTAACTATTTATTCATTCTCCTATAAACTGTCACTAATCTTATTTAAATGTATGCATCTAAAATACTTAGCTTTAGTTGGCATATGGGCAAAGGTTATTTAATTTTAAAAACTGGAAACTTATTTTGCCTCCAACCAAAGGTCTTTCTTAGAGAAGGAGTAAATCCGGCACTTACATCTGTATCAGAAGCATCACCACCAAAGCTTTCTTGCATACACTGTGACCTTTGAAAAATCCTTTGATGCCTGTATTCCACTTCTGAGTCATATTCATTTGAATCTCTCAGTGTAGACAAACCACTGTCAAAACAGCTCTCAGGTAAGCTGTCAACTTCACAGTTTATCCTTTGCATAGGATCACAAAGGGCTAAAGAATCATAATCTTCATCCACACAAGAAGAATGAGATGATCTAATAAGAAAATATTGCGGGGAGGGGGAATTATTCCACATTTGTTCTTCACAACAAAATCTGTGCCATTCTAGAATAACAAATAATTAGAAATGCTAACTCTACAGTTTAATACATATGTTAATGCCTATTATTTCACCTTTCTAAATTTTTCAATCACATCTCTTAGGATGCTCAGATTAAATATATAATCTATGTTATTAATTATGACCTCCTGAGTTTCAGTAAGCATGCTTATTTATTGACACACAGAAAAAAAAAATATTCAGAAAACAATGTGTGGTATACTATGAAGACATTAAAGGCAGATAATTATAGCTGATGCTTTACCTAATTTTGGCCTATTCTAAGACATGTAAAGTGACCTTGAAATACTGTATCTAATTTAAATGGGTGCATTTGCTCACAGAGGCATGTAGGCCAGTAAGTAAAAACTATAAATATAGAAACAGGGGACAAAAGAGTTCAGGAGATCAGTGGTGGAAGAAATCACTGAAACTTGTTTTCTTACAGTTTGGCAGGCTACACAAAACTTAAATTTTTCCATGAAAGTTCTTTCTTTCTCTTCCCCTTTCCCTCAAAGGCCTCTTTTTTCTTTTTCCTTTTTTTCTTCTCTTTTGTCAGTCTGGATGTGGTAATATATACAATACTCAAATGGTGACAGTAATGACAATATGGCTTACAGAAAAAAACAATTTAATTTTCATTAATGTAAAGAAATAAAGGGAAGATTAATACAGTAAATCTTATAAGAACCAACCTTTTTTTAAAAGTTTGCTACGGTTACAATCATTAACCTGCTGCTGCAGCAAGACAGGGACAGGCGCCAAGTAAAGGGAGGTAGAAAAGGTCTCCAAGTCAGAGCAGAGAAGAAAAAAAACAGTGTGGCTCTGTCCTATTGGGAATGGTTGTAAAACACTAAATTGCTAGAGCAGATGAAGTCAGTATCAAGCCTCATAAAGACAGTTTGCTGCCAGAGGGGCTGGGAGGTCGCAGTATAATGGCAGACCTGAACACTGGGGAAAATCACCAATTATAAAGCTGTTACTGAGTTGAAGATAATTCCTACTTCCAAGTGGCCAAATAGTGATGACAGGTGATGACATGATGATGACAGATCCACATGTATTCACTACTCTTGCATGTCAGTGTGAGATGAGGATGTTTATTGTTTAGAAAAGTGAGGCTTATATACCTTTGTCATCATTATTACATGGAAAAACCAGACACACAGACTAAAGATAGGATCAAAAACGTTTAATTTCCTGAATAAGCTAGCTAACAGAGATCCTTGGTAGATTTTTACAGTATCTTGGAGACACAGAGAGGTGACTGAGAATCAAACTAGAATCAAAACAGTCCAAGACCAAGAAACAGGGCATCTGAACTCTCTGTAGGTTCATGATTAGCACTGAGAAAAGTTCTCCTGAGCTTACTGAAGTCACTGAAAATGTTTCTATTGATTTCAATACACTTGGATCATATGTTACAGTCACACATTCCTTCTCAATCATACAAAGCTACTCTCTGTTACTTGACAATATTTGCTCTTCTAAGAGAAGTGTGAAGCCCCAGTCTTTTTAAACTTAATAAAAGCAAACCCGGCTTACCTGTCATATCGTGGGTTTAGAGGAGACTGTCCACCATTAAATTTAGGACTGCTTCTAGAAATGGTACTTCCTGGTGAGGTGTTTGCTAGTCGCTGCAAGAGGTACATAACAAATGCATTATATGTTTGATGAACACAGTATAAGAATCTAGATTTGTCATGAAAAAAGTGTGCAACATCAAAATTACTGCTGTTTGTTTTTATATATGTTTAACTACTTATTGTTAATTAAATCACATGCTTTAAGTAGGACTGGATGTCAAAAGTCCCCTTACTTGCAGTACTTTGGCTCCACTGTTGCAGTAATACTGAAGTTGCTGGCCGTACTCAACCACAAAAGACAATGGAAAAGCCAAGAGGCTTATTTTAACGGCACGTTGACTACTAGAGTGAAAACAGAAATGCCACTAGCTGAGCTCATTTCAGTAAAGACAGCTCCTGGATCTTGAGTGAGATAGCGGAAAGAAGGAAAGAGCTCTACATGACAGAGTATTTCACATGTTCTACTGTCCCTCTATATATTTATTCACTGGGAACAGTTTCATCTGTCATCTCTGTAATCTGCTTCTCTTGCTTCTGTTCAGGGCACAGCAGAAGGAAATGATGATATCTCTTGTTGCATCTGCAGTGAATCTCTCAAAGCCAGTATCAGCAAAAGACACACTCGTCAGTATGGTATGCTGAAAACAGGTAATGACCCTCTTTTCCTCCTTCCTGGTAACTCTTGTCTCTGTGGGATCATTATTTCAGACTCATCCATCTAAAACAATTAGCTGCTTTCCTGATGGTGTAATGGTTTGCCCAATCATTTATTTGGGAGTTTAACACTTTCCCAATGTTGCAAAATGGCACTGTAAAGTAGATATTTTACAACTTTTAAGCCTTCCTTTCTCTGTTTCGGAGTATGCCAGGTTACATTGGTTACAAGTCATCCTCACACAGTTGTGATAGCCTAAAAGGGCCTGATGAGGTACCTATTATCATCAGTCATTGCTATTCACATGAACAAAAGTTCAAACTAGGTTAAGAACTTGCTACTAAAAGAAAGCAGTTTTCTGAAAAAAAAAGTGTGTTTTCAGTGATAGGGCACTCCTATATATATAAAACAAATATGCTCACTTCAGTGCAAGAGAAATTGCTGATTTATTCACCTTCTCAGATACATTTGCCATGTGATATTAAAAAAAAAAGTCTCAAGCACTTCAGAAAGCATCTCTAACAAAATCCCATTATTTCACATAACACAAGTAAAATCCTACAAAATTCAACTATACAGGTGTATACCCAGAGTGAGTCCACTGAAAAAAAAAAGGATTTTCTGAGTACCCGGCAAAATACAAGCAAATATGCATATGGTGTTTTAAATTCTTAAATCTTCTAGTACAACATAATAAAATTATAAATACATACCAATGATCTGTTGTACCTGCTGAAGCTGTTTTCAAGTGCACTTCTTAAACCATCATTGCTGTCATGTAGCTTTCTATTAGCTGATCTAACAGGGAAACATACATACTTTAGCTTCCAGGAGTAGCATAAATAAGACATCAAAAATTATTTAACTTACCACAAACAAAACTTGAAAACTGTGGCATTATTCACTTGGGAGAAGAGGCCAACACACACCCCACTGCACCCTCCTTTCAGGTAGCTGTAGAGGGCAGTGAGATCTCCCCTCAGCCTCCTATTCTCCAAACTAAATAACCCTAGTTCCCTTAGTCTCTCCTCACAGGACTTGTGCTCTAGACTCTTTACCAGCTTGGTAGTTCTTCTCTGGACTCACTCCAGCACCATAATGATCCTCCTGTAGCGAGTGGCCCAAAACTGAACATGATACTTGAGGTGCAGCCTCACCAGTGTCAAGTACAGGCAGCCAATTGCTTCCCTGGTCCCTCTGGCTATGCTATTCCTGATGCAGGACAGAATACCATTGACCTTCTTGGCCACCTGGGCACACTGCTGGATCATGTTTAGCCAGCTGTCAACCACCACCCCCAGGTCCTTTTCCTCTGAGCAGCTTCCAAGCTACTCTGCCCCCCAAGCCTGTAGCGTTGCATGGTGTTGTTGTGACCCAAGTGCAGGACCCAGCACTTGGCCTTGTTAAATCTCATACAGTTGGCTCAGTCTGTTTATTCAGCCTATTCAGGTCCTTCTGCAGAGCCTTCCTACCCTCAAGCAGATCACCACTCCCTCCTGGTTTGGTGTCATCTGCAAACTTACTGAGGGTGTACTCAATCCCCTCAGCCAGATCATTGATAAAAATAGTGAACAAGACTGCACACCAAACTGAGCCCTGAGGGACACCACTGGTGACTGGCCACCAACTGGATCCAGCCCCGTTCATAACTATCTGGGCCTTGCCATCCAGCCAGTTTTTTACCCAGCAAAGAGCGCACCTGCCTATGCCATAATTCTCCTGCTTCTCTAGGAGATATTGTGGGAGACTGTGTCAAAGACTTTAGTAAAGTCCAGACAGAAAACGTACACAGCCTTTCCCTCATCCACTATGCAGGTCACCTGGTCATAGAAGGAAATCAGACTGGTCAAGCAGGATGATCAAATAAAAACATCAGTGAGAAACACAAAACTCAGATGCCACAGCAATAAATGTTGTCTCATGAGTATCTGACTTGAGTACACAGAACATAAACTTAAAATGAAATTATAAAGATTAGTACTGTTTTTTCTATAAGAATTGAGGCCTTTCAGTAGTTTTACTTGGTATATTTTTCCAAATCTCATGCCAGTCTTTTGCATACAAAAAACATTTACCCTCAAATATGTCAGCACAATTTTTTTAAAGAAAAACCTGAATTACCAAGAACTTACTGAAGTATTTCAATTTGTCTTTCCAGGTTATCTCTGTCTTCAGTATACTCTCGGATAATTTCTAGGTCTCTGCAAAAAATATTTATAAGAGGTGATAAATATATTGGGAAAATATATAATCTCAAAAACATTTACTTTTCCGCTGAAATATGTAAAAAGTCATTTTACGCAAAGCAAAATCACTTGGTAAACTCAATTATCTCTGCCATTATATCTCAACAAAGACTGTGAAAGATGATCAACAAAATAATCATATGGACTGCTTCCTTTCCCCTTGAATATCATTTGTGTTATCTGAGGATAAGCATATAATAAAACTGTCATTTACGTTCCTTTAAATGAGTATCTAGAAGCAGGTTTCATTTACTTTGAAAAAAACTGGTTTAGACTGACATGGGAGGCTTTCAAATCTATTCTCCGTAATATTCATAAAGATATTCATCTGAGTGAAAGTAATGGAGTAAAAAAGTATGTGATGCTCTATCTTTAACTCCTAATCAAAGTCCAAACAAAATCAATGGATTTCCTTGCAAGACTATGAGAATTTGCTTCATATCCAAAACTAGGTCTTTCAGAAACCTGACAAGAGAAGTGAACAGAAGTAATGGCACGCTTTGTAAAACGTCAAATGTGTACCTATCATTCATGGCAAATTTAGAAAATAACAGTTACCAACTGCATACATAATAAGTACATCAGATAACAGATTTTCTTCCTGTGGTGAAAATATTATCATGTAGAAGCACCTTACCTCTCAGTGTTCAAAGTTTGATCTGCATACTCGCTTTTCAAGCTATCTAATTCACTCTGCAGAAAAGCTATATTTGTCTGTGCTTCTAAAAGATCTTTTTTTAGCTTCTGATTTTCCTTAAAAAAGAAAAAAAAAAAAGTAGATGTTTGCTGCCAAACACCTGACATATTGTAATGGCAAACTATCAAAATTAAACAAAACATGAAATAGTAGAAAACTGGAGCACATAGGAAGAAAGAAAATGAAAGAACTCTAAATCAACAGAGAAGTCACTAAATTAGCATGCAAGAACCACTGAATTTTTGTGTGCCTTTTCAGTTACACAAAAAGGGACTACATAATCTCAAGCCATTTCTAAATGTGATACCTAGAATGTGCATGTATTTATAGAGAAAGGTGTTTTCCATGCTAAAGATCCTCATACACTTATGAGCAACTTTAAAAGTGCCTTTCTTAGCTTACCAGTACTACACATGGAAAAAACAAACAAACAAACAAACAAAAACCCTCACACCTCACAATCTCTATTGCAACAAATATAAAACTGAGGCTAACTGAAGATGTTAATTCATATTGATATGATTCAAATTATAATAATCTCTTACCAGTAACATATCATGCATTCTTTTTTTCAATTCAACCACATCTTCCTTGTGATTTACATTTTTTGATTGCTCCTCCAGCTAGAAGGATAAAAAGCCTAACAGTTAATCTATGCCATTGATTGTTCTGATCCAAGTACATAAAAAGTAATGGAAATCACAAGAAATAGCCCCTAAAAGATGTTACAGCTGTTAAAGTTTTTAAAATGCATAATTTTCTCAACTCTGTGAGTAGGCAGCATTACTCCAAAAATTTCTGGGTTTCTGTACAATCTTTTAAGTCAATACTTTAAAATGTTTAATGAACATTTTGCAGTCTGTAAGGGCTGAATATGCCTAACTAGTGACACAGAAGCCAGCTATTGAGACGTTCCATTTTATCCCCACTAACATTAAAAAAAAAAAAAAAAGTACATTCTACCTCATTTGTGCACTATTTGTCCTACAAGCTCTCATATTTCTTGTAATGAACTTCCATTTCTACCAATGCACTTTTAAGTGCAAGTAAGAAGAACCAAAAATATATCCTCACTGCTCACTGTATTTCTGGTAAAACTTACAGCAAAATCTAATGACAAAATTAAACTAAAATTACAGATTAACCCAAACCAATATTTGTATCTGAGACTTCGGTTTACTTATGCTTAGGTATGAGATTAAAAGATAACACTGGAATCAGGTTCCAACTAGTAATAACGAGTTTCACTAGTAATTTAAGTTTAAAATTTCAGCTTAAACCCACCTCTACCATTACCTAGATGATAAAAGGCATTATAGTACTGTAATGCAGTAAATTAATATATTTGGGTTGCCAAATTCATCTAAAACTATGAATTACAAATACTTAAAAGCAATATATTAGACTATTTCTGATGTACCAAACGCAAAGCTAGGTAACTGCAGTGTTCACAAATTGATGGATCTAGAAAATACTTTGGCAACAGCATTTGGCTAGCAGTTGATCCCTTTCCTAAATATTTCAGTAAATGCCACAGAACAAATATAACAGCACAGAATGACAACACAACTTAACAAAGTATTTGCAGTGTCCATTTGCTAATACACCTTAAATTAAAAAAACTACAGTTATGATTATTTATCTTGGGGAAGGCACTTTATAAGGTCATCATCTCTTAAAACACCTTAAAAAAATCTTCCAATGACTTCAACTCACTTTTTTAAGTTTTTTTATTGTCACCTGAAGATCCCCAACTTCAGTATCATACTGGCGCTTCAGCTCATTTAGTGCTTCTTCAGCTTTTCGCTTCTCCTGCAATATTTTTTTATCTCATTAGAAGTTGAGACAGGTTTCAAATGTTTCTTAAAAAGTGCATTCATCAGTTTGAAAAAAACAAAATTTGCCCCTAGACTGTGTGCAATTTTGTTTTTTCAGTAAATCAATCTGCCCCTTCCTTAGGATCCACCGGTACCCAATTCTGTACTTGCAGTCCACTTATAAAATATTCAGACATAAAATGGTAATGTGGAGGCAAACAGCGGGTGAATTGTTTGCTACTTATGTCATAGTCTCCCATGATTAACAGTTTCAATGTCACATATAAAAAAAAAAATAAAAAATGAAAGTGTTCAAATTTTACTTGTACATAGATTTAGGTATGTATTGCATATACAGATGTATATAGACACACCAACAGAAAAAACAGGACAGTACATGTTTTCTTTCAAGCCAGACTTCTATGCCTAAGCACACAATGTGCTAGTAAGAACATTACTGTGCCCCCATCAGCTATTTATTTCTGGGGGTTTTCTACATTTTTTTCCTTTCAAAGGTTTCATATTACATGCCCACATCCAGTAAAGTTATGCTGATGACAGTATCTTTAGTTTACTATGGTACTTGACCTGAATATCAGACAAAGTACACTGAGTTTTATTTTAATCAAAACAGATTTTGAAAGAAAGTTACACCAAGCACAACTGCAAGAACAGTACATTTCAAATGCTATAGATGACCAAGTGTTCAACTCACTCCCATCACTCTCCAAGAATTTAATAGACAGTTTCAGAATACAAGAAACCTGAACACAGCAGTGACACATGATGTCAGTGAGACATGTTGAGTTCTCACAAAGAAAAGACAGACATGGACCTTGCTCAGAATTCAGTGTTTTCCTGTAGGTGATGTTGACATCTGTGTGGTAAAATTATAATCCATGTGTTAAAATGATAATCAAAGTAATCAGCTTAAGATAGATTCTTTTACTGTTGGCAGCTATATACTCCGAGGTAATGTTTGGTAACTATTTGCTTCCCTTGAAGAAACAAAATATAGGATAGGCTCAACCTACAGATAGTATCATGCAGAAGCAGGTGTCATGGTGGCATGAGTGAGATCACTCTTAAACAATTGCGCTGATTGCAGGCATTACGATTAACAATTTAGTACAATCCCACAAAGTAAATAACTTACATTTACTTTCAGGGCGTTTTTGTAGGTGGAGTATGTGGAGCTACAAGCTAAACAGAGTATTTATGAGTGAAAATTAAAAGAGCACAGCATGAAACAAGATACAGCCCATCCTTCGTATCTATAGTTAGGTGTGAACAGTTGCGTGAACAAAATCCACACAACTTGATGACAATTTGAGGACTTTTTAGCATGAGAAATACAGACTAGATGAAGATAACACATAGCAGATGGATTTTACATAATGCTAGTACATAACTGTCCTCAGAATGAGTGGATACACACATCCCAGTCATCTTTTTACAGTAGTGAAAAAGAGACTTCAGGGACTTTTCAGTGATTTACCACTTTCTGCAGAACAGAAATTTTTCAGAGCAAATTAATTTATTTTCTAATCATAAATGCTCAGTCTCTCTGGAAATGGAAAGTTTATCTGTATTGAGAGTTGCAGTATCATCCGTTCGGCATATTATGATATGCTATTTTGCTGGTGTGAAAACTTTAACATTTTTATATCACTATATTTTGTTTCTAAGAAAACAGCTGACTTATGGTTTGGTAGGAGTGCTTCCTACTGTACAAAAAAAGATGGTGTTTGAAGCAAATCTATCAGAATAACATTTTCCTTCACAGATCAATTACTGTGAACTATTTAAAATCAGCAAGTTGGCAGATCACGCACTTTGTTGCTTCTGATTCTGCAAACATGTTGGTGAAATAACCTGTACCAAATACACAGACTTTCAGTAAGTTATATGTTCTACAAAGTGATAATTATGCTCAGAGTATTATGTTTTAATAAATTGATTCATGTCCACATTAGAACACTTTCACAAAATGTTATTCTTATGCACATAACAGTTATGTTAATCTTACTTAATTTAGCAACAGTTCAACATGAAGGAGACAATACAGGTGGGGTAGTTTTACTGTACTGCTTTCTGCCTAGAATTACACAGCCATATGTGGCTGTAATGTGTCTTTCCATGGATAAGGGGAAGAGGACTCTTGTACTCTTCCATCAAGACTGCAAGTTGGTTGAAACAACAGCTAAAACTTGAGCACACTGAAACGGAATTTCCCATCAACGTTGGGAGGTCCAGGCACTCACACACTGTCATCACAATTATCCTCTCTTACATCCCTAACTCTCAAATCTAGGTGGAAGATGAGAATGGGGGAAAGAAAGACCACCACTCCAGGCAGATACACAGATTGGGAACAAATGTTCAAAGTATTAATTTCTGCATAAATTTATCTCCTAGAAGAACTAGGTTCTATTATGATGAAAGGTTATTTTCTCCAATCTGTTTCCAATACTAGTCTCAGAAATAAATTCCTCTAGGCCATCACATTCTCAAAAAAAAAAAGTGGCTTTTTTTTCTTGGTTTATTATATATGAGCAGCCATTCCTCCTTGGGAAAGCATGAAGAGAACACATTTTCAGTCTCATGGATAGCTTCTTTTCACCCAGACACTGCCTTTAGTGGCTTTGAGTTAGTCCATCAGGATCAAAAACACACCTGGCCACCTATCCTGCTTAAGACCACTGAGAGTTTGGTAATTACAACATTCTGTAAATATATAATACTCACTTCCTTTTTAACTTTATGCTCTGCAGCCTGTATCCGTTGTTCCATCTCTTCCTCCAGCTCACTGAGCTGAACTGCCGCTTTATCTTGAGCTCTAAAATTTAAAAGTAAATACACTCTTAGGAATTACCCTCTGGCTTGAGAGAAAAGTTGTGAAACACATCTGTCTACCTCAGCTGAAACAAATCAGACAGACAGACATGAAAACAGCCTCAAACTGTCCAGACTGTGAAAATGGTATGGTTGGGAAACAAATTCACAAATTAATTTGAAGACACAAGCAAATTAGATTTTAAAGAGCAGCAGACAGCCCATGATTAGTACGAAATACATCACATCTGCACTTTGAAAATTCAGTTACAGAGACAAAAGGTCCCTCTGGTTATCCTATGAAGAGACTTCAAAAGGATAACTACAGCAACTTGCAACATGCACATATACAAGATCTCTGTCCAGAGCTAATTTGTTTGGTTTTGGCAGTAATGATGTGAGATTGCAAATGCTGAGTATTTACAACAGGTAAATACACCCGTGGAAGCTGAAGAAGCAAGAATATGACTTATAAAATGAAGGTATCATGGGAAAATATGCTAAAACTCAAAGTTGCAATGAAGGAAGAGGAGTCACATTTTTTAAGACATTAAGCATACAAATACAGCCTGCAAAAATTTGATCCACAACTTACCCAAAACATTAACAGGGAATAATCTGTAAGCTGCTATAGGTGCTTGTGCATATGTGCATGCACAAAAACTAACCTTTGAACTCTTGTTTATAGAAATAATCTGCATGACATGTTTTGGTATTAACTCCCACTAGTTTAACCCAACAAAGTGTGAGAGAGGAAAAAGCAACTGCATTAACTGAACAACAAACACAACTCACTATACCTTTTTACCGCAATGGCCAAAGTTTCCATCTCTGTGCTTTGAAGTTTGATCTCTCGAATGAAGTTCTTAATGACATGTTCATATGGCTGGATTAATCTTGGTTCTGCTATGTGTATGTTCTGATACAGAACACTGACCTGATCTTGTCTGAAAAAGAGAGATACCACTTTAAAAGACCTACCTGGAATAACATTCTATAACTGGCTTAAGAAAACCACATTACTAATTAAGATAATCCCCTCTTTGCTTATTTTTAAGATTTAGCAAGTTAGATATGGACTTTGAACATTCAGCATAGTATGTCTGAATTCTTCTAAATTATTTTTACCCTTCCTACTTCTTTAATCTAGTTAATGTAGGAAAAACTTTTCAGTTTAAGTAAATTTTTTGTACTTCTGTTCATGGTGTATTGAAGATCATGCCACTGGAGTAATCCATAATGTTTATCAAGTTTATTGGTGGCTCTAATGTTAATCATAATCCATGAAAAAGTTTACGGGTTCATCAGATCTCAATTAAATATCAAGTGTACAGCAGATTTGTAGCATTCAGACACCGATTTCCAAGCACATGCAGCTGGACAAACAATAAGTTCAGTGACTCAAGGTGTTACCATTTACAGAATTTCTACCACACTTCCATTAATGTTGAGTAGGCCTGAAGCAGGAGCCTGGCTATGCTTCAAACATTACAAAATGTAGCCTCTCTGTAGCCTCTCAGTTGAAATTCCATTTATTTTCAATACTTGGATTGAGCCTACATTTCATGAATTTTTAGCATTTCAACCATTATCCTTCAGAGATGCAAACTGCTCAACAAAACTGCCAACAAGTTATTCCAGAACAGCTTCAAATTTTACATAGAATCAGACATTGTTCATATCCAGAATTTGCTGCTGAAGAACATAGCTTGTTCAAAGAGTGTGAATATACATATAGTCCTTTAAATAAGTTGCATGTAAAATAGAAATGGCACTAGCCACAGCGAGATGGATAGTTTATCAGTCTTTCAAGGCAAATAAATTCAGCATAACCTAGGTCAACAGACATGATTTTTAGAAATATAAAATACAAACATGAAATCTGTGTTTTCAAATGTTCTTTTTTCCTTTTTAAAATTTCACCATCAAGATGCCCACTAATCACCATGTTTCCTAGAAAGCAAACAATCAGAAAATTACTTGTTACTTGATGCGAACATCAAATATTCATTACATGAGCAAACGTTTTCCTGATTCTTCCCTAAATCACAGGTGACTGAATTAGGGTTGGATCTCTAAGGATCTCTGTAACTTTTTTAACAGATTATAAGGCTATGTTGGTACTCTAACTTTTCTCAACCCATCTTTTGCAGGATTAATCAGCTGCTGCCTTTAAACTGAAATGAAGCTACATCCCTAAAACTACACTGCATTTCAAACTGTACCGCAAATCCTGTGTTCAAAATAGCACATGCATAATGTTAATACCAGAAGCTTCCTACCATACAGATTACTAATAGCATAGCAAATTGGAGGTACAGCGTCTTACGTTGAGGGAGTACAGAATTAAACAATTAGTCCAACCTTTGCTTGCTATATTTTGTGACAGGAGCAGAAGACATTTGTAGCATAATCCTGTAATGTACTTCTGCAACTTTCACTCTCACACGAATGCCACAGCCACTCCCTCTTGCAGCTTCTGTTCAAAGTGTATGCAAATGCACATAGAAGTTCTTTACAATGAGGGTAATGAAGCACTGGAACAGGCTGCCCAGAGAGGTGGTGGAGGCCCCACCCCTGGAAACATTCAAGGTCAGACTTGACCAGGTCCCCGTGCACTGCAGGAGAGGCTGGACTATATGACCTTTAAAGGTCCCTTCCAGCCCCATACATTCTGTGAAGTGAAAATAGAAATCGGTATGTCCATGCTGTTGAGATCGTGTCACACAGCCAAGTTTGCTTTAAGATGGAGTAGTCAGAAGCACAAGATAGTTATTGCAAGAGTTTATTCTCCCTCTGTGACACAAAACCATCTGTATTTATTATTCCTCCTTAGCCCAGTGACCAGCTATCATCCAGAGGGATCTAAAATATCTCAGTGACAGTTTTATAAAGTAGTACCTAGACTTAAGAAACAAAACAATAATCATACAACCACAACAAGGCAGGATCCTGAAAATGGCCTGGAAGGCTTTTTTAGATTGAAATTGGCCACTGTACCTGAGTGGCAACTTTATGGGTAATCTTAATTAAAAATATGACTCAACAACTACTGCAGCAATAAAAAATAAATTTAAAAAAAACAAAGAGAGAAAAAAAAAGTCATGCAATAAAATTGATGTGACTCTGCCTAATCACCTATGCCTTGAGCAAAACGTAATACACTTTCATGACATGGGAAGACTACTGTTGATTTAATCACTCCAGGTATCAGTGATGAATTAGCAATAAGCACAATGTGATAATATTTTATACATACTAAGGATTTTAGAAGGATGAAGCTACATACACTCTATATCAACATGTGATAAGTATTTGATGATTATGAGAAGAATTGTTCTGAATCGTCCCTTTCTATACTTTCAAACCCTCTTCCATTTTGACATGCCTTGATAAATCTTAGTCCTGCAGCAGGACACATTAGTTGCAATTAATATTGCCCCATTTGTTTGTTGTCTCCAGTTTCACTGAATCAAAGAATCACACAATGTTAGGAAACAGATGGGATCTCAAAACATCACCTAGTCCGACCCCCTGGCAAAGCAGGATCCCCTGGAGTAGGTCACACAGGAATGTGTCCAGGCAGGTTTTGAACGTCTCCAGAGAAGAAGACTCCAACAACCTCACTGGACAGCCTGTTCCAGTGTTCTGTCCCCCTCACAGTTAAAAAGCTTTTCCTCACATTTACTTGGGACTTCCTATGCTCCAGCTTGCACCCATTGCCCCTTGCCGTACCACTAGACATCACTGAGAGGAGCCTGGCTCCATCCTCCTGACACTTGCCCTCTACATATTTATAAACATTAATGAGGTCACCCCTCAGTCTCCTCTTCTCCAAGCTAATGAGATTCAGCTCCCTCAGACTTTCCTCAGACGGGAGATGTTCCACTCCCTTAATCAATCATCTTTTCCCTTAAACACATGCTATTGCTTTCTGCAACAAAATTTTTTCTCAAGGAAGATGTCACAAATGGATTTTGCTGAGCTGACTCCTCAACTCTGAACAGTCTAAAAAGGCAATTGGAATGCTCTTACTTCAGCTTCAGCAAAATTTGTCAGCTATGCTTTACTTTGCCCTTAAAATCCAGTCTTCCTTGAAATCCTGAAATCACTATTTAATGGGTTTAGCTGCACCCCGTCAAGTTCCACACTAACACAATTCTAGACATTTACAAATACTAATGCCTTCAGACCACCTGGCACTATGGTTACACTACCCAATATGCTTTCTGCTGCTTCTACAAAATACAGACACAAAACACAAGTACTCAGAAAGGTGTAGTACTCTAGCCAGGTACTGCTCTGCCTTTACCCTACCTCACCTCAAAGGTTTTATAATGTAAGCTGTCTGTAAAATTAATTAATAAGTGTAATTAGTCAATATTTGCACAACTTTACATAAGACTTAATTTAAGCAAAGTTACTATATTCACGTGGTTTCAAAGGGCTCCTGGGACAGAAAGAAAACAGAACTGCCCACATGATCAGGTAATTTGTATTATGACAGATTTAAAATACCATGGTATTTTAAAGGAGGATCAGGGGGAAAAAAAAATTACGTTCTATAAAGTTACATAATTACATATAACACACAGAGTTATGGTAATTCCTTTCAAGTTATAGTATTATTTTTAGTTGTTGAATGTACAGTGACTGCCTGATGATCAACACTCTGAATGCAGCTCAGAGGGAGCTGATGAAACTTACCAAAAACGAAAACTCTGCAGTTGCTCAGTATCTTACATGGGTTTCCTACTTAGCTGCCAGAAAGAGGTCCCTTAGTCTGACCACAAGTATGGTATTTTCCATACAGTTTTCCACCAAAGGTGTACAAAGTGCAATAAGCCAGCAGAAAACTGGAATAAAAGTGATAGAGCAGTGGTGTTAAAATACCACCTTCTCTCATTCACATGGTAAAGCTTCAGTGTTCTTCCACTGCTATTTTGCATATGTTCACCTGGGTCTACTTTAGGAAGATGGAGACTGACCAAGTGAGCAAAACAATCTCAGACTTTCCCTGTGCAGAGCACTCTGGGGAACACAAATCAGCAAAACAATGTAAAAGCTCACATAGGCAGCACCTGTGTGCAGGCAGTCAGGCTTAGCTGGGCAAGGGTTCTACCAAGGTGAGAAAACTAGACTGAAGTGTTGCCCAACAGGACTTATGGAGGTCCTTCTGTGTACATCCACACCTTTCTCAGCACTGTCCCTTGCCAGTTACAGACCTCTTGTCTTCAACTCTATCTTCTTTCTTATACATGCTCTTACTTGCAGACTTAGGGTCTCTGGACACTTCTATGTTCTTGACCCAGACATCTTTCAAGCACTAGAAAAGCCGAGTTTCTATTTTTGTAGGTGCAGGTAAAAGCAAAGATAATCACCACTACACTTAAAAGTCATTCTCATGTTGGTAATATGCTCCAATTCCTAAATTTTAGAACACTCTTCTAATGGTCTTTTCCCAGTGTAGGTGTGCTTGTAAAACTACTCATCACTTGTAACAGCTCTGTTCTGGTAAAGGGATGATGCACAAGATAGTCTGAGCCAGAAAGGTCTGAGCTGGGTGGTCAGAGAAAGACCAAGAATTGCACATCTGATGATCATCATTACACTGTAGACCAATAGGCTATTAATGTCACCAAGAGATAGAGAAATTCCTTTTCCTACAAAGCAGATACATTCATAGGCCATCATACCAGCAAGATGAATCACATCCATTTCAAATTGTAAAGGATGTACTTTTCTCACAGCTGAGTGACTAACAATTTATCCCAGATTAAGTGCCTTGAGGAAAAACAGATTACATGAAACATTAACACAGGGTAAAAATAAAGGTATTTCTCAACCTGAAGCACTATGGGGTTTTTTTAATACCACTTTTTTTTCTTCTTTTTTTCTGCATCTGCCCCTTCAGAAATGGGCTGCATAAAAACAAGACAAAAAAATCTCCAAGGGCTGATTACCAGGCAAGGGATTTTTAATGTTTCCAAGGAATAAATATTGTTCCCTGCCTAAAGACAGAGGTGTGATTTGGAGCTAGTGGGGTATAGGTGGAAAAGGCTCTGGGACAAAGAAGGAAAGACAAAGCCTGTAGAAAAGGAGAGCAGTCCAAAGCATGTGGTTATGAAAAATGATTATTCTTACAGCACTGATCCCCTCTCCAGCACTGTGACAAAGCAGGGTTCAGCATCTGTTTTTTCCTCAGTATTTGCCTTTACTGGCTCTCCAGGGAACACACTTAAATTTCCAAGGAAACCTCTCCAGTACTGATATCATGGTCTACCTTCTCTTGAAGTAAACAAATTGCTGTCAAGCGCCAATGCTGTGCTCGGTATAGACTTTGGTAAAAATCCATCCTGGCTTATGATAGCAAGAGCACAACAGATTTTGGAGGGATTTTTTTTGTGACCCTCTTGTTTGTTGTAGCGCAGTAGTATATCCTGTTGCCAGTCCTCACAGCTTAAGTAGCTCATGTTAAAACAGCACTTTTCATGTCCCCCAGATCCACATTTTCTATACAGCTCCAGATGACATGATTGTGGGCAAACTGTTATCATAATCACATAGAGAATCTGGAATTGTACAATGCACAGAATGTCACAGTCTAGCAGCACTGAAATCAGAGTTCAGTGAACAGTCATTTTGGCCCGAAGTACAAGGCACACAAATAAAACAGATCCCAAGACTAAAAACCAAAGAAAAGCAGTTTGAGGACTCTAAGAAAGCAGAATAATTTAACTCAGAATAGGGACTAAAAAATCTTTTTCTCCACATTCATCTACTCATTTGTGCTAAAATTAATTTAGTTCATTTTCCAATTTGATTATCCAATCAGCCAAATACCACACAAAAATTGACTGGTGGGCCTCAAAGGGATTTGGTGTATCCCAGCACAATCCCACAATAAACAAGAAGGCACACAGCACACACAGTCCCAAGCTTTTGCTCTTCCCAGTTAAAGATATTAGAATTGAAAATCTGTTTTCTGGCAAGCTTTTTGCCTGTGATTTACAAACACAAATAACTGTTGTAGTACTCATCATTACAGGTTTTCTCTTGAAGTGTCAGTGGATGTTGTAGGTGTTGTATCATTCTTTGTTTAAGCTAAGGAGTGGAAAAGCATTGCTGTTAGGAGACTTTCCCACATGCTTTAGGAGTCAAATCCAAACAGATCTGAGATTGGCCAGGTATTAAAAAAAATAAAAAACAACACTCGTTAACATAGTCATGAGCAAACACCCTTCCAGTGTGGGCAGTACACTGAAGCACTCACAGCCTGGAGCACCAAATTGTTAAGTTTCTTAACTTGGTCTACTCCTGTATCATTGCAAATAGGTCTTGGAGGAACAAACTAACTAGCATGCTGGAGTTCTCAATAAAACTGCTCTCCTGTGGCTCACACAGGTATACTCCAGTTGGCAATTCACTACATATAAACCAAAGGCATTACAATCTTTTGTACTTGATTACTCGTATCTGATTGAATATAACAACACAGAAGGGTAGCTGCATTTTAGATTTAAAAAAAAAAAAAAAAAAAAAAAACACACACACAAAAGAAAACCACAAAACAAAAAAAACAGTGGCAACCCTCTATACAATTCCATTAAAATCTGACTTCACACATTTGTCATTAGGTCATTATTAGGTCATCAGCCTGGAAAGACTTCCCACTAAAGAGAACAATGTGTAAAGACTAAGGCAAACAATATACTCACAGTGACCATGTGACAAAGAAATCTAAGTTAATTCTGTCCCAAAATCCTGTTCAGATGGGGAAGTGATGAGCAAGGCTAAAAAGAAATGTTAATGTTACACCTCTTGTTTAGCTTCAACCAGTGCACCCACAGCTCCAGTCCAGGCTTGGATGTTTTAAAGAATAAGCTAACAAAACAGTGCAACTGACACATCAAACTACAGAAGCAGGATCCACCTCATCATAAAACTATATTTTTGAAAATTAAATACATTCAAAATAAATTTATTTTATATGTACTTAATTTAATACCTGGAAGGAAGCAATCCCTGGCAGTAAACAATGTTTGATCTAATGTCTGCTGCTACACTGACGACAGGGGTCAGATTATTGATCAGTTACTGGGTTTCACAACTCATCATGGAGGCTTATTTATGGCTTTTAAAACCTCAGTCAAAGATACAGAGGCTGAGCCATGTGTACTGATATGAGTGAGAAATTTCCCCTTGATTTCCATGGGCACTCAATCAAGCTCAGGAATGATAAAGGCCACAGGTGTTCACTGCATAATTTTCTCCTGACTTCAGCCCTGGTTTTATCTCACTACTTGCATCTGCCATGCTTCATTTCTCTTTATAAACCACAATAGCATTGAAGAACAAATGCCAGCATTTTGCAAGACTGAGGCCAGAAGACACAGCTTTTTGAGAGACCAAACCCCAGAATGATCAAGATAAAAATGATCAAGAAAAAAAAACTATGTGGAAAACAAACACCACCCATCTGAATTTGAGGAGCTTTTTTCTTTGCAATTAATTTTCTCATGGTTTCCAATGCCAATGTTAGAGCAAACATATGAAGAGTAATAAACCACAATGTGAAGTCACCAACTGTTTTATAGTACTGAAGACGCAAGTGTGTTCTAAGCTAGGTCTGATTTTCAAAGTACTGCCACTTCCTAAAAAAAAAATTCTGGATGGATAAACAACTTTAAAAAACATTAAATTATTTAAAGAAGAAGATAAATACCTTCTTTTTAAGAACCAGCTTGCACTTTACATGGTTTTGTTATGTTCTTAATACCTCTCCTATGCCCCAACTCCTCAAAAAAATTTCAACATATTCATTTTTTACAGAAGTGATCCTAACGATTTTAATGGGACTACCTGCAGGTGAAAAGTCTCACACACACGTTTCACAATTAAAAAAAAAAAAAAAAAAAAGGTCCACAAATGGAAAAAAGTTGAGCTGTAACACAGGTCTGCTTCTAGCACTTCAGGACAGGAAGGAGAAAGGAAAGAAAATAAAACAAAGGTCACTCTGTTCCTTCAGCTGACGTTGGCAAACACCTAATAAATTCAACTAACTATGAAGGATGTTCAAAGCTATTTATGAAGCTGAACATGAATAAGAAACATTTACATCAAATTACTGCCTACCTGATACATATGTATTTAACTATCAACACATAGCTCTGCTTGCAATTTTGATGTATGAGAATGCTGTCAACATAGTTACCAAGATACCGAGATAGCCTAATTACCACAAGGAGACAGATGCTTTCACAAGCCACCACTTCTCTGTGTGTCTCTTTCTGTAAAAAGCATGTAGCAAGGAAGGCATCACAAAGCAGGTAAGAAAGACCTGTATTAAGTTACTGATCTGTCTGCAATGGAGCAGTCCTAGACGACTAAGTAATATTTACTCTTGCAGTGCAAAAAGAAGAAAACAGTTGACTCCGGTTGTGCTATGAGTAGCAGGTTAAGTAACTGAAAATTTCTCTGACAAAACTTTTCATCTCACAACATGAGCACATATTTTAAGTGGTTAGAACCAAAAAAAATTTGGGTAGGTAAGAATCTAAGTTGCACTATACAGAGTATGATAAAAGTTTGACAATGACTTGACACCTTGCTCCTGTAAAACAAACAGTACATTCAATTCGGTTGCTACAAAAGTTACATAGAAACTAATGTGTTTTTTTTTTATTTTCTTCAGTGTACCTCCCAGCCGGAACCCACTGCAACTTGACACAGTCTCTTCGGGTATCTTAACGTATTAAATTTTTTAACTACCTCTTAACTAGCTGCTAAACTCTTAAACTCAGATTGTTTGTTTTCCAGATTAAATGACAATTTTTAAGTGAAGCAGAATCACTCTGAACTTTTTATGGCCAACATTCTTAAATCAACCTTGAGCACCTGCGGATTCAGGCAGACTACCGGGAATCACACAAACGTGCCTTTGCAAACTGGAACCAGCTCAGTACTGACAGCCCCGTGGTAATGGGGTTTAATCCCAAACCGAGCTTCCGCCAGTTGTCTTCACTACCCTCACACGAAGGGCAAAGACCCACGGACCTCAGCGAGCTCCTCAGCCCGAGAGCCGTACTTCTGAACACCGTTAACCTGGAAGCAAAGGTGGTTTTGGGAACGAACGGCGGGGGTGCAAGCAAGACGGGAGGGAAGGAGGGTGGGGGATTCAGTTTACGGAGCCGGCAACACTTTGCATCCCGTGCGCTTCACCGGCCTCGTCTTCCCACGTGTCCCGGGCAGAGCAGCGGAGAGGAAGCAATCGCTTGCACAGAAAAACAGAGGTGGAAATCTTCAAAACCGGGAAGCAGAAGTGGGGAGGGGCTCTATACACCTGCAAGTCCAGAGGGCGAGGGGTCGGGCTGAACGCCGGTACGGCCGTTCCCCAGCAAGGTATTGCATCAGCACCGGTGTCAGCCGCTGCCAGGAGGGCCGTGCCCCTCCGGGGGGCGGCAGGGGCGGTCTGTCGCCACGGAGGTCCCCGAGGGCAGGCTCACCCCGGCCACCCCCATGGCTGCAGTCCCGTTCCCACCGGGGCGGCGATCCCCGCCGGGGCCGGAGGACGAATGCGGGCAGCGGCGCTGCCGGGCCCGGGCCTTACCTGGGGATGTACCTCGCCTCGTCCCCGAGCCGCACCTCGAAGTCCCTCCAGGGCTGCTCCAGCCCCCCGCCGGCCCACCCGGCCGCCATCTCCTCCTCTCCCTCCGGCCCGCCGCCGCCGGGTCGCCGCCGCGTGGCGCCGCGGAAGCCGCGGGCGAACTCCGGGAAGGTGATGGCCCCGTCGCGGTCGCTGTCGAGGCGCTGGAAGATGGCCTCGGCCTCGGCCGGCTGCACCCGCAGCTCGGCGCAGAGCGCCGCGAAGTCCTCCCGCTCGATGCGGCCCGACCCGTTGGCGTCGCAGGCCAGAAAGAGGGCGCGCAGGCGGGACAAGTCGTCCCCCGCTGCCTCGGGATCCATCGGCCGCGGATGCGGATCCTCTGCCCGCGGCCCGGGCGCGACGGGACGGGACGAGCGGCGGCGTCCAACCCGGCGGCACAACTCTGCCCTCGCCCCGGCGGGGCGGGGCGGGACGGGCCCTGCTCCGCCCTGCCGGCCCGGGCGCGGCCGGGAGGCGGGGCGGGCGGCAGGTGGTGGCCGCGGCTCTGGGCCGGGCCGGCCCGTGGCGAGCCCCGGCTGCCCCCGGGGAACGCAGGTGCCGACTCCCTCCTGCCGGGGGCTCCCGCCGGCAGCCGGAGGGGCAGGGCAGGGTGTTCCCTTTCCGCTCCTCTCTGCCCGGTGAATTGCAAACCGCGCAGGTAACTATTTACGAGCATCAGACATTAAAAGCACGTCCCACCCCCTGCAGCAATCCAATGTGAGTCCCAGTACTACGCACGCACTGCAAGGTGTTAAATCGCATTCCTGTTTTCCAGCAAAATAAAGGCACTCCTGACGTTCATGGAAGACAAGGAACCCACCATGACCCAAAGTCTCACTAGCTAAATTCTTGCTGACCACGAGTTGTCTTGGAGATACACACTGCTGAGTAGATGCTCACTGCTATCCCATTACCAGTAATTTTAAAAAGTATGTTGTTAAAATACCTGCTTAAGCAGCAAATGAAAAAGCTAGATTCAAATAAATTAACTGAAGGAACCAGATTTTCAGTGTTCTCTATAGACAAGCTGGTATTTGCTTTTCTTGACAGAAGTAAAAGCTTCTCACTTTCTTGAAGTCTGACTCAAAACTCAAATTTAATTGGAAGCAGTTAAATTTTGACCGAGGCGGTGTGTGGTGTTTTGCTTGTTTATTTCCCAGTATTTATCCTTGTTTATGTCGATCTGCAAATGTAAATTGCATATAGCAAAGTTGTGATAGAGTTAAATAGAATACAAATTCAACTATGGAAATAGTGTTTCTTTATTGACTGAAACATAGCCCAAGGCCAAGTACATGATCCAGCAAAGCACATATCGTCCAGCTGACCTTTCATTAGAATAAGTCATGTTCTGCAAATGGGAACTACAGAGTGCTTCTCTGCCTGAGAGGTGTGGAATGCCCTCAAAGGAACTTATTATTTTAGAGTTTGTGATTACTATTTCGTCAGGTTTAGACAGATTCAGCCTGAAATCCTGCCAACAATCCACCTCTAGTCAATAAAAAATTTTGTGAAATGTGCCCAGCACTCTAGAAAAACACAACTGCTAAGTTATTTGGAATATAAATTTTAGCTCTAAAATATGTGATAACTGAAGGGCTTCAAATTATTATTTTATAAATTTTTTGTCACTACACTATTAACATTACACAGTTGTAAAAATCAGAGTAGCAAAGTAGTACCATCTTCAGATTCTGAGCCTAGCAAAATCTAGTGCTTTAGTAAAGCAGAGTTATTTAACAAAAGTATTAATTCTATTTCATGGTTTCTCATCTGTCCATCAAATTTTTATACACAAAAAGTATCATGAAGCCGCTATGGGGCTGATGAAGGGTTACTCAGCCATCAAAAGAGACAAACTTGTCTTGCTTACATACACCAGTTCTCTGTTCATAGCTGTCACAACATTTAGCTTTCAGTGTTAACAAGTTCCTGAGCTGAACTGAAACAGCCTGATCTGGGGCTGAATCTGACTCACTAGACAGACAGGGTGTTTCCACTCAAATCAATGTGGTCACCTTGTTTGTTTTTGTGGCTACAGGTTTATTGATTGGTGTTTGTCAGTAATCCAGCTTACCCACAATCTCGTTCATGCTGTTGTGTGTATCTCTTGTGGCAGTGACTACCTTTGACTGTCAAGTAGAAGGCATAGGCTGTGGACATAGAGCTTTCATCTTTTTTTTTTCTTTTTTTCCCCCCTAGGTCTGAATATTTTTTTATTTAGAAAGGGGTTTGTTTCTACCTGTGACATACAAGTAAATAATAAAGAAATGAAAACAAATGCAAATCTTCACATTAACATTCAGTTTTGCGTCAAGTCAGATTAAAGTCTTGCAATATCTGCCAATGCAATGCCTATATGGGCACATAATCCCTTCTATATCCAGTGGATGTCCTTGTCTTTGCCATCTCCCTTGGTTCCAGTGTTGCAGAAGTTCTGTCACACAAATCTCAGGCATTGGCATGAAGTACTGTGGGTCATCAAGCACTGCCAATGCATAGATATATTCTGCAAAACAGACAACATCTACCAAGTTACACTACACCATGCAACCAACGGTTGCTTGACAGGCCATGGTTCAGTCAAATGGTCCTAACACAACTGCATAAAAATAACAAATAAGAGATTACTTACTTGATAAGATCTAAGAGTGAGTGGTGAGGGCAGGATTCTCAGCAGGAAATGGCAAAACAGTGCTTCATTTTGAAATTTTGTGCCTATCCTAAGAGGGAACTGTCCCTTCAAGTCCAGCTCTAAATTAAATAAATGTGCAAAAATAATGCATTGTTTCTGTGACCTAGTCGTGTGGATATGGTACAGGAGGATTTTTTAATTCATAAGTAATATACTTAAGCTACAGATACAGATACACCCCATGCAATAGATCATTAATAAAGGAATAGTGAAGTACTCAAGTTACTTTTACAGAAATTATTAAGTACTGGCAGCAAAGAAGGTATGAACATTTGGCAGTCTTTTTAAAACTTCTCTGTATTATCAGCTGAGTATTCAGGGTGGTCCTGAAGTGATCTGTAATGACTTCTGGGCCTACCTTGAAGGAGTAAGCAGTCATGACCCCACTCCTCTAACAAGAGTACTCCAAGCCAAGAAGTAACAGAAAATTACTTTTCTAAAGACATGCTGTCCTGTTGCCAGTTCTAAAAACCTGTAATCATTTTGAATAACATAAGCAGCTAGCAATTATGAATTCCATCTTTTACAGGAAGGTTTTCACTGAAATTTTAATGATACATTGATTTTTTAAATCATTTTATTCTGTCCTGTTTTAAGGACAAATACCTTGATTTTTAATAAACGAGAAAAGAAATGCTGAGTTTACTGAGTGAAATGCAAAAGAAGTAACTGAATCCTAAATTCCACCTTCAGGTATGGAAGAAACACTTCCTCAGAAACAAAGGGGAAAATGAGACTGTTTGACATGGAAAGATCCACAAGCATCCTTGCTGAACAGAGGCTTTTCTTCACTTGTCTTTTTGGTCCCACTAAACTCAAATAAATCAAAGTTCCTAGATCCATTCTGTCATTTTCTTGTGATAAGGTTAGATTTCTACCAGAATCACTAATTATATTGCTCTGTGAAGAAAAAAACATGACCACTGCTTAATTTCTTATTACTTCTTTCTCCACAGCTGTAAAATAAAATTTATCCAGAACAAAATTCTGTGAGTCCATTCATGAAGAGAACTGAAAAGAAAAACAGCTATTCTGTGCAGAGAGAAATAGTGTGTCAATGGAAAACTAATTTATTACATTAGATTATTACATGCTGCTCATGTTTGAATTTCACCATGGACTAAGTATTCCTTTGTGTGTGGTCACAAATGGTGAAATTCATGTTGATCAGGCTGCTAAGTTTCCTACAGAAACTACGAAGAGAGTCAATGGTAGTGCTGAAATAGGCAGAATATGGACAGAATAGTCTCAAAAGATAAGCAAAATAAGTTTTATGGGTTATGATAGTATCTTTTTTTAACTAAAAATCTACAAGCTGTCAAGTACATAAGCCTTCTTTGTGTTTGAAAGTGTACATACATTTTCCAATTATAATAGTCTACTGATTAAACCTCTTTGTTCTTGAAGAAATTGGCATCTCAAAATGCAATTCCCCATGTGCAAATCTAGTTAACGATGAGCAATGCGTATCCTTGTGTCCTTTTCAGGGCAGAGATTAACAATGTCAAGTCAAATGGACATATCTCCTTGACCTTTTTCTGCATAATCATGCCAAAGCTCCTTCAAAAACACAGCAATGTCCAAGTTTTCCTTGCAAACAGAAAGGTTACTGTATCATCCTCTTCCTACCTTCCTTTCTTGCTTAATGTGTTGGAGCACTTTCCCAGAAGCAGGAGAACCAAGTTTAAGTCACTGCCTTGTCTGAAGCAAATTAAATCTACCTTTCTTTTTTCTCAGTCAAGTGTCCTAATCACAAAGCTGCTGAGGAGAGTGAAAGAACTGAGAAGCACCCACCTGCTCAAAGCCACTGCTCCATGTATCATTTCTGGGTTTTATAGTGCGTTGTAACTAGATACAAAAGTCTTCAGAGCAGACACTGGATGCCCATTTTTCCTGTTCCAGTGGATCATAGGTAATTTCCCTCTATCTGGGGAAAAAAAAAAAATCACATTATTTTCACTGATGCTGTCTTAATGGTATATATTCAATCACCTGAGTAACTATGGGACAGCCTAAAGGACATGTTTTCTTAGATGAAGCAAGAAATACGTGAATCTGTTCAGAGAGAAAGACTGAATCTCCCAAGCTGTGTGTAATGCTCTTACCTTTTGGTTACTCTATAGGGAAGACACACATAATCAGTGCTTCTTTAGTGCTTTATCTTGGGCAAAAGTGGCTGCCAATGTTTCATTACATGAAACCTACTCCTGTTCATATTATACAAACTGTACATTGACATCAAAAAAGGCCTTGAAAAATGAGAGAAGGTTGTCTCATTTCTGGATACCAAGAGGATATGGGCTGTTGACCTGCTCAGTGCCCACAGGGCTATTGGAAATGTCCACAACTTCAGGCTTCTGGGCATTTTTCCAGGGGAGAACAGAGCTGCTAAATGCCCCTTTGAAAGCATTTTGAATGGTGTTTCTCATTCCCCGTATCTGCAATTAACAATTTCCAAAGTGACAGGTCTCAGGCAAAGGTACTGAGACTCAACAACCTACACTGCTAAATTGTTTAGAACAATTTCCTGACATTGGATGCAGGACAACTAGAATGTCCAAAATTATTCCTCTGTCCTAATGAATAGTGTTTGGGGGACAGCATAAGACAATTTTAATGTGGCCATCCTGTTTTGGAAGGTAAGCCTATTTTAATAATAATGAAGTGGACCAAGTCATAGCCACTGATCTCAGTGCCAGAGAACAGTTCTGGTGCTTTTAATTTAGTCAGGCAGAAATATACTTTTTGTAGGCATTTTTATTTATGGAAGGTCAGAATAACATTTGAGATTAAAATCTTATTAGAATCTACTTCCTGAATACACAGGACTTAAAACGTGTTCAAATTTAAGTTCTGAATAAATGTGAGCAAAATTAATTTGACTTTTCTCCAGCTAGGCAATGTTAATTCTGTATCATGTGAGAAAGCAACCAGGTGCATTTAAAAGCATTAAATAATTATTTATTATTGTGTACAATCAAACAATGTTACAATAAAAATACGGAGAACTGGACAAGAAGAAAGGTGCAATAAAGCATCCCTTAGGGATCTTCTAAATAGGAAAGGGTTGAAGGAAATTAAAGGGGTTTCTATATCATAGTAGATTAAAGGTTACCTGACTCAGAGCTGAAAAGTAAGACAAACAATAAGAGAATCACAAAGTGATAATGCCACATTAATTCTTCTGGAATGTAAGATAAAATACTGTGCTTGTTAATCTTGAAGAGGAAGGAGTGAGATTTTTGTCATAGTCTTTGATAAAAGAATTTTAAAAAATAAACATCTGACAGAGTTTCTACCAATTTAAGAGATTTTCTCACTATACAAATTACAGAAAAGACAATGCATCTCAGCAACATAGTTAAAATCAGAAGGAAGAAAAAAAAAAGTGTCTCATCCTCTAAAAGCATACTAAAGCTATGATTTCCTCATATGCCTCCAAGGAATAAAGAAAAAAAGCAATGTTCTTATGAGCCCAAATTAATTAACAGACTTAATAGATTTGTGTATTAACTGGTAGATCTTTAATATTTACACAGCTCGAGAAGACGGCAAAAATAACTTTCTAATGTATTATTTTTTCTTCAGGTGTGTTCCGGTTTGATTTGGTGGGTTTTTTGGTAGCAGGGGGAAGGCACCAGGATTGGCTCTGAAAAGAATCTGACAAGCTCCCCCTGCTCCAAACCCAGCCAAGGAACCATTAGAGGGACAAGAGATGTGTCTCTGCAATTAACATACAAAAGAACTGATATAACACCTGAGCAGAGAAGGTCTTGGGGAGAGAAGAGCTGTGCTGGAGGAGAAGAGCTGTGCTGGTGATTGGTGAGGAAGAAGGGGAAGAAGGTGCCCGAGCAGAAGTTTCCCTGCAACCTATGGTGAGATGGCAGCTGTCCCCCTGCGCTCATGGAGGAATGTGATGGAACATTCCCTGAAGGTGCCAGGAGGGGTGAACTTGGCCAGTGGACTTGGATTTTGTGGCCAGTGGACTCTGATTGCACAGCTTTGGAAGACCCCGACACCAGGGGAGATGGCTGTTCCCAACAGAGCCCGTGACTCTGTGGGAAGCCCAGGCTGGAGCAGCTCTGGACCTCATGCGAAAGACTCATGAAGTAGAGGTTTGTGAAGGACTCTTTCCCATGGGATGGATTCCATGGGAAAGCGGGGAAGGACTGTGAGGAATCCTTCTTCCTGAGGAGGAAGGAGCAGCAGGAACCACCAGCCTGTGAACTGACTCTAAACCCCATCCCCTGTCCCCCTGTGCCACTGGGGGGAAGGAGGGAGAGAAACCAGGAGCAAAGTGATTTGGGCCCAGGAAGAAGGGAGGGGTGGGGTAACATATGCAAGCCCTGCTCTGTGTGTGTCTGTGTCCTGTGTGTGTTTGATTAGTGTGAAATTAAATTATTTATTTTTTTCCCCAAGTTGAGTCTGTTTTGCCCGAGACCTTAATCAGTGAAGAACTCTCCTTGTCCTTTGTCTCAACCCATGAGGTTTGTCCTCCTCATCCCAGAGTGTGTGTGTGAGTGAGGGGCAGTTGAGTGAGTGGCCATGGGGCTGTTCCTTTGTTGTCATGTTGGGCCTAAACCATGACAAGGTGAAACGTATTCTGCTTATTGTATTTTATCAACCTTTGCTCGCAAATAATTTACGAAGTGGGTATCCTGAAGGTCACATATAAGTAAACTTCAACTAAATCCTCAAGAACTTCTATGGAAATTTAATTCTGTGTATGTAAAATAGATACTTTAAGTGGCAGGCTGATCCTTCTCCTAACACACCTGTATTCTGAAACCTAAAGATAACAACTGCCACTTACTTGGCTGAGTTAAGTTAGGCTTTAGCTGTGATGAGGTCTAAGTGCTTTAGCCAACTACACTACAAAGCTAAAAGCTGTTGGATATGTTCATATTGTATTTCATACCACTTTATAGCTGCTACCTGGCAGTTACCATAATGTGCTCTGTTGATTACTGGTGGTTTTTTTCAGCACAAATGGGCCATTATGTTCATCCATCTCATGCAGGAGGAAAAGCATATCATGTGACTTAGTCTTCAGCAGAAATTAGGACAGCTGTAGTTTCAAATAGTCATCATGAGCAGATAAGTTTCAAGCTAAAACTGAAGACAATCCTGTGGATAATCACTCTTACTTTCACGATAAACTTTTAAAAAAACATTCTATCTAAATAAAATACAATCTTTTGTAAGCAAATCAACTCTTCATGAGTTTCTGTACTATGTAGTATTGAATATACCACCTAAAATAGCTATATCATAGTGTTGTAAATTAATCTGTAATTTTGAAAAAGTTATGTACAACCTATGAAATTAAATAGTCTAACAACAGACATTATGAATCACTTTAACATTTTTATAGCACACTGTGGTGCAAACAAATTCCTGCAAGGGTAAAACAAACTGGTTGCATTTTGAAAGTTAGCTGTGAAATGCTTTACAAATATATACTGTATTTAATGAGAAGATTAATGCTTTCATATTTGCATGTGTGTTATAAAATCAGGATTTGACAGGAAATGCTGCAGCTGTAGCTAAAGACTGAAGGATTTTCCTGGAAATCCAGACACTTACCTTTTTTTGTTGCTACAGAGTTTTTTTATTTAATCCAAAGTGACTTCTCTGCAGAAACTGAGCTTCACACATTTCAGACTGTCCTAGCAAAAGCCAGCCAACAGCCGCACCCTGAGACCCACAAACAAAAAAACAGTAACCCTAAATACTTCCAAATATCTTTAGGAATACCTTCATGAGTTTTACAGGCCAGAGACCTACACATCATGTCATCATAAGGGCTGAGTCAGCTTTACTTTTGGAAAACCATAAATTAATATTATATGCAGAATCTTAGTAATGTTAATTAAATTCAGGTTTCATTTTCCATGCATTAGAGAAACTGAAGGAAAGACAGGGAAATTATGTATAAGCTGGGAAGGGAAAAACCTCAGGAAATGATAGCAGGATTTGTAAAAAATTTTAACTAAAAGTGAATTTTAATCTATAATTTTCAAGGTTAGGAACAGGCACTTTGTCCACATGTCCAACTTAAATAGCTAGATTTTCTTTTCCTTAGCATATTACTGTTACTTCCTAGCCACTATGATTCAGCTGCCTCTGCTGTTAAGTCCTTTGACCTGTTTTAACACAAATTTGTCCTGCTCTAACTAACACTCTCTGAATAATTTCCAAGCAGCTAGAATGGTTCAGAGACTGTTGCAAAAACATGGTGTGCATGCACTCAGACTGCACAGGTATGTGCCATGACACATGGGTGGGTTTCAGTACCCAGTTACACTCACAGGCACACTCATTAATTTACTAGTCAGGACACTAGGGTACCAATTAATTCTGTAGAAGAATTGTCAAGTGGCACACTTCTGGAAAGCAACCTAAAAATATATAAGTATATAAATTACTAGGATAAAGAAAAATAAGTCTCTCTTTCTTTACCTTCCCATTTCCTATAATGGCAAGCAGTGGTAAGTATTTCTAACAACTGCTCTTCGTCAATTACGTGGATTATGTAACTGAATTTGAACCGATCTATATAAATGCAAGATGATCCACAGGTCTTGCACTAGTTCAGCAGGGTCAGTCCAGATAGCTTAAGCAGCAAGGCATTAAAGAAGAAAGCACAGATCAAAATTAATCAATATGAAGAAGCATATGTGAAAATTCAGTATGTGACCATTCATTCATTCAGGTATTGTAGATTTTATTTCAAACTAATTAAATGCAAAATGGACCAGCTGTATCTGGTAAATTTTAAGATTGCATTTATTCCACTGTCTTTAAATAAAAACATAGACAGAAGTGTAACATTATTTTGTTTTTTAAAAAAAGCTTTGGGGTTTATATGGTAATTTAAAAAGAAAGATCAATTACTGTAATTCAAAACACAACACCTAAGAACTCAGGAAACATAACTGACAATGAAGAATTTACCAGTCTGTCTCAGGAGTAAACTGCATCTTGAGAGGTTGTCATCATTCTCATTGCAGGGGGAGTGGTGGTGGTGTAAACTTAATTCCTATTTGAACATGAATGCCTACTATGCGACAAAGCCTTTCCTTTCCTTTTTTAAATGTTTTGAATGGTTAAAATTATTGCATGACAAAATACAGAGAAATCACTTTTGACCTATATTTAAAATAAGTAGTAAAATTTTCTTTGCTTCATTTTAAATTTTAAACTAGACCAACCTATCCTTGCAAAACAAATTGATGTAATTATTTTAGAGTTAAAGTGTTCATGCAATCTGACTAATTCATAAGTGATACAGCATAAACAGAAACATTTATAAGATTCTGTCACAGAGAGAGCCTTCCTTGGAGCCAGCACAGTAGAAGGCAGTCACAGGTATTAACATCCCTTAAAATTATCTTGATTATTTATTATACATCGCAAACTTAGTATAAATGGAAAAAAGCCCACAAACAACCCAAGTAGTCAATAAAAAAATCACTTTTATTCATTTTCAGCACAGAAAAATAAAACCAAAAAAACCACACACACAAAAAAATAAGTTCAGGATCAGCTGAAAAGTTCACATTAGGTTACATGTAACTGAAAAAAAACCAAAAAACACAACAAAACAGAAATCGAATTGTTATTTTTATAGCACTGAATTCTATTAAGGAAATATAAAAGATAACAAAAATATGTTACTATAGCTACCTATGAAACACAGTCTGGAATCTTAATACATGGTGATTCAGAATAAGACACTGAAAATTTACTGAAAAGCCCTTATGTGCTTTTACCTGTTTTTCTCTCTGTGTTTTAATTAGCAGGTGCTTAGACTTTTAACAGATGGAATCATGATGAAAAGAGAGTGTATTCATTATATGTGCCAGTAACTATTCTCTCAATATGAAGCTCTGAAATCTGTGATGCACAACTACAGATTAAGAAGAAGATGATCTTTTAAAATGTAAATAATTATTTCATAAAAATGTGTTCAGTTTGTTACCTTTAGAGTACTAAGATCCACAATTGTAAACAGGTGGACTAATAGGTGTATAGCACTCCCTTTTCTCTTCAAATCTATAGACAGAGTAGATTTTTACTACTGAAAAATAGAAATCTAAAATCCAGTGTGAGATACATGTTTTCAATTGTGGGGAAAAAAAAAATAATTTTATAAAAAGGAACAGCCTTGATAGTACAAGTATTTTTATACAAACAATTATTTTCCTAGACTTTATAAATTGGAACACAGTTGTAAGAAACATAATCAAAAGCCATGTGGGGAATGACATTTGCCTTATAATGCCTGAAGGAACTAGCTGTGGACCAGCCTGTGAGAAAGTAATAGGTAACATGAAATCGTTATGCTTGTGAGAAATTCTCTTGAAAAGCCATATCTGAATAGTATTTCCTAGGGTTCAAAGTTAACCTTGACATCTGTCATAGGTACATAACTAATCAGATTTCCACTAGTAACCCTGCTGGATTTAGGAATATTCGTACTAACCTTGTAGTTGAAACCTAACTGAAAAGAGATACGAGCAAGTGAAATAGCAGGGTGAGAGCTTGAAAACACTCAGGCAAATTAGAGAAAAAGCAGAATACCAATTAGTGAGGACAAAATCTTCATTATTAGATATGACACTTAGGCAGGTATGATTAAGTGCACCAGTTGGCTGAGAAAAAACTGGCTAGATAGCAATTTTTCAGGAAAGGATTTGGAGGTGTGTGAATCATCATGTGGCCGTCAGTCATCAAAAAACAGCGTACAGGTACCTAATATATACTGCGTACTGGTATCTGTATATAACACAAAAAAGCTGGAAGGTCTATCCCAGTATGTCACCTCTGACTGATCAACAGCAGAAGAGCAGAAAAGGGTGTAAGAATAGGTCACGCACAGGAGGTATTTCCCCTCTTGTACTTGCCCAGTGTGCAAGCATTTCGAGCCCTAAGCAGCCTTAGACTCCACCACAGAGGAGTTTCAAGGAGGGGTTAAAAGACACCTCCATAAAGAATAATCTAGATATGACACCCTGCCTGAGGCAGAGGCTCATTCAATACCTATTATCGGTGATTCTACAGAAGGGAAAAAGAAAAGCACCAGCAATATGACATGGATATCACAGAGAGGCGGGTTGAAGTGGCTAAAGGGTACCTGAAGTGGAAGAACATTACATCCAGCATTTCAGGATACAGTTCTCTCTCTAAGTGCCTCAGGAAAAAAAGAAGGAAATACCAGCTGTCCTTACTGGTTCCTTCAGCATTGTGAGACCAATTCAAATTATGTCTGTCAGACTCCAGCTCTCAAAAACAAGAATTATAATCAAGCTTTAAATCATGTTTAACCAGAGCTGTGTTGCAACTCTAGTACCGTTCTGATGCATGTCACAGAATTTTGCTTGCATGCTTTCTCTGAAGAGGCTGAGCCAAAAATTAAAGTTAAGCTAATCTGAAGAGAACTTATAAATTAAGTCTTGTTAACACTAGCATGTTATAGATGACCCATGCAAGCCATCTAGACCATGGACCTCTCCTTGGTTCTGCAGTTACCTGAATCTTCATATATATACATACACACAAAGACATAAACACATGCTGAAGATGGTATTTGTTCTAATTACAAATGCTTCTGGTCAAACAGCAAGTATGACACCAACAGCTGGCAGTTGTAATAGGTGATCACTATAGGTTTCTTGATACTTACATATTCTATTCTATTCTATTCTATTCTATTCTATTCTATTCTATTCTATTCTATTCCATTCCATTCCATTCTATTCCATTCTATTCCATTCTCCTCTCCTCTCCTCTCCTCTCCTTTCCTCTCCTCTCTTCATTCCTATCCTATCCTGCTCTGCTCTACTTAACAATGAGCATTTTTTAAAATGAAAAATCTTTAAAATAGCCTCCTAGCATTTGTGTTTGGTTGGTTTTGGCTTTGTTTTTGTTTGTTGGTTTGGGTTTTTCATATATAAAATCTGAAAACAGTCTCACATCAGTTGTAGGATTGAGACCCAATTCTAACAAAAAACTTCAAACACATTTCTGGTCCATTAAGTGATCCAACAAGATTTACCTCTTTCGACCAGAATTCTCACTAGTTCCAATTTTAGAGGCAACCATCATCCCAAAAACAAACTGAAGCAGCTAATCAACAGTGTGTACCAAACACACTACAAAAATTCCCTGAAACCCACCTGCATTGGAAACCCTTATTTTCATTCATTTCCATGACAAACTTCTTATGTGTGGCATTCATGTACACACACATCCACATATATACACATGCATATACACATACATAAACATAGTCAGCTTCTATGAGCTGAGAGAAATTGCAGGTCTGAATAAGAAATCACATTTATACGCTTTCCATAAAACCAAAGGTTAATAATAATTGATATTTGAAATAATAGTGTTCCAGTCATCACAGGTACATACAAATAATAAATCCTGAATAAAATCTGTGACTGTTGTGCTTGAATGAGAATACAGATTATGCTCGTGTACCTGACTATTTGGAATGTCACCTACATTTAGGTAACACAAAATCAATATGTGCATAGACCATTGATCTGAAAGACAATTTTTAAAGGATTATGATCACATACGTTATGTGGATCATATACAGGATACTGTGTTCCAGTTTCATGTTTGCTAGACAATATATATTTGTCATTTTTTTTAAGAATACAGTTACAAGATGCTTGCTTTTTCAACACCATTTAATATTTCTCTGAAAAGTATGTTTTATTTAAAGTATCACTATTAAAAAAAACCACCAAACAATTAAATACATATTAGTTGTAATATGAAAATAATACAACATGAAATTTAAAAAGAACAAAATGCTTTTAACATTTCCAGGAAGAAAGTACTTCAAATAGAGAAAACCTCTGTTTTCCTGTTAGTATATATATATATATATCAGAGCAATCTGAAAAAGAATATTGGAACCACTGCCTACAGCCATCAGAACAGAAGTAGAAAACTTTTCTATGTAGAGATATGTAAATGTATATATATCAATTATTATTGACATTTTTCTTATTCTCTAGTTTCTAACACATAGACATTATAGTAAATCAGTTTTTCTAAGAGGGATTATATATCTAGATAAATGTTCAAAACTCATGTTTGTGTTAAATTTCTACATATAATAGTTCATCTGTCATATGAAGATGCATAAAACATACAGATGAATAATAATGTATTTTTATTATATTCCATACATTATAAACTAATAAGTATTTCATATATATAAAGATTTTACCAAGAAAATATATGTCAGGTGTTTTTATCTTTAAGTAAGAAATAAATTAATACAGTAATAACCGAAAAGACAGCAATTGCAATAAACTTCAAAACATAAAACACTTAAAATGTTTCTTCTTCAGCTTTAAAGGTTTACTAGAAACAAGACGATTTTTATCAAGGGTGTGCATGTTGGATTTTCAAATTAAGAAGAATCTAGGTCACAATCAAGGAAGAAGTTACTGGTTGCCCATAAGATAACACAATGGAGAGCTCCACATTACATTCAAGGATGATGTGAGGGTGTGCAGCTGGGATTGCATAGACAGGGCAGGTTAGAAAGAAGATGACCACAGACAAAATCTGTCTCATTGACAATTTTTCATTCCTAAGCATTTGAGGAACAAGAACTCTCAGTCCTAAGGTAGCATCCTATGCACGTACAGAGTTTTGTTATGCCAATGGTTTATTCCAGAGAAAGGTAATGAGAAGAATGAACTATTTAAATATCTGTGGATCTCTGCACAGCAAATTCTGTTCCAACCTTCATATTTGTGTCATGATGATATAACATTTGCCTTAACCAAGGATTTCTGGAATAATTCTTGCTTACAGAAGGGTACCAGTCACAGTGTGTAATTAACATACATCTGTCCTTTACTGAAGTCCACTGTACATTCTTAAACTGAAAGTTATGCCACATAAGCCACAGTTGAATACCCATAATTAGAAAAGAAGATTCTAAAAAAGTAAAAAAAAACCCTACAAAATATTTTTATGGTGAAAAAAAAAATAGAAAATTAAAAAGAACACCAGTTACTTTCAGCATATTAAACCTCAGGTAAATACCTTGCCTTCTTTTCCCTATTGCTAGAGAGCTCACAGCAAGATGATGAAGCTGGCAACATACGCCTGAATTCCTGTATCAGTCAACTTTTATTCAGTTTAAAAGAAATTTGTACAAGAATTGCTAATGAGAAGGATTTTCACCAGGCCAAGATAATATCAGCAGAAAAGAAAGTTGCTCATACTGGCACCTCCTCCACCTTGTCCTCAGGCTTTTATATAAATGCACTCACTTTTGACAACGAAAAGACAATGATTCCCAGCATATAAATGAATTATATTCAACCAAGAGTTACAGCTAATGTTCTATAAGCAAGTTGCTTCATTTGAATTCTAAATGTGAGATTCACTAGATTTGCTTGCAATTCTCATGCCTAAGCAGCTCATAAATGTCAATCTTTTATAAAAAGACAAAAAACCACTGGTGTGTGTTCATTCATGTATTATCTCACTGAAAATGGATAATAAAGTATGTCACAACAGCATGGGATTTTATAGAATTAACTGACCAAGTAAGAGGTAAAATGGCTGATTTTTTTCTTATTTATATACATATATGTGTGTGTGTGTGCTAGAATAAATTTTATTCCAAACCAACATATCGAATAACACCATGAAATCCTATTATTCTAAACATTTTCTTTCTGCTGGCATGTACTGCCATGTTCCAATTTGAAGGCTATAAACTTGAGCAGTATTTGTTTGACCAAAAATTTAATAAGTGTGAGTATGCTAGAGGGCTGTTAAGAAAGCAGCCCTGTATTCTAGCTTTGATTTCAATTTTCATGAATAACAAGCAGGCTCTGCTAAGCCATTCAGCAACATGGCTAATGAGCATGATGAAAGAGCACTTTGATTATTATCATCAGGCATCATCAAAATACCCAAAACAGATGGACAGAAGCAATCTCTGCTACCTCATCATTTTCTGTGGTTTCAATTACACAGAAACACGCAGAAAGTTTGATGGAATTACAAGAAGTTACAGCTTCAGTGAACTCACGATTTTGTAGTATTAAAAGAAAGCTTAACTGAAGTAGATGCTGTCAGAGTATTTCTGTATTTAAATAAATACTGTAACCTTTTTTTTTTTTTCATTTATATACATTTAAAAAGTGGGACAAAATATTCAGTTACAAGCAGTGAACTGCTTGTCGGTATTATATAGAAAATGATCAATTACTTGGTAATTTGGTCTTGCACAAAGTATCATGATTTCAACATTAAAAGATATTTACAGAGTAATAATGTAACATTTTGATTGTTCATAGCAAAATAAATATTTTCACAGGGGATCACCAGCTTAGCCTACTAAGCCTACTAAGATAGAGTCTGAAGGAAAATTGCTTTTAAAGTTGGACATCTATGCCAAATAAGACATCATTTAAAACTTCCATGCTTCCAGCCCCTAGAACCAGGACTCACGTACCACTACAGTGACATCTCCAGTAAAGAAACCAAAGTCTCTGCTTTTGGAATACCAGCAAGAACCATGTGATTTTTCAAATGGCTGAAATATTCTAATTTACAAGAGTCACATAGGGACATTTTTCTTTCAGCATTTGAATTTGTACCCGATCATTCATAAATAGGCACTGAAGCCCAGCAGGCTTTTCTCTGTCAGGACACTGTGTCACAATAAAGGGGACAACAGCATCTGTCACATAAAATGCAGCACATAAAGGAGAAAGGAAATACAAACATTTTCTTTAGGCATATGTCTCAAAATAACTGCCTAAAATGTCCCTGCCAGAACACTGAATGGCAAGTGAAAACAGTAAAACTGAATGGCCATTCAAGCTTGCACAACTTTTCTGTAGATAAACAGTATACAGTTATCATTATACAGACACTCTTGGTTCTGCAACCTCTTAGAAATATACATTCATTGCTCCTTGAAAAAATTGGGTTTCTTTCAAAAACAAATTATGATACAAAGTAAAATGCATAGAAGTCACAACAGTTAGGACTGACATTTACAAAACATATTGATTCCATTAACATGTATACATAATATGGCTGAATCCTCCCCTCAAAAGGTTTACCTGCTATAGCATGGTCATTGTCATGACTTAGAGAGACCTTCCGCAACCACATCATTGTCATTGACCAAAGACCTTGAATCCAACATCCTCTGTTGCTAAACCAAGAGCTATCACTACTTCCCCAATTATGCTAAATGCAAATGCGTTGGTTTAAACTACCAAAATAAATAAAGGAACTGATAGTTATTTGCAATAAGAGACCTCATAGCAAGAGGTTGTTTTTTTAATAGCAAAAGTTATTCAAAATATATTTTATTTTATTTTTATTTATTTATTTATTTTTATTAGTATCTGTGTTTTGTTTGTTATCACAGAAAGCATTCACACCCTTTCACTGAGGATACATTTGCACTTTCTACCCTGTGTTGTTTGTTGTTTTTTTTTAAACTGTATGTAATGACTCCCAATGATATTCAGTGAGACATAGCAGCTTAAGTCTTTTCTAGATAAGAAATTCAGTCTGCAGAAAAGACTTCAACAAAGGATAGTTTTTAGCATGTGAAAGTGGAATACGATTATAATTTCTTTTTGTAAGATTTTATGCAGCCTGGGTGGAGACATAAGTATTACTGGCAGAAAGCCCAATAGTGGTTTTCTAAATATTTGTATATATTTCATAATTTTCTTTTTCATCATTATTGTTTTCATTAAAGCTGTGCAGTTTATTTTCCAACCCTTAAGTCTTTCTCCTTTATTCTCATTCGTTTCCCTTTCTGGTAAAAGAAAATGGGCTAATAGAGAGCATCTGTCAGTTGTTTAATTGCCAGCCCAGTGTTAAATACTCACATAGGTAATGCTCAAGATTCTGCCAGTGATCAGTGTCTGCAGATCTGGATAGCCACTAGCCGTGGAGCTTACACATTTGGCAGTAAGAGAACAGCAGCCAAATACTTTTAGTTTTCTGAGTCTGGGGAGAGAAGAATGAAATTACAGAAACATCAAAACTAAGACGATTAATGCATATTGCTTTAAAACTATTTTTAATTTTCCTTGTCCTAAATAATTGGACTTGACACATCAAAAATTTTGAAAAGCTGAGAGGGAGGAACTGATTACTTCCTGTCATCCAGTTCTGGTATAATATGAAAAGAAACAAGCAGAACTGAAACTTCTAAAAAAACCCCAGGGAAAGGGGCAGGTAGTCAAATATTAGTTCCTGTATCTGAATCTCCTTCTCTGGGGAACAGAGTGATGGAAACCTATTCATGATACAAAATTTTCATTCTTATAGATAAAAAGGTAGACCATAATCCTAGACATATAAGCTAAAGATTTTGGTGGATGAAAATATTAATGTAAATCTCTCAGGATTGTACCTGATTTCTAATATATCAACACTTCCCCTCACTTTCCTCAACAGGCCCTTTAGCCACAGCATCCTGCACAATTCAGGACCTGGAAGGACTCAGCCCCTCTTCCAGGATGTACATTACAGCAACACACAATCTATTAGAAAAGAGGAATGAATTTGGAGAAATGAAAAAGATACCAAAAAAAAAAAATTAGTTGTGAAGGCAGTAACAGATGTTGACATGTATGGTCATATAAAGACTACTTCATAGTATATTAGCATGTTAATAAAATGAAATAATAAACGTATTTAATAAAATCTGTTTTGTTTCTGAAATTAAACTTACAGATTATTTAGAATTTTAGGCTTGAGCAGATGTGCTATTCTAGTTCACTATCTTTCCTCATTACCTTAAAAGGTACCTTTTGTGGCATGATAATATAAACATTAATCAGGGTTCAACACATCCCAGACAATGTAGAAACCTTCCTTCTCTGTTTCTGCACTGTGCTATTATAAAATGTCATTGCACTGAGCACATTTTTTCCCCCTTTAGACACTTCAAAGTATCACATCAATAAAGTATGTGAATCCTTTGAAAGGCAAGATAGTCTTTGTAATTCCTCTGAGACATAAGTAAATAATACAATCTTACATTAATTTACTGTTACTTAAGAAAAACTAACTTGCCGAAAGTCAGAAAATATATTACAAAACAGAAGACAAAACACATTGCTTCAGTCTCAACACTTGCTTCTCTAGTCTATTGCTGAGAAACAGCAGCCGCCAAAGTCCTCACTTGCAGCTGAATGTGCAACTCAAGCTTCGTATAGAATCGAACTGCCTTGAAAATACAGTGTATGGTTAGTGACTAACCAGGATGATTCACTAGACAACATCTGTATTCTGCAACAAAACAGACTGCAGCTTAAAACTGCTTTTTCATTTATCACTGATGAACCCTCCAGGACAAGGTGGTAGGTTTTATAGATACTTTAACATGGCAAATACACCCTCAGATAAGAAAGTCCCTGTTTAAATTTCTCATCATAAGTTTGAATCTGCAGAGTGCTGGAAACTTTATTATGTGCTCATTTCCTGGATCTAGTAGGAAACTAAAGAGAAGAGCGTTCCTCCTGAGCAGAATTGTCTCTTATACTTTTTAGTGTAATTTAAAGTTTATTCTTGTTCGTTCTCTCTGATAATTTAAAATCTATTTTTAGAAACCCATTTGTTCCAGTGATCATGATTACTTTTTTTTTTTTTTTTGCCTTTTCCAAACTTTTTAAATTCATTTGAGGAAGAGACAAGATAATTTATTTTGAGTTTTCTGCCTCTGGTGCCACTTCTAATATTTCTCAGCGTAACAATGATTCTTCTCTTTGTGTACTTCATAACCTGTTCCGTCTGTTTTCACATTTTGCAGGTCATTACACTCAGTCCTGCCTTACAAAATGTGAGGGAGAGAAGTAAGAGGAGATTAATATTTAATACAAGACCTACATGTAAAAAGAAGAACAGGTGTTATTTTGAAAGTGTTAAAAGAGAACTCAGAGAAGAGCTGTCAAGACAGGCAGTGAAACCTTAATTACAGGATATGGATCCTGGCTGGCTTATTTATAACTAAATATTTTCTTGCACTTGGCAACCACCTGCTCTTGCTCTGTCATGCCACCATACGTAGATGCACAGGAAACGGAAACAGAAGGCAACAGACAGGTACTTGGCATATGTCTGCAGCTGCTGCTGCAGTCACAGCTTGTGCCATGTTTCAGCTAGCACTGAATGAACTCTAGTGTACCACTGCAGCACATTGGAGCATAAATGCAATCAGTATAAACCCCCAAAGCAGCTAAATACATATTTTGTGCAGTTAGCATGAGGTGCATTTCTCTTTATGGTGATCCCAGTGATTAGCCAAGCCAGTTTAAAGCCAGTACAGATATGTCTAAAGGACATACTACCAGTTGTGGTGGAGAGGTGGCTAGAAGCACAAGAGCTTCCCCTGCACTGACCTGCTGCTGGGCAGGCAGAGCTCTGCTCTGCAGTGCTGCATGTGGGCCCCTGCTCTCACATTTTGAGCTAACTGCAGGACTTCTGCGTGCACCTGCCAACATCAGTACAGACATCTCCCAAATCAATTAAACACTTTTTTTCTTTTGAAACCGTGAAGTCCATTTTGTACAGAAGCCATACAGTTTGCCCTCACCAGCCGTGAAAATCAGGCCAATCTTAAAGTCCTTCTGCAACCAGCTAATTTTAGATGTCTAACCTTGAAAGAAGAAGCACAAACTAAAGACTGTGCCAAAATTACTACAGAATCACAGAATCACAGAATCCTAGGGGTTGGAAGGGACCTCGAAAGATCATCTAGTCCAACCCCCCTGCCAGAGCAGGATCACCTAGGGCACATCACACAGGAACACGTCCAGGCAGTTTTTTAATGTCTCCAGCGAAGGAGACTCCACAACCTCTCTGGGCAGCCTGTACAGAAGATGATGTTGCTTTTATGTCAGTTAGAGAAGCCTTATTATTAAATAGTATTGTTTCACCAGTAACTGCTTCCCGCTTTTGAAGCTATACTGAAGAGTCTGCTTTTGCCCCTGGATTGCATTTCTCTCTGACTTTTATAAGAAGTAGTAACTTCCTTCCTCCCTGCTTGCCACAGAAAAAAAGGTAAAACCACACACATAAACAAATTTGATCAACTCCTGAGAGGTGGTCTGGAGAGTTAAATGCTACTGTAGCATCATTTAGTACTGAGTTCCATTTACACTAGCCAGGGATCTAGCCCATCACATACAATACCAATTCAATGTGAGGAGCAGAGTCCCTCCCTAAGCTTTGCTATACTTTAATTTGTAATAGTACATGGTATTGCTTGATAATGAGATAGGAAGGACAGATGAAGGGTCAGCAGTTCATCCCATAAAGACATTTTTATGCCATTCTAAAGAAAAAATTCAAACCAATGCTAAACTGGCAGAAAACATTTAAATATCCTCAGAACTTTGACACATACAGCATTTATTTGCTGAAGAAAATCAGATAAATGGGCAAGGTTTTGTTTCCATCATCCTAATTCCTAACATGTGTTCTTTGTACAGAATGTTAAAGAATTTCTCTGAAGGCAGTGCAGCTGACCACTATGGATTGTCTATGCACACTTGTAGTTATGTCTTGACTGAAATACAGGTAACTTATAGTCTCACTCTAATCATTATTTACATTATTTTAAAACAATAATTTTATGATGTGCCACTTTGCACTTAAGGTAATGCAGGTCTTTTAATGTGTATCCATTATATGTATATACCTACATATTTATATATATTGTATACAAAAAAAATATTTTTTTACAGCTAAGCTTGAAACAAGTAGAACCATTTGCATGCTTAAAAAAGTAAGGAAGAAATTTCCTTATAGGACTTTGCTTAAATATATGTATATTTATAGGATCATTTGAGTACTACTCATCTTTTGAGTAGTTAATAAGCACAGAACCACTCTATGTTTACTGTAACCACATAGACACCCCAAAAAGTAGCAAAAAATAAAGCAATTCCCACAGTCCTGAAAAGCAAACAAAATTTTAAAAATCCTGCCGAGAAGATATGAACAAAAAAGACATGTAAGACTAAGTTGTGTAGGGCAAAATGTGAGTCCCATGAGGACAGATGTTTGGCTAACAGTTTAAAAATGGCTAGCCATGGTGAGTTTGAACAGAAATAGACTGGCTTTCCCCTTCACCTGGAAGAATCAGTCTCAGTAAGGAGAAATTATATACCCCACGCACCAATACAGATCCTAAGCATGCAAAAGAAGCAGAAATTATCGGTTTAACAGTGCTCCATTCAAAAGTAGCATTCAGGCAACCCACGAGACTGATTCTAACCAGTATTTTCACCCATTGCCCAAACACATGTCAGAAGAAATCCACATCAACATTTACAAAACTCTTAAGTTTATTCACTTTTTCTTTTTTTTATCCCACCCCCACTGCAAGAAAACATATGAGGAAAAGAACTGGCCACTGACTATAAAAAGGAAAAAAATAATAATAAAAAAATTTGGTCTCATCTGGCTGAGATTCTCAGTTTCTTGCATCACACTTTTTAGCAGTAACAAATGGAATGTTAGAAAACTGCACAAGGCAAAAAACCAACAACACACAAAACCAAAACCCGCAACAAAAACCCAAACAAACCACACAACAGATTTACTTATTTTCTGATCCCATGTTCAATGTCAAGCCAGCAAGGCTGCTTCAGGTTGCTCCTTTGTCTGAGTAGTTAAAAAGTATCATGACTCCTGCCTTCAAAGGTTTCTGTTTATTGTTTAGGTATCACAAAGCAAAGATTTCCTTTTATCACAGAGTAGCACAATCACTCTCATACCTTACTACCAAAATACCTTATGTCAAAAGATTGTTTGCTTTCTTAATTAGCAATATATATGTAACACAGAGATTCACAGTATATTCCTTTCACTTCCTAGATTTGCTTTTTCTAAAAATATATATAAACCCTTATTTATTGCAAAACTTAGCTTATCTTCCCCAGTTCTTGTGTGGTTTGTTCCTTTATTTCCCCAAACATCATGTTAACATAGATCTTGCTGTTAATAAACTCCTTTTTGTTTCACTAGGTTTGACTTTTTTCCTAGATAATCATTCAAATCTAATGCCTGTTACATATTCCCAAATGCACAGTTCAATTAGGTTGATATTGAGAATGTTACATGGCATATCAACCAACTGACACTATATAAAGTCAGGAAATAAGCTGTTCATGCATTCAGTTCTACTCTTCCCATTTTTATTAGCTCTGCTACAGCACAGAATCCTCTTAGAGAAAAATGTGTACAGTCTTACATCAGGACAGCTTGGTGATGCCATACCTAAACAGAAACGATTCATGTTATGATTATGCTTATGTAGTTTGAATGTGCAACTCATAAACGTCTGAACAAAACTTGGTCTCTCAGAAGCGGATGTTAAGGACAGCACAAGGGAGGCAAATTTGCTACCACAGACAAGAGAGACTAGGGAAATTAATGCCTCTTTTACCTTATCTCTTGACTTAATCTCAAATCCTAAGGCAAGTCACTTACTCATAATCTCAAGGTTTTATCTACACTTACAAATTCTGGCATAGTCATGTGTCTCTGGAGTGTGAAAAACACACATCCAACCAGCTACAATGATTGATTCCCTCAGGTAGACATAACCCTGCTGTCAAAACCACTAGGTTTTCACCACATAGTATTCTGCATAGGACACTGCTTTGTCATTCTGCCAAGCAAGCACAGTGTTGCAGCAGCTACATCCTCATCTGGGGAAGAGTTTTGAAAACTTTTCTTTGGAAGTTATAATGATACCCACCTTCCACTGTGAACACTGTCTACATACACACATTTATTGAGATAGATGAACACAGAGGATAAAAACTTAGTTGCCATTAAAAAAAAAGAACTGTTAAATACCACTGCACAAGGTCGTCCAAATGGCAATTACCTTTTATCATTATTTTTACCAAGCAAGGTTTTTAAAACATCACCAGTACTTTGGGTTTCCCCAGCAGAAATGCCTTGAGAATAGAAATCCAAAAAGTAATGGCTGTTTCTCCAGACTTGGAAGAAAAACTGTTGGGGCCCTAGCTGTGCTGAATGATTATGAGAAACTTTAGATAACAAGAGAAACAGTGAAGGCCATTCTGTGGGAACTAGTTAGTGAAGGTCATGTACAGCAGTTGGGTAGTGGGGTAAACAGGATGGGGGGCTGGACAAAGGGTTTGGAGTCAGGACCAATCAAAAGGGGAATGGGGACATGTAAACAGTGTGTAGTAACCAATCAAGAGCCTTGCTCTGCCACGTGGATGGCGTACATGCTGTCCTGAGACTATATAATCTGCACGCAGCCTAATAAACATGGACTGAACCTACATCATATTGGTGTGTCACGTTCTTTCCCGGCTTGCAACGGAAACTGGACCTCGGCAAAAAACAAATTTTCAAAACTCCATAAAACTCAAAGCTGACAATTTCACTGGTGTCAGAGGACAGGACTAATTACTCTCACAGTCCATTGGCAGTTTATCTTTACTTAGCTTTCACTGTGACAGCTTTCACCAGGCTCACTCTTATGGACAACCAGTATGTGTTTACAGTGTGTGTAAAGGTAGACAGCACCTGGATCTGAGTCCTCATTTACCTCCTGTCCAGCCTGTTAAACCCCCAATGCCAAAGCCTTTAGTGCAGGAAAGCCTATGGGACCTGAGCTCCACTGTGTGCTCTGAACAGTAGGCAGGCTTGCAGCTGATAATCACATTACAAGGCAGCCAGTAATCACCCCTCACAAAGCAATCTGAAGTTCTTTGTAAGTCCATTTTTTTTCATCCAGTTACAGCACTGAATGCTAGTGCTGGAGAAATGCAACCAGGTATTATGTGGTTTCTCCACTCAGATACCCCCTGTGGTTTTTTTCTACTTGACATTCTGTCCCCTTGGCAACTGATTTACCTCTGCACCTGCTCTGTTCACTCTTGTAGCACAAAAGGAATCATAAATGTCAAGAACTTCCTACGGAAGAAAACACTGAAACAGATTTCTATTGCATTTTGTCAAATCTGTAAATCAGTTACTAATTAATGGTTCACATATGCAATCTTCAGATTAATAGATACTATAATTGAATTTCTATTGAATTGGCTCATTGAACAAGAGTTAAATACTTCAGGCAACTTTCTCTTGCATGATAGATATATTAACAAGATCCAAAATTATATTTAATTTTTAACTATCATTCTTCCTGTACCCATCTACCGAGATAATTTTGCATTTTCTAGGACTACGTTATCAGAATCCTTGACAGGTAAGAAACAAATCTTCACAGTGATCTTTAGATGCAAAGGTACGTTCAGGTTTGCTGTAAAACAGTGGAAAGAAGATCACATGTAAACTTAGATTAATTTAAAAGTCTATGAATGAAGAGGAAAAGAAGAGCCTGTCTCTCACAGAATCCAGTAGGATCCTTTCTGTTGCCAGTAATAAAAGCTGTGTTTGGTGTCAAATGTAGTTTAAGCAAGTGAACAATGAGTAGAAAAACCTGAAAGAGTATGCAGTCCACACATCATAAAACATCTATTTCCAGCATCAGAATTCAGAATTAATATTGCTATTAAATGAAAACCTACTAAATGCTAGTAAATATATTCCATAACTGCTTTAGCAGAATAATTTTTTTTTTCAATTAAATTATATGAAACTTACAGACAAGAGCACAAAATGATGTAGCAATTGCAGAAAATATGCTGGAGAAATTAATGGAATTATTCATAGTAATCATCTATGTCTTAAAATATTTTTACTCTTTAACCCAATGTTCTCATTAGGGAGTATTCAGCCACAGAAGAAAACTGAAGAAAACTAGTTTATATATCTGAAAATCTATTTACAAGGTACTTGCTTTTACTGGACACTTTGTGTTTACTGCTAAAGGAGTAGTTCACTTTATTTGGCTGATACCTAGTGTCATGGTTTGGGCCTAACCCAAAAACAAAGAACCAGACATGTGGCCACTCATGCACTTCCCTGCCCCCCCAACCCCCCTAGTCCCTAAGAGCAGGGCTTATATACATTACCCCCATCCCTCCCTTCTTCCCAGGCCCAAATTACTTTGTTCCCAGTTTCTTTTCCTTCTTCCCCCCAGTGGCACAGGCTGGTGGTTCCTACTGCTCCTTCCTCCTCAGGAAGAAGGCTTCCTTACAGTCCTTCCCTGTTGCCTCACGGAGTCCCTCTCATGGGAGAGAGTCCTCCACAAACCTCTCCTTCATGAGTCCTTCTCACAAGGAGCAGTCCCTCAGAAGCAAGATGCTCCAGTGTGGACTTTCCACAGATTCATGGGCTACTTCAGGAACAGTCACCTCCCTTGGTGGGGGATCCTCCAAGGCTGCAGATCCAAGTCCACAGGCTGCAGGTTCACATTCGCCGCTCATGGTGTCTTCAGGTATTGCTCCACAGTGCTCCTCCACAAGTGCAGGGGGACAGCCTGCCATCTCACCATGGGCTGCAGGGCACTTCTGCTCGAGCACCTCCTTCCCCTTCTTCCTCACCAACCTCAGGAGCTCCACTCCGACACTTCTCTCACCTCTCCAGCTCCGCTTTTCATCCTTTCTGCTTTCAGATCTTGTACAAATTCTTTCCTAATGTTAATTGCAGGGGTGCATCTACTGTGTCTCTAATGGCTCAGGATTTGGCCATATGAGGCAGGGGAGCTTTTAGTAGCCTCTTACAGGAGCCATCCCTGGTGCCTTTCCCCTGCTACCAAAACTGTGCCAGAACCAAACCAGCACAACTAGGACAGACTATCTGTTTGGGTTATAATACCTATATAAAGCATGGTAGATCATTTCTCTACACCTGTGTATGTGCAACTGCATATTTACACATTTGCAAATTAAGTATCAGTCTATAGCATACTTCCTGTCCTGGTTTTTGATACAATATCTGTGACAATGATAAGCAGTAGTAGCTCTGAGATTTCAACAGTCAGTATGTCAGAAGCTATCTGGTTTTCTTCTCCCTTTGCCTTTTGTGCACTAGCATGATTTTGTTCATACATATTCAAATTATCTAATTCTGACTGGCAGAGCTTCTGCACAGCCCTTAGTTTGATGTCAAAAGCAAATGTAAGGAGCAAACTGCCTACAGCATCATAATCATCCCTGAAAACATTAGAGGACCAAGGACAAAGACTCTAAAGAGCTCAAAACATTCTCTCTATACTGATAAAAATCACTTTCATCTACTCTTGAAACAGTTCCAACAATTTTTCACTTATTTGCAGGTATTTACATGTAGCATGTTTCCCTTGATTGATTGTGAGAACAACACAGAGAACAGTGCCAAAAGCCTATTTGGTATCTTACTCTTTCTGTACAGCCTGTTAGCATATTGCTGTTCGTTTGATTGGAAAAGAGCAGCTCTTTTTTTTTTTTTTTTTCTTTTTTTTTTTTCCTCCTCCATTAATAGTGTAATTTGATGATTTATCTGAAAACCTCTCCAGGAATTGAAGTTATTCTGAGCACACTAAGATTCCTAGCTTCCTTTTTTTTCCATGTTCCAAAGATAAGCATTACTTACAGGAGTTTTAAGAGTTTTCCAATACCTCTTCCACCACAATGACAAATGCTTACACCTGTGGCTGAAGTTTCATCTGCTTGCTCCTTAAGAGCAGCAGTCTGGGAGGAATCCCAGAAGGCCCAATAAATTGCCAACACCTAAGTTGTCCAAGCATTATCTTACGCATTTCTTCCCTAGAAAATGCTGAGTACTTACCCATTTACCTCTGTTATTAATGATTTCTCCAACTGACTGTGGTTACCTTATGAAAAAAAATTTATGTAGGTATTCCTCCCACATTGTCTGTCCTGGTAGACCTAATATAACATCATTTTTCTTTAATCTTCCTCTTATTACTACTTACGTTGAATGACTTCTTGTAATTATTGAATAAACTGTCTAGGCACATCTCCTCTGGAAATATGTGGCTAACTTGGAAATAAATATACTCAAATTGCTCATCCAGTTTCAACAGAAGAGCATAGTACACTGGACATACACACTGGGCAGGCACATGGCAGCACAGTAACCACCCAGCAAAAAAACAGTGTTCTCTGCTTCTCCTGAGCTTCTAGCACCTGGAAGAATGAATGCAGACACACAGACAGAGCTCCTGTTCCAACATGCAACCACCAAGATTTCCAGCTGTGGAATGTGTGAAGGGGTGTTCCTAGAGGTGGAAAGTGATTTCAAGCAAGCCTGCAGGAGGTGTGATCAAGCTGATGGACTCCTCTACTTGGTGTCCAAGCTTCAGGAGCGGGTGGGCAGCCTGAGGAGCATTCAAGAGTCTGAGAAGGAGACTGATCAATGGAGCCACACTCTGCCACCTCTGATACACAGAATCCAACTCAGCATGACCACTAAGGAGGCAGGTCTTTGATATGCTTTGTGCCAGCAGCGAGGCAGTGTCACAAGGGATGAGGAGTGGAAGAAGGTTACAACATGGAGTGCTTAGAGAAACTCCTCCTTACCATCTGAGTTACCCTCTAAAATACCCTTACAGAACAGCACACAGATAGAGGAGGAACCTGCACATGCAGGCCTGCCAAAATCAGAGAGACCAGCCCCTCATAACACAACCTGCATTAAGGCCAGTGCCAAGGAGAAACAATGGCAAGTTATGGTCACTGGTGACTCCCTCCTGTGTGGAACAGAAGCACCCATTTGCAAAGCAGAGGAAAGAGGGATCAAAGTCAGGGTGTCACCACAGAACTGAAGACCCTAGGACAATCTTTAACTGCTATCTATTCCTGCTCTTTCATGTGGGTACAAATAGTGTGGCAACAAAAAGTCTGAGATCAACCAAAAGAGACTTCAGAGCCCTGTGAAGAATGCTAAAAAATGTGGAAATGTGGGACCATATAGTGTTTTCCTCAGTTCTCCCAATAGGGAAAGCCTTTGGTAGAAACAGGTGGGCCCAGGACATACATGACTCCAGGTCTGGTGCCCCCACCAAATCTTTGGGATTTTAAACCATGGAAGAACCTCCAAGACACAAGGCATACTGGGGCCTGACTTGGATCCACCAGTCCTGACTGGAATAATGTGTCTTTGGATATAAACTGGCAGGACTGAAGGAGAGAGATTTAAGCTAGAATCGATGGGGAGAGGGGATACCAACAGGACTGCAACAGGTAATCCAAGGGTTGGCATGGCATCACCTAAGGCTGGCAATACTAGTGGGAACATTTCCACTACTCCTGGGAGCACAGAGAGAATGCTTGTACCCCAACACATACAGTATGAGAAATGAACAGGATGAACTGGAAGTGTTGGTCAGCACCCAGAGCTAAGAGATCACTGATATTACTGAGACTTCATGGAATGAGCCCCGCAAGTGGAGTCCTGGGATGGAGGGCTACAGGCTGTTACAGAGTCACAAAGTCCTTGGGATTGAAAGGAACCTCTGGAGATCATCTCGTCCAAACTCCTGTCAGAGCAGGACTACCACAGAATGTCGGGCAAGTCAGTCAGAAATGCATCTAGATGGGCCTTGAAAGTCTCCAGAGAAGGAGACTCCACAGCCTCTTTGGGGAGCCTGTTCCAGTGCTGGACATGTTACTGTGTGATCTGTTGTAGCTGATCCTGCTCTAGCAGGATCCCTTCCAACCCCTAACATTCTGTGAATCTGTGAATCTGTGAAGTTCATCACTGTACAATGGGCTTCATGAGTTTTTGTAATCAATGTTTTTTCAAATTTATATGGTAGCTATGATCACCATGATAATCTATGTTAATCCATGTTAATCCTTGAAAACACATGAGTTTTAAAAATCAACAGAACCTAATGATTGTGAAGGTTTGTGTGCATTATCCTTAAGAGACTGAGGATGAAACTCTAATCTCATTAAAGCTAGTAGGAAAACTTCTGAATTCAGTGGAGACCAAATGAGTCAAATGACTTTTAGTACCTTCTTTGACTCTATTTTCATCCAAAAATAAAAGTCTGACTTGTGTAATCCTTCCCCAATATAAAGGTAACATTCAGAAACATACTGCATTAGGTAACTTTTCACTACTCGTGTTGAACAGAAGTCTGAACATCATTTCACTACTAAAGAAAAGCACTTAACTCCTTAAACACAGGATCATCTGCGAAGTATATTTTAAAAACCCGTGATGATATGGGCTCCCCCTAGTGGTTATTTGTTATAGAATATTTTAATTTTCCACACAAAAAAACCATTACATTTAGTAGGAAAAATAAGAGACAGAAATCCAAGCATGGGGAAGTTTCGAAATTAAATGTGTTCTGTGTAAAAAGTTTTTTCTCAGTTATCTGTAAAATATAAACATCAAAGTGTTCTTGAGTCATTACTTAATACTTACCAAAACCAACTTAGAAGCAAATCATTCCATCTATAAATTTTATACCTAATAAAAGTTTCATATCAGTATAATTTGTGTATGTTAAATACAAGTTGAAGATAGCTTTAGAAGAGAATAAGCATAGTTTTAACTGCTGTTATGGTAAGGAAGTTTCTAATAAGGTGCCCAAAATGCACGTTTGTGGAAATCTAATTCTTGTGCTTTAACTTGTATTACCAAATCCTGTCTTTTTCAACAGAAGTTGTTTTGCTTGGCACAGCAGTGTTCATTTCGTGGGCAGCTGCAAGGCAGTTTGCTTTATGTTAACTGTTTAACGCCTGGTTCCATGTACCACCTCCTGTCCACTATTCAAAACCAGGTCTAAGACTAGAGCTTCACTACAGCAAGAGAGCACCCCACGAGGAGAAATTGTCTTCAACACACAGGTCAGGTAACAGCTGCCATTATTCCCTACTTACATGTGAGAAATGGAGGTACAGAAAGGGTAGGAATTTACAGTCTGAAATGACAGTGTCACACTATGGAATGACCCGGTAAGTGAAAGAACTTCAGCAATTTAGTGTCCTGGAAAGGTTCCTTGCCACTATACTTGTAGCTATACAGTATGCACTCAAGCACACCACTGCTGTGTTGAAAGTGGTGCAACCAAGGCTGAAACCATGCACAAGGGCAGTTCTCTCTCCATGTCCAGTATTATGCTAACAACAGCAACATCTTCTGCATAGCAATCTAACTTGAATAATCTGTGCAGTACAGATGTACAATGTTTCCTAGGACTGACAAATTATATTAACCGTATTGCTGCTAAATGTGTGATACAGACATGTAATCCTAGAAGCATACCTAGAGGCATACCAGTTCATGTCAAATCAGTGCCCAGTTCTTCCCTTGTTACACTGTACAAGTTGGTAATGCAGATGCACACATGTACCACCCAGTTTGAACCCTGCCTGGGGATAAACTGGGCTCTGTCATGGTGAAGGCTGTCGTCTGCATCTTCCTGCCTGTAACAGCATGCATTACTCATTGCAGAGATCATCACATAAATAGACACACTTTTGCATAGCTTTGACTTACACAGCCTAGATTTGCAATCCCAGTTGTCTGGGGAAATAACAAAACAAAACAAAACCCCACAAACAAACAAAAAACTAGAAGAAAACTGTCATTGTTGTCCCAATTTATTTAGAAAGTGAATGAAATATAAAACAGTATACTTCATTCTGCAGATTAAAACAAAAGTTCTAATATAAATAGCCAGTGATCAACAAAGGCAAACAGGAACTCTTTAAACTCTATCTCACTATGAGATGCAATCATTCTAGCAAAACAAAGCATAAATTAAGACTTTGCTTACTATTTGTCTTACCAACTTTAGCTGCAGGACATGGGGATTTTTATTTCCCTGTACTGCAAACTTCTCAGAGTAGTGGAACTTCAGTAGAGATGAGTCTTCTTTGACACATGGCCAAGCAGATCAGGGCAAAGCAATGTAGGCAATTATTTCTTAACCAAATTTGTAAAACCTAATGTACAAGTTTAAAAGACACATTAATCCTCTCACTTTGCAAGTGCAATTACAAATACATAATATACACTGAAACCACAGCATTACAACATGCAAAGGCTCTTGCCATTTAAAAGAGTTTGCAGACATATGAATACAGAAATATGGCAAAACGGAGTTTAGAGGATTGCATGTTACTGCACTGAGAGTGTCCTGTGCAGACTTATTTTTAGGATGTATAGTTAATTGAGCATACTGACTGATCATGTAGCTAGATATCTGCATCCTGTTAAAGGCACCCAAAGTTAATTGCATTTACACTGGTTGCATTTGCTGGAGGGATAATGGGTTTTTAAAACCACACTTCAAGGATTTATTACATGTTCTTTAGTGCACTTTCCCTTTCATTAATGAGAAAGGTTTATCAGTTCCACTCCTGACTCTGAGCTTCTTGCATGTTCTTCAAATGAGGAGATAAGTTTTATTAGCATTAAAATTGCTGTGTTATCATAAGTTATTTGGAACTGAATGTCCTCACATTTATAATTGTATGAATCAGGAACACTCTCAGTTACTTTGCTATATAAAAAGTGCAAGTAAGAAAAAAAGCTGTTCCCGTGCTTAGTCTCATGCATCAAAGTTAATTGTTCTTTGCCTCAGCTGTAAAACCAAGATAAGGATTATGCACCTGAAGAGGAGTGCTGCAGAGATAGTTAATCAATACCTGCATTTTTCTCTGAGAATCTAACATGATTCAAATAGAAGGAAATGTCACTATTTCAGTTCAGTAAAACAGAGCTTCGATAAACCAACAGGTTTTTTTCATCTTTTTATTGCTAAGAAAGGCTGGTTTGAGATATTTGTCTAGTAAAAACCCTTCTTGCTATAGATCCTCAAAGATTTAAAACTATTATTTCTTCTAAAACATATACGGATCTTCACATGTTTATTTGAAGGACTATGGTAACTACACTCCTTAGGCCTACAAAAATGACAAAATCAAAATGTAATTGGATAAAAAGTGTGGATATATTAATGTAATTTTTTACTATATAATTTAATGCGCATAATATATTTGCAAAATATTTACAAGTGAAATACTATAAGTTAATAGAACAAAAGTGTAATATAAGTCCTTACTTTTACTCACATGAGCCTGTAAAATTTGGAGCTTTATTACTTCTGTTTTCAGCACATAAGCCATACTATATTTTTGAAAAAGAAAAGAAGAATTTTGCCTCATAAAAACTTGGGCTACTTCAAGAAACTCTTTACAATGATCAAAGAACTAACCCCTTATCAGTAAGCTGTGGTTTTCATCATGGAAAAGATAGTGAAATGTTGATGGTACAGAACCCTAAACTGATTGGCCACTCTGCTTTCAAGTAACAGTAGTCTGCAACCTGAGTCTACCTTCCTGCAGAAAGAAACCCTTGTTGCCGTGAAACACAAAGAGGTACAAACACATATTGCTATTCCATTGTTTGGATGGCCTAACAGGTTGAAAATAATATATTTAAAGTCTTTATTTAAAGAATTAGATTCAGAATATATGTGTACAGTGTTTTTTCCTACTAAAAATATAACATTGGAATACAATATGAACAAAAGATGAACTTTGATTACTTCATAAGCAAAGACCATTGTCCCCATATAAGCAAGAAAACTCAATCACATACATTCCCTGTATGTCTATGCCTGCTGATACGTCTCACAGGGCTGCTCATTTTCCTGTCTGACTGCACATGTAAATTGTCTTAATTTAGTCTATTTCACTTCACTTAAATTGAAACAATTTTGGATATGCCAAAACTAGCAACACAGGATACTGTTACCAGCAAGCAATGCAACTCCTATTCAAATTCAGTATTAAATATGCAGTGTCCTCTATGTTCACCTTCATAGAATACAACTTTATGCATTACTTGGGGAAAAAATTCATATTAGCTCCAGATCAAACTGAACAACAAAATAACTCATTCTTCCAGAACTTTACCTGTAATGGGTCAAAATTAAAATTGGGGACTCTGAGTAGACTTGAAATTAGGGGACGCACAGGACCTCTCATGCAATGAGCACCAAATAGTCACATTCGTTAATATTGTAGAAGTTAATTGACCCAGGCAAGTGCGTTTCACAAAACTGTAAATATCTCTACTAGTAATACATCTACCTTTTATCCCATTATAATGAATAAAAATCAATTAATTACTAGACTGGAAGTTAGTGTTTGCTTAAAGACAGTTATTGTGACACATTTGTATTCAATATGGGAATACAGAACAGAGTCCCAAAAGGCAATTACACAATCTCCCAATGTAAAAAGTCATAAGAAAAAATACTGGGAAGATAAATGTGTAGAGAAAACTATATAACTAAAATGAGAAGCTGTAAAAAGGGTTGCTTTTGGTGGAACTCCTTAGTTGCACTCATCTTTGTCTAAACAACTGAGAACTTCATTTAGAAGCAACAATTAGAAATAAATAAATATATATATATTAATTAATGTTAGATAGAGAAAATAGATGGTAATAAAACTAAAATTATGAAGTATAGGAAAAGGATAAGAGAAGCTAAAGACTGCTGAAATAAATCTGTATTGTCAGATGTCAACCCAGAAAGACTAATATGTTTTATTTCAATTAGCGGGAAAAGAAATCATGCAGATGGTGTAAACCCACTTCCAGACAGAGAGGATAAATTATCAATGTTGTATGAAAGGCAAAATTTTAATGCATACTTCTGTTCTGTATTTGAAAAGAATTCAGATGGTTCGCTTGTACATCTGGAACAAAGGCCTACATTTGAAAACATTAACTTAATATAACAGGTTTTAAATCATCAATCTGAGACTCCCAGAATAAAAGAGCTGGCTACATAGACCATATGGCAGATGACAAATAACTTGAATTGTCAAGAAAATGGTGTAAGAAAGGGCATATGGGTAGAACAGGTAGCCAAATAGTATCTGCAGTTACAATAAAGGCAAAAGTACCACGTGATTAACTAAATAAAACTATAAACCCTGGAATCAAAACAGTACTGTTTTGTAGGAGGTACTCTGGATTTCATCTTTGGTTTTGCCATATACTTCCTTATTTATAAACATAAAACTGGGAAATGACATGCTCTGATGGATCTGCACAGGAGAAATGGCATGGAAAGCTGAGGCTCTGGTATATATGGAAATGAGGCATGCTTGTTCCACCTGGCAGAAAATGGCTGAAAACGAGGGCAGTTCTCACCAGCTTGCCAATTCATCAAACAAATGAGCGGAAATAGTAAAATAATCTACAATTATCAAGAGAAAACAAGCAAACTATTGAATTGCTCTCCTGTTCTGCTCCTCTATAGGCCTGTACGAAGACAAAATATGTCTCTCCATTTCCACTTACTGCTGTTTCTCTCGTTTTAACTTGAGATGAAAAATCTCTGTCATAAAGGAGAATTGCACGTAAAATACCTTCAGGTTGTGCTTTTATTATAGAATGACAGAGTAAGTCCTGAAATCCTAACATTAGGATATCAAGGCCAACATGCTTCCACTTCTGCCACCTGTAGAACAACACAAAAAACACAGATATGTACAGGGGACCAACACTGAAACTTCAGAGGGACTTCAGGAAGCACAGCATAACTTTACAGTTAATTGACGTAATTAAGTTAATGGTTTTCTATTAGAAGTTAAGATGATTTAGGTATATAAATGCCAGAAGTAATAGAACTACAACCAAATCACAGGGAAAATAATCATCAAATCTAATGAATCATAACAGACTCCTGAGTGGGAAAGTTGGAGAAAAATATCATTTAGCAAAAGAAACCCCCAAACAATCAGCGTTGTATTAGCATCTATTGTTAGCACCCATAACACAAATAAGTTTAAAATATAAGAAATTAAACAAGATAAAATCTACAAGAATCAATTTTCTGTTCTTCAGACAGCTGGCAGAAGACTCACATTCACAGGTCCTCATTCTTAGGGTGGATTTCAACCACCCCACTGTATGCAGTAGCAGTGGCATCCACGAGGGCATAAGGAGCTAGGAAATTTCTGGCCTGCACTGATTACAACTTTCTGGCAGGCAATGGAGGACCTATGAGAGGAGATGCTCTGCTGAGCTTCACTTACAAACAAGGAAAGACTTCTCAGGGATATATGGGTCAGGGGCAGCCTTGGCTGCAGTGACCATGAGATGATGGAGTTTACGATCCCAAGAGGACAAAACAAGGCAAAAAGCAGGATCACAATGCTTAACCTCAGAAAAGTAGAGTTTGGCCTTGTCAGGGACCTGCTTAGAAGAATCCTATGGGATACAGCCCTGGAGAGAGAGGAGTACAAGAAAACTGGTTGTTTTTCAAGGCTCACATTCTCAAAACTCTAGATGGTGCATCTAGACAAGAGGGAAATCAAGTAAAGGTTGCAGAAGGCCTGCATGGATGAACAAAACACTTGTGTTCAAATTCAGATATAAAAAGTCAAGTATTCAAGAGTTGGATGTAGGGCCAGGTAACTCAACAGGAATATAGAGACACTGTCCAAGCATACAGGGATGGGGTTAGGAAAGTCAAAGACTATAGGCAGTTGAATGCAGTGAAGTATATGAAGGACAACAAGAAATTCCACAGATATATCAGCAGTAAAAATATAGGCATGCTGCTGAATTAAGTGGGAGAGCTGGTAAATGCAGACAGGGAAAAGGCTGAGGTGCCCAATGCCTCCTTCACCTAAGTCTTTACTGGTAGAATTTGCCTCCAGAAATCACAGTCCCCTGAGACTTGGGGGAAAGTATTGAGCATGGAAGACTTAACATTTCATGAAGAGGATCTGGCTAAAATATTGATCTCAGAGGGTATTGGATCTGTGGCACAAAGCTCAGTTGGAGAGTAGCCACTGGTGGAGTAAACCATAGGAAGTTTGCAGATGGTACAAACTAGGAGGCATGGCTCATACATTAGGTGGTTGTACAGTTATCCAGAGGGACCTCAGCAGGATGAAGAAACAAGAAAACAAGAATCTTGTGTTCAAAAAAGTGAAAGGCAAGCTTCTCAATTGAGGGAGGGATAACCACATGCACCAAAAGAATCTGGTAGCCAACCAGCTTATCATAAAAAGACCTGGGAGTCCTGTGGGCAAGCTGAAGATGAGCCAGCAGCTCACCAACAGAAGGCCAAGAGGTGCCCAGGCTGCACTAGGAGAAGCAGCACCAGCAGGCCAAAGTAAGTGATCCTTACTCACTGGGAGGGCTGGTAGGACACGCCTGGAGAGCTAGGCCAACTTTGAGTTGGTCATATGGACCAACTCTAGCAAGCAAGGATGAAGAAGATCGATGTCCCATGAATAAGGGACTCAACTATCTCGGAAGAAAAGGCTGAGAGAGCAACCTGTATCCTGCAAGTCTTACCAATGCAGATTGAATATCAGCTGCAGCAAAAGCAATCTGGTTTACCTTAAGTGTCCAAGTGTTTCCAGCCTCATGTTAATGTTTATGGAAAACATTCAGAAATTGTCACTTGTGCAAAGGCCTTGTAAGCACATCAACACCAACAAATGTGGTACCATTCTAGGTATCTCGGAGCCATGCTGATTTGACTACACTGATTCTAAATCCTTACTAATTACAGGACAGCACTACACAGTGCACACCAAAGATATATTATTTAAATATATTTAAAGGCTACAATTAATGTAATCCTATCTATTCTATTAGTATGTTTTAAACTTTTAAGAAACATTTTTCTTGTTTTCCGAAACATTCTTAGTATGAGGCAAGTTTGTGTATATTACAAAAATATTTCAAGTATTTAAAAAATGTGCTTCTGCTACTTACTGCTTATTCTGAAAGATTATTATCTCCTACAGCAAATGTTAACATTTCTTGGATTCTTGTCAGAGTATTTCTCTTAGCAGGAGAATATATGAAAAAGCAGTAACATCACTGGCGCAATTTTATTGATTTACATAGGATGTTCAAAATTCTGTTTCCTTTAACATCATTGATATAAAAACACCCGACACTTTTTGTGCTCATCAAGTTTTCTACTATTACTTTCTTAGAAGTGTTACTCTTAATTTTTAGCTGCATGAAAAAAAATACTTTCAGATGTTTGTTAAATTTCTTTATTGGTTTCAAAATGTTATGATAAAGCTTAGACTACTTTATGCTTGCTAGAAACTGAAAGTGCATTGGCCATTTCCTCTTTTTGCATAAAGAACAGCTTAACCTCAGTCATGCTCTGCTTGCTTCACAGAAAATGATCGTGTTGCTCAGGTAGTTCATGTCAACTTCATCTGCTTCCAAATAAGCAATGTCTTTGATGTCAACTAATTAATTCCGCACTACTTGAGCCTGTTCAATAAGGCTCTGTGTATCTGGGCTACAGCAAGAAGCATAATAAAACCTTTGAAGTAAACTCATGATCTAAAGCACACTCCTCAGGCTGAACTTGAAAATGGATTTCAAATTCCAAGTTTAGATTCTGAATTACCCTCTCAACATGATCTTGATCTGTCAAAGGTTTTCATCTAAGCAGAGTGTTTGTTGGCTTGCAAACCCATTTCTTAATCTTGGTCTTGAAAGGATCTTAACTCCCAGGATTTTACTTCTTGCATGCTGTGATTCTTTACTTTGAGCTGCTCACTGAGTAAAAGCACGCTATCATGGCTGACTCCACAGCTGTTAGGTCAAATGCATGGGACATCATCAAGGCAAAAGCTGAGCAGAAAGGAACCTGAGTTACTTCTAGCATACATCCAAGTCAAGTAACCGAAATACTCGTAATAGATGCTCAAATTCTAATCATTTGTTACAGTGATGGATGATTTGACTCTTTCCACTGACAAAACCAACCTTAACAGTTCACCATTTCCCAAGTAACTGAAACTTCTCACTCATATAGGTCTGCCTGCAAAGTTCAGTCCTTGTCTGTGTTTGCAGCACATTGTATACCAGTACCCATAGCAACATCACAATGAAACGTGGCTGCAGGATAAACTTTCACACAGTCCTCACCCAAAGATGTGGGTGTGGCAAGACACTAGAAAAGGTCACCCCAATTACCTCCTCTTCTTCCCTGTTTTAAATGTTGTTCCTAAGGCTGATGATCCAACAGAAGGAAGTCTTCTACATAAATACCTGAAAGAGCCTTTGAATGAGCTGGTTAATATCAAGACATATATACAATGCATAGGGGAAAAAAAATTAAAAACAAATCTCCACGGCAGACAAATAAATGAATGCTGTTTGCTAGGCTGAGCACACAAGAGGATGCAGAAGAAACTGCATCTAGGATGCCAAGAATTCATATTTCAGTTGTGAAAGGAAAATTCTAATATTAACTGCTCAGCAGTGGCAAGTTGTGACTGAGGAATGATCTGACATGGAGGGTGAGGAGGCTGTCCTAGTTTGAGCCAGGATGAAGCCAATTTTTTTTACTGGTTTTTGTTTTTTTTTTCCTTCTGAGCTCTCATTTAACTAGCAGCAAGTTTTCCAGCTAGTGGACTGGTAACACTGGAATGTTTCTGTTGCTGTCGAGAAACCAAGGACACCGAGCTCTGCTTTTTGAATCTGCAGCCTCAGATGCTAAAGCAGCAGAGGAGTTGTATATACAACCCTCCAGCAGGGAGGAGCAGACTAGACAGACAGCAAAGTTGGCGAACCAAAGTGTTCCATTCTATGTATCTACTTAAGGCTCAGTACAAAGTCAGGGATCAGAGAAGCCAAGCCCCTTCCTCTTTATTCTTCCCTTCCTTCATCCATGGCCAGCATTCAGGGAGGACTCCATTCATCTATCACTGTTGATCCACAGGTCCGTGCACTCCTGACCCTTAACACTCTGCACCCCGTGCACTCCTGACCCTCATCACTCTCCCCTCAGCTCCTGCCTGCTCTGCCACTCTTCCCGGCAGCTCTGGGACATTTCAGAACTGCTCACGGCTCAGGAGATGCCATGGGAGTTGCTGGGGGTGGGGGGAAGCAATAGGGTTTTGAACATTCCTGCACATACTTGTATGTATTTGTACATATTTTCTTCTATTATTAGTATTTAATTAAAGCTGTCTAGTTTTCAATCTGGAAGGTCTCTCTCCTAATTAACTCTCTCCTTTCTCTACCTGGGTGGGAGGGGCAGGGGATCAAGAGCATTGTTGTCACTGGTTTGTCGATCCTGAGTCAAACCATGACAGAGGCTGCAAGAAGGGTAAAACTGGCTGGAAGCAGGATTGTTAGGGACAGAACTACTCCTTACAAGGAAGTGAAGTCTCCCTTTGTGATAAGAAGCAGCCTTGTCCTGTAGATCATCCTGGAATGTGAGTGTTCAGGGGACCAAGCTCAGAGGCCACCTTTGGGCAGCAGAGCTGGGATGGGGAATCAATGAACTGCCAGGCTGAGGTGCCCCATGCAACCGTTTAAGGTATTGATGCGGATTGAACTGTGTATGAGAAATTTGTTTGTAACACAATTTTTCAGACTGCCTGTAGAACCGTGTATTGTGGTTGGACTCTGCTCAATGTATTTTTCATTAATTTTTTCTTTTGTATTTTAAGAATGTTTATTAATCTCCAAGTGTACCATAAAAATTCCCCAAGAGTTGTCAAAATTATTTTCAAGAAGATAGTTAAATCTTCAACATACAATGCCTTCAACTAGTAGGACTGATCTGCTAACGTACACCAATCTATATTCTGCATCCAAACTGAAGCAGTAAATTATAATAATAATGGCAATACAGCCATTATGGTATTTCATATAGCTTTTTATATCCTCATTATCGCATAGATGTTCAATGTACGTCAGTCTGAGTTTATACTCTCATTTAAAAGTGTTCTACAATCTGTTCTACTAACCGGAAATGTTTGAGGGCACTGTTTAGACAGCTGAATGCTGCCATTCATGAGTCCTCAATTTTCTTTTTTTTAAAAAACTTACAGGTCAGGATTTCATAATGCCACAAAACTCTCAGTTATTTCCATTTAGTCACTGTTCTGTGCTTCAAGTACCATTTAGTTTAATTTAAAACAGAGCTAAAAAACTTTCTTTGTTTACTTTTCCAAAGGTACCATGTGCACATCAGGTGCTGTATGATTTATGTATGATATGCATGATATGTATGATAGCTGTATGAGCTATGATCACAACAGCAGTAACAAACTTAATTCCCAAAAGATCTAGAATCTGCTATTTCTCACCGTGTGTGTGTGTGCTATCTTAAGTTAGTCACGTTAGCTTCCTTTTCTGTGTGCCAAAAGACACTGTAAGATTTGACAACAAAACTTAAAGCAATCATAGTACTTACCTCCTTTAACTTAAATTGCAGTTCTGAAAAGAAGGAAAGCACAAAATGGATTCTGTTAAGTGACTTGACAAACTCTTAGCTATTTCAAAACACCAATTTAATCTCTTTCTTCTCTTTTATACACAATGTACATCAGTTCAAACAGTACATACTAATGACCTAGTCACATGTAGCATACTGTAAGCTAGGACTTTGGAGATCAGCCCACACTCTCCCAGACTGCATTCATGTCTGCAGAAACAGCTGGTAGTCCAAGATCAGGTTCAGAGCACCTAAAAATGCAAGAAGCAAATGGAATAATAATTAAATATTTTACAAATGTAGTATTAATAATGAAAGAAAGCTTTATAGACAGAAAAATATGGATTGCTGTTTTTAAGATTGTGATGTGTATAATTTGCTGGGGCAGACATGGAAGCATCTACTGAAAGACTTATTTAGCTATGACTTAATAAACTTAGGAAAAACACAACCTCTTGTACATAGTGTATGTATTAAACAGCTCTTTGTTTTCCAGAGCTTGGAAATCAAAGATTTATTTTAAAGTCACTGCCTCTATGGTAGCTATATACATAGATATGAATATGTATACTCCTCCCTCTATGATTTGTATTAAGAAGAGCTCTGTGTAAAACAAAAATCCGTAACTTTTGTTAAGACCCATTTTCAGCTGTTTCCTCAGAGGAGATAGAGAACACTATAAATGAGCTAAAGAAGTCTGCTGTTTTAAACAAACAAATATAATTTAGTCGCTCAGAGTAGCACCATTTCCTGAAGGGAAGTGCCTGATTACACAAGACTGTCCCATGCTCAGTCCCCGAATCTGTGCCTGACAATCATTCTTGAAAACTACATTCACCATTACTACAGGTTAATAAAAACATATACATCTAAGTAACTGGTGGAGGACAGAAATTAAGACTATGAAGTAGGCATTAGAAACAGACCTGGGCTTGATTTTCAGGGAGATAAACCCCAGACATCAAAGACATGTGACATCTGTGTGACGGAGCATTGCTCAAAGAACTGAGGGACTTACCGATGAACCCAAAGCACCTATCTGCACTTATGGCTACAGTGCAGTTAAATTATTTCATTATTTCTAATTGAGCCCACTAAGATATTACATTAGTCTTCTCACAGAATACTTCTGATAAGCTAATATAGATTTTTTTTATTTTTTTAAAATAAGATATTCTTAAATATAAAATACATGCTAGTAACCCTAATGGCTTAAATAACTTACAGCAGCCCTTTACAGCAGAAGTGCAGGATCTTCATACCTTAGGGTATTCAGAATACTAGCTCTCCTATCCAGTCATACCTTCTGTTCCAGCAGTGGAGAGTTTTGTTAAGATCACTGTTTATATTACTGTGAACCTTCAATACCAGCTTCACACTTCCAGGCAGATTTTTTAAAATCTGGTTTTGGGTAGGCTTCAACCTTGTGTTTCCCTGCTCTTAATTATACCAGTTAAGAAACTAGAACTGTTCAAGCGGAAAGTAACTACAGTTATTGAACATATGAATACAAGAATTTATGACATTTCTAAAAATACACATATGAAGAATATAGTTGTATCAACATCATGAGCTGAACATGACAATCTGTTAGTCTGAAACATCACAGTCTGAAAGACACACTAACCCTTAAAACAAAGTGTATTGATCTCAGAAAAAAAGTGAGTTTCAGTTTTCAGAGGGTTCCTAGAAAGTTAACAAAGATCTACATTATCTTCCTATTTGCAAACTTTTTATATTTTTTGTACCAGAATGCTGATAGCATGGAAACATATGTACAGAAGTGTCTACTGTCAATCATAGGAATGTGCCTTAATCAGTCTTGGAAAATGAATATATATGCTGCTTTTGGAAGCACTTCGTACCTATCCTAACTGCACAGGAGCTGACAGCCTTTTTCTTTTTTTGTTGACTGTGTACAACTGAAAAAACCTCACTGAGTTTTGAAGCTTTCGTTCTTTACAACATGCACAACAATCAATGCAGCATAAAATGAAAGCACCAGAGGAAAAATCCCAGACTTGGACAGGGATTTTTCCATGCTTGCCTGATGAGTTGGTTTACTTCATTATGCTCCAGCCTACGACACAGTGTAAAGATCCTGCACAGAGGCTTGTTGCAAGCTACCTAAAGAATACACCTGGGGTGAGCCGTGAGGTGAGCCACGACTTGCACAGGGCCCCTGCTGGCTGCTGCTGCCTCACCCAAGAACAGCACGCTTGGTTGCTAGAACATTTGTTCAGCGCCACTGACATGCTACACCCGAGGTTTGTTTGAGCAAGGTGTAAGTATTTGCTCAGGAATTCACTGTGAGAATGTGACATAAGCCATGACAGAGCTATCTACAGCAGGTGACCTACAGTTTTGTTTGCTTCCTTAGTCACAGCCTTGAGTTTCTTCTTTTTTTAGAAACCACCTCCTTATTAAGCATTCAGGTCATTCAGTGCACATTAATTTTCTTTTGCTTTGTTTCTAAACTGTTCCCCTTCAACCTTTGGATAAGAGTTTGCCAGTGCTTTTATTTGATTATGTTTTGACTTAAATTCTTGAGACCAATGAAACAGAAATATAATTTGATAATGAAAAACCTTCCATTTTCTGTGCAATGTGTATTTCTGTGCAATGAATTAAACTTTCCTATGGGTGAAAGATTCTGAAAAACTGTATGAACAAACTGAAGAAAATTTGATTTAGTGACTTACTTCAGTCATGACCAAAAATGTGTTTGAAAGATCTGCATTCAGGTGCCACTGATAACAAAACTACAATTTCCCTATCTACATATGCATGTGAGCCCAGGTGGTCAAAATCTCTGCTGAAAGAGGAGAGCAGGAAGACTTTTCCATTACAGAAAACTTATTCAAGTAACATCTGACAAATTTATTATGAGGATCAGACCTAACAAGATTATACATATTTATGTGTTCTTTTGTAACAATAAAAGCTTTTTTTTTCTTCTTTTTTTTCTTTTTTTTCTTTTTTTTCATTCTTGGCTTACACTTGTGTACATTTAGCTGGGCACTGCATATGGGAGTACTTAAAGTACCTGGAGAAAATCTACAGCTATCATGTCAAGGTGAACTTAAAAATGAAACAAAAGTATGAAACAGAGAGGGCACCTTGAGAGGAAATCACTTAAAAAGGATAAGTATGCAAGAATTTTCCTTAATGGAATTTCATTAATTTTCAGCTACTGAAAATACTTAGTTAAAGTAATTTGTAAGTCACAATTTGTCAATGATTATTAACTACAATTTGCAATAGTCTAAAATTTATAATGGATACAATCTCATGTAAGAATATTTAAAACTTAAATATAAATGTTCATGGGATTACATTGCATGAAATAAAACAAGTATAGTCGTATCGGTTGTTTCATATAATGTGGTCATTTAGTCAGTACATGCTATATTTGTCTTGATTTATAATATATAACAAAAAGAAAACAATTCACAGAGCCTTTTGGTAGTGCAAGGGGTTTAGTAAATTAAACCAGTCTTTCTGTGTTCCAGGAAAATGGAAAACTATGGAATATTATGGAATTATGGAAAATATGGAATATTGTCCCCGTTAATGCAGAAGCTGAACATGTGGACAAACCTAGGCTGTATTAAATTTCCAATAATACTGAGATTCTCACAGAAAGAAAAACAAGGCACACCTAAAAGACAATATATCTAAAACCAGTTAATTAGTATACTGAAATAAACCAGGATACATTACATGTCACAGTGCACATAACAAATTTCTAGTAAGGCCCTGAAAATGAAGCAGTTTTCCATCTCCCCTCCAGACAGGCACACATTTCTTTGTAACCGTGATCTGCACAGATTATCAATACAAAGAAGCTAGTTCCAAACATCTCCACATAACTCATTAGAGACAAAGGAAATATTTTTTTATTATTTATTATTCCATAAATGGACTTAATAGCTTATAAAAAATTGCATTTATTTACTCCAAAACTGAGCAGATTCTTCTTCTTCAAAAATTTCCAAAAAATTAAAATATTCACAGCAGTTCTCATTGGTAAACTGTTATTTACAACAATGATTGTACAGCAGTAACCGGAGTTCTTTTTTGAGAAAATAAAATATTCACAGATGTTTATTCTACAAAAAATTATAGCTCAACAAGAATTGAGCCTGTATTGCCAAATTAAAATTTAGGTTTGAATATTTGTGAACATTAGGCTATTTAGATTCTGAACAATTACCTGAGTGAAACACAAAAATGGGATTAGAAGTTTTCAGTATCTATCAGTGGTTGCTAGGGTGTTTCTTAGAGTTTTCATTTGTTCTTTCTCACCAGAGGGGCTTGATCCCCTTCTGCTTACTGACCTTCATCCAGATACTGTAATGTACTTACAGACAATTCATCCCTTGCAAGCCAGTGGCATCAGTGGCAGACTTAAGGAAACCTGTGGAAGCTCCTTATGGAACAGCAGTGAGAATCACAGAATCATGGAATTGTCATTGTTTGAAAGGACCTCTGAGATCACGGAGTTCAAGAATGCATAGCCATACCTCATCAGGCAAAAAAAGTCACTTTTGCTTTTATTGTTCTTGAAGTCAATTAAAGTTACATGTAAGTGCAAGATATGATAAACAAATAGAGTACAGTCTCTGACAATGAATTTTTGTACAAGCAAATATGTATGCAAAGTCAGATACTGAAGAGATCAGCACTTCATTCCTGAATTAGAAACATAGTCTAAAGCATGAACCAGAGACTCTTGGAAGTAAGGTCACTAGTGTCTACTTTTAAAACTGCTTACCATACCCTGGAAGGCAGCCATTTTGTAAAAATAACTGAGATAATAGTGTTGCAAAAACAGACTACGGTATTATAAATTTCAAGTCAGCTTTGATACTCATGCCTCTGCAATCCCAAAGTGAGAATCTTCAGGATAGACCCCCCCCAAATAAAGGTTGATGAGGGGCTTTGTAAAAACCAAGGTCAAATGTAGTATTTTGAAAACATAGCTAAGCATAGATGTACATATCTACCCAATTCATTGTTCTCTCCATGGTCTAAATTGGGAAGCTGGATGATACGTGCAGTTAGGTCGTAGAATTAGTTTGAATCCCAGAGTTATGAGAATTTTTTTTTTTACATGAGCAGTGGTCAAGCTGCATTGACACACTTTACCAGATCTCTATATATGTACATTGTCACCACAAGACAAACAGGATCAACATAAATTTCTGAATTTTCCATGAGCAACTCAGCATTTCCGTTTTAGCCACTATACAACTGGTCAGGTGCTGACTTCTAAGAAATTCCAAAGCAAAAGGTCAAAACATTATAGGGCTCTACAATGTTAGGGAATCTATTCTACATTTCAGTTCAAAGTTTCAAAGGATAAAAGGCAGGAAAGTATTCTGAAGAAAAATAAAGGTGGTATGTGTGGCCCATGGCAAGAAACTGGGACAGTAGTGCCTGCAAATCTGTGGATGGGATGTATTCCCACTAAGTCTAAATACTGCTCAAAAATAAAAAGATATTGAAAAGGACTATTTGCAGTACTTCAGTTATCCACCATGTTGTTATTACTAGTTTCAGGCTATAAGATTTATGAAGTATGTGGATGCTTAACTGGAATAGGAAAGTGCAGCAAAACCCGCTATGTCCAGAGTCCTTCTGCGTCTGTGGGACCCCATGGACAGTAACTGGGTGAGGCAGCTGACAAGCACATCACAGTGAGAGTATGAGAAGAGACCTACTTAGACAATTCCCATGCACTTTGAAAACAGGAACGTTCACAACACACAGCCCAGAAGGGCTCAGTCAGTTTGCTCGCTTACTCAGTTTCCTGGTGATGGGACATTTTTCTGAAGCAGATTACATGAATTTCTTTTAGGATAGTTCAGGATTTTATAATTGGAAAAAAATTAAAAGGACATGCAGTTTCCTGAAGGACTGCCTCCTGAGCTCAGTTTCAAACCACTGCTCTCTCCACAGCAGAACCTTCTGCAGGTAGGTGGAGCACTATTTTCCTACCAAAAAAATCTGTCAATACTTGATTCAGTAAGGACACTATCCCTTTACTTCACGCTAATCCACTTTCTCACTTGTCTTCCTCTTTTGTACCTTTACATCTTTCTTTGCTTCTTTGTTTTTCTCACCTGTCCACTCTTTAAAAAATTGAAAATTTAAGATCAAATCCTCCAAATCATCTACTTTATATTTTGCTTTAGGAGAGAACACCACCCCCTTGATGCTATCTGTAATATTTTTGCAAACACAAATAAAGTCAGTCTTTCTGGCAAAATACTTAATCTCATAATTGTTATTATCTAGTGTATGCTTTTCTCCCATGCTGCACTTTCCATTATTGTTGGTCTTTTTTTAACTGAGGAAAACACATTGCTTTCCAACCAAGTAAAACAAAAATACTTTATATTTTCTCTTTTGAATAAAGGGACCTTTTTTTCTGGCTTTTGTGTATTATCTTCCTTCCAGATCTACTTTTCATCACTGTCAAAACAATTCTTTCTGTACATTTCTCATCAGAACTATCAATTAGGGAAGCACAAAAAATTGTTATCAGTATTTTCATGCAGCATCTTTGTAACTGTATTCGAATAATCTTCCTCATAACACATAGAAGAATGAGACTGGGCTTGACAAACATCCACTCTTCTTTGTCCCTCATTCAAGCTTCCAAAATATTTTTCCTTGAGGTTTTGTGATTGGTCAGCAGCTGTAGACTGGCCTAAATTAACTTTGAAGATCTCAGGATACTTTCCTTCCTATTTATCCATAATTACTGTTCTTTGTGGATTAGTGTTAGAATGAACCCAAAGAAACATTTGTTTTGAGAAGGTAATAAATTCTCTCTTAAGAAATTTGCAGGAATTGATTCTTTTCTGCACTACATGATGATAAATAAAAAGATACAACATCTAGAGCTCTGACACACATCAAGAGATTGACAGTTGTACCAGGAATGCATCTTTTCTCAGGATGATGGAGGTGAGAAAGAACCACTTAGCAAGATGAAGAAAACTGAAAAATCAGGCATAGTATCCTTCTATCCTATACATTTTCTAGATGCTTCTGACCCTAAAATTGTTGTCTGATCCTGTCCTCATTATGATACTCCATGTAATTTCTTACTGTCTCCTTGGATGGCTGAGCGCTGTTTGACACAGGAAATTGATAGACATCCTCTTCTGCCTTCATTATGGAACACAATATTTTTCCCTCAGAAGCTGCTAATTCTGTTTTGTTTTTAGCATTAGGATGGGTAACTTTTCTGTTTTCACATTGAGATCCATGCTTGGCCTGTATGAACTTGAGAGTGTGAGGTGTGCTTGTCTCACTAGGACTTTTGGCATGCAGCTGTTCAGTTGCTTTTTTAGAAAGGTGTTCCATCTGAAAGGAAAATAAAGCATGCTAAAATAAACTAAAGTATTCATTTAATATATTCAAAGCTGCATGATTTTGTTTGGCACTAAGCAATATGGTAGTGGGGTAAAAATCCCCAAACATGCAAATCCATTTGAAATTACCTAAGCTTAAATGAAGATACCACCATATTTTACTATTTAGTAATAACAATGACTACAGAGTTAATCCTATCCCCAACTGAGGAAATTCTTTACTGACAACAAAGACTCAAGATTAAAAGCTCAGCCCAATAAAGACATAAGAGCAGTATTCCTTTACTGAAGTTCTACTATCTGCCTAACATGAAATAGGTGAGAGGCTTAAGTTTTTTTTAACGATAGTCTTCACATGATTAGAATTATCATATGCACATATGGGATCTTTCCACTGCCTTTTTAAAAGTTCTCAGTGTTTGAAGTATTCATGGTAAGTAAGGCAGGTTTTTCAAGGGTTCCTTTTTTGTCTTACTTAAACATCTGGAAAAAAATATTTTATTTATTTTTAATCCAGATAAAAATGCTCTGGATGTATGAATGCATGAAAATTAAAAAGTAAATGGTATTTAATTTGACAGATTAAAAGGCAACAGAAATATTACACAGTATTCTACTGCTATTTGCTATGTTAGAAATTAAGCCACAGCTATGTTCACTGAACATTCTTGAACTGCTGTTCCAATTCTGATCTTAGTCCCTTGACCAAGTACTGCACTTAAGCAGGCTGACTCATACTAAGCAAATAACAAGTCCATACTCACAAGTCATACGATATCATTGAAAAACGCCTTCCACCTCCTTCCCCTTTAGTTACTCTGCTTACTGAGCAGAGGACATATGCATTCAGGTAGCAAAGCAAACAGGAAAAAAAATATTATTCCTCCAGTCTCTGCTCTAACAAAGTGCTCTTGCATACCTGTTGGCCTCAGAAGCAACTTCCACATCGGCAAAGCCCCTGGAGTGAATCCAAGCAGTCAGCACAGGCCACTTATTTCCAGCAGAGCAGGCAGCAAAAGGCACTACAAGATTGTTAGATGGACAGTCACATGAAAGGGCATCCCTCAGTTAAAATTGAAAAAATCCTCCAATGTTTATAGGGAGTGAATGACATCTGTATCAAAATCAGCAGCACTTGAGAGGCTTCATAAAGTGAATGTTATCATGTGATTTTGTAAAATATAGTAGAGTCAGTAAGTGATACCTACAGCCATAAGCAACCTATGTAAGTAAGATACAGGAGGAAATAAGATGTGGAAGACAACGGAGACAGTGCAGAAAAACAGGTAATTTTGTTCAAAAACTTACTTGAAATTCCTTCCAAGAAAATATTTTTTCATTGTTTCACAGCTTACATTTCCTTCTCACATAGACTTTTAAGACCCAAAGACTTCATAGAATCATAACCATAGAATGGTTTGGGTTGGAAAGGACATTAAAAATCATCTAATTCCAATCCGACTGCCATGACCAGGAACACTACCCACTAGATCAGATTACTCAAAGACTCATCTCTTTCAGGGAGGGGGCAGTGACAGCTTCTCTGGGCCACCTCTTCCATTGTCTCACTACCCTCATAGGCAGTAATTTCTTCCTAATATCTAATCAAACTCTACCCTCTTTCAGCTTGTAACCTTCCTCCCTCATCCTGTCACCACATGTCCTCCTAAAAAGTGCCTCCCCAGCTTTCCTGTAGGCCCCTTCAGGTACTGGAAAGCCTCTGTGAGGTCTCCCCAGTGCCTTCTTTTCTCCAGGATGAACAATTCCAGCTCTCATCCTGTCTTCACAGGAGAGGTCCCTCCAGTCCTCAGATCACCTTCAGGGCCCTTCTCTGGACACACTCCAATAGCTTCATGTCCTTCTTGTGCTGGGGGCTCCAGAGCTGGACACAGTATTCCATGTGGGGTCTTACAAGAGCTGAATAAAGGGGGAGAATCACCTCCATCGACCTGCTGGCCACGCTTCTTTTGGTGCAGCCTAGGGCACGATCGGCTTTCTGGGCTGCCAGCACATATTACCAGCTCATGTTGAGCTTCTCATCAACAATTACTCCCAAGTCCTTCTCCTCAGGGCTTCTCTCAATCTATTCCCTGCCCAGCCTGTCTTGTGCTTAAGATTGCCCTGATTCATGTGCAGGACCTTGCACTTGGCTTTGTTGAACTTCATGCAGTTTGCCCGTGCCTTCTGTGACTTGATATTCTGTGTACATATCAAGAGGTTTTTGGAAATATATTTCTTTATAAATTCTCCAGCTGCTCTCTATTCTCCACTTCTAATTTAAATCATAACAGTAATAATAACATTGTGCATTTCTACATTTCAAATATTACTTTTGAGTCTGATATACATTTTCTCAGTTGCTAGAAGTAAGAAAAACAATTACTAAGCAGTTGACTGAAAACCTTAACTGGCATTTCAAGAAGCGTAACCCAGAATTCTGTAGGTTTGATAAAAAGCAATATAAAACAAATAACTAGCATTCACAAGTATTTGCCAATAATATGTGCACAGAAACAACACCCAAGTACATGGAAACTAACCTCATCTTGCAAACACTATCTGAACAGACAAGCAAATTGTACTATGGTTTTTTTTTATCTGTTGTCAGAAACCTGGTTTTCAGGTTACAAGCCCTCAGTAAGTTTTAAAACATGCCTCTCCCACATGCTTTTGCTTGCCTGTCTTCTCCTAAGGGTAATTCTCAAATACTCTTTGGTTTTTTTTACTTCCTGAAATGAACTGTAAACCCAAAGCTCCCTGGCTTAGATCAAACTCTGACAGTTTTTCCCAATACATCCTGTTCACCCCCACTAAAAGAAAAAGAGAAAAATCAATTCTGATCTACATAGCTAATGAGGGAAAGGAAGCTGTCATAACAATACAGTGTTTTTAGACTTAGAGACTATCTGGAGCTCAAAACTGCATTGTCATAGTATACACACATAGTTTGTATGGAACCCTACTCTTTATTTTTCCAAGAAAAGCTTCCACAGTATTTTGCTCTTAGCTGCTCTTTGGGAAACTTTATCTCAGTGAACTGTTTCTTTTGTATCACCTCAAGGCTTTTTCAGAAAGTAACAGGACACTGAGACAATTTTATCACATCATTTTCTGATAAAATTTAAGGTAGCAGCCACAAAGAATCATAGGATTATCAAGGTTGGAAAAGACCTTCTAGACCATCAAGTCCAACCACCCATCCTGTAACCCCTAACCACTAAACCATCTTATGAAATGCCATGTCTACCAATTTTTTTTTAAAACCTCCAGGGATAGTGCATCCACCACCTCCCTGGGCAGCCTGCTCCAATGCCTCACCACTCTTTCCGTGAAGAAATTTTTCATAATATCCAATCTGAACCTCCACTATCGCAATTTGACCCCATTTCCTCTTGTCCTGTTGCTAGTCACTAGGGAGTCAAGGTCAACACCCACCTCCCTACAACTTCCTTTCAGGTAGTTGTAGAGAGCAACAAGGTCTCTCCTCATCCTCCTCTTCTCAAGGCTGAACAGCCCCAGCTCCCTCAGCCTCTCCACATAAGGCCGGTTCTCCAGACCCCTAATCAGCCTTGTTGCCCTTTGCACCCTCTCCAGCACCTCAATGTCCTTCCTATACTGCAGTGCCCAAAACTGCACACAGTGCTTGAGGTGTGGCCTCACCAAGACTGAGTAGAGGGGCAGGATCACCTCCCTGGTCCTGCTGGCCACACTATTCCTGATGCAGGCCAGGATGGTGTTGGCCTTCTTGGCCACCTGGGCACACTGCTGGCTCATGTTCAGCTGCTTGTCAATCAGCATCCCCAGGTCCCTCTCTGCCGGGCAGCTCTCCAGCCACTCCTGGGGAACACCACTCATGACCAGCCGCCAACTGGATTGGACTCCATTGAACACAACCCTTTGGACCCAGCATCCAACCAGTTATTTATCCAGCAAAGTTTGTGCACATCCAAGCCATTAGCAGCCAGCTTCTCTAGGAGAATGCTGCGGGAAACCTTGTCAAAGGCCTTGCTAAAGTCAAGATAGACAACATCCACATCCCTTCTCTCATCCAATAAACGTGTCACCTTATCGTAGAAGGAGACCAGGTTAGTCGAACAGGACCTGCTTCATGACCCCACACTGACTGTGCCTGACCACCTGGTTGCTCTGCACGCACTGCATAATGGTACTCAGGATGATCTGCTTCACTAGCTTCCCTGGTACTAAAGCCAGACTAACAGGCCTGTAATTCTGTGGATCATCCCTCTGTCCCTTCTTTTATATTGGGGTTACACTGGCTGATTTCAAATCAGACAGGACTGCTGCTAAATTATGGAAACTGACTTGGTGAGCACTCCTGCCAGCTCTTTCAGCACTTTTGGGTGCATCCTATCTGACTTCATAGGTTTGTGCACATCTATGTGGTGTAGCAGCTCACTGACCATCTCCTCCTGGATTGTGGGGGCATTGTTCTGCTCCTGCTCCCTATCTCTTAGCTTAGGCAGTTGGATCCCCTCAACAAAACTGGTCCTGTTACTAAAGACTGAGGCGAAGAAGTCGTTAAGCACCTCAGCTTTTTCCTTGTCGTTAGTCATCATGTTTCCCCCTGCATCCAATAGGGGGTGAAGAGTCTCCCAGGTCTTTCTGTTGTTGTTAATACCTTTATAGAAACTTTTCCTCTTGTCTTTTACCCTGGAGGCCAAATTAATTTCTAGCTGGGCCTTGGACCTTCTAATTCCCTCCCAGCATAGCCTCACAGCATTTTTGTAGTCCTCATGAGTGGCCTGCCCCTTCCTCCAAAGGCCGCAGAGTCTCTTTTTCTTCCTGAGCACCAGTCAAAGCTCCCTGTTCAGCCAGGCTGGTCTTCTGTGCCACCTGCTTGCCTTAGAGCACATGGGGATGGCCTGCTCCAGCACCTTCAAAAATTCCTTCTTGAAGAGTTTGGCCTTCCTGCACTCCTATACCTGTGAGAACAGATTTCCAAGTGATTCTGGCAATCAGGCTAATAAACAAGCTGAAGTTCACCCTTCAGAAGTCTAGGGTGGTGGTTTTGCTGCCTCCCCTCCTGGCATCTCTAAGAATAGAGAACTCTTAACAATTTGTGGTCACTGTGCACAAGACAACCTCCAGCCACCACATCTCCTACTAGTCCTTCACTGGAGCAGGTCTAGCAGGGCACTTTGCCTGCTTGTTTCACTCACCATAAATTGATGCAGGGGATAATTTTCGATTTTGTTCATTTCACCATTTGCAGCATAGGCACTTGCATTATGCATGTGAAGGTCAACAAGGAAATGTGTTATGTGTGGTTAGCCTCAGTTATCCATGGCGCCATCAGTGAAACATGACCACATGATAAATGCTTGTAATTTCCAAGAGGGGTTGAGAGGTATTACCAAAGGTGAGGGTGGTGTCCAGTGGCATGCAAGTGCCAGTGAGAGACAGCATCATTACAACCACGTATGCCCAGCCCTGGACTTACACAGATCTTTCTTTCACTATCCCTCTCAGACACAACACTTGGGCATACTATACATATAATGTGTATCTAGGGAGAGATACGTGTTTATGTACCTGCAGAGGCACCACCAACACTGGCAGTGCGCTGAACAGGATGACTGCACATTCTTCACTCCACCAACACCAGGGCCACCTAGCCCTGTCCCCTCAAAGTGGTGAGCAGCACCATTGGAGACCTTTGCCATTGTGTTTTCCTGAACTGATGTAAAAGCTTCCTTCCAGATCACCAAAACTTGAAAGACTCATGCCTGAATCTATAAATGCTTAATTCTAACCTGTGCGCAAACATTTCTTCAGTATAACTTAAGAAAACAAACTAATGAAGAAACCCTCCTCCCCAAAAAAGACCCAAACAAAAAAACTTCTCAAACAAAAAAAACCAAAATGAAAACAGGAGGTTGGGGGTGAGGGGGAACCAACAAACAAAACAACAAAAAAATCCCAACCAACCAAACAAGAAAACCCCACCACCCAAGTGGTCAAAATCCAATTATTAAAAAAAGTGATTCTGTGCAAGACAACTTCTGATGGACTATTCTGTAGTGCCACAAGAGGACACTCTTGAACCACTTTTAAAAAGGACCAGCACTTTACAAGTCACTTTGTGTTCAGTGGTAAATAATTTCTGCTCCCACAGAAGGACAGTTCTTCATATTCACCAAATCTTGCTTAGAATTCAGGTAGTAGACAATTATTAAAATTTGTTATTACATGTTAGCTCCACTGATAGTTGTAGCCCTTTACACAAATTGCATAAAGTTTTAGCCATTGTTCTTACAGATTTTTCTAATACTGTACTTAGATCTTTTCTCTGAAAGCATGCAATATATTTTGCAATTCAATTACAGCATTGTTAGAAACTTGCTATTTCCATATCTGTAGATGTATGGTAGCAGTGCTCATGTACCTTGCCCTGAATTGCTCAAAGTAACTAGGTATGTACACTTTAAAAAAACAAATAATAATCAGGAATTACATTTCTAGAAATGTACAACTAAGCTCATAAAATTAGCAGTAGTATTGAAAGCATTGAAATAACTACAGTGCCATCCTTATCATTATCATATAAACTTCAGCGTATGGTTTTCCTAGATTGAACCAAGCAAGTAGCTAAAATACATAAATTATATATTAAAAACACCTCAACTGATGTTACCAAAGCACCAGGATGGAGCACTAGGAACACAAATACATAAAATATCTTGCTTTGTTACAGTAAACTCTGGTGGAACGAGTGTTTACACCAAACTGGTGTAGAACCTTCCTTCATTTTCCTTATTATATAACTTGCAGTATGTGCTGTGGTCTGAATGAGAAAAAAATTAGTTAAATGAGGAGTTATTTTTTGTGTACAAGTAATCAATTAACTGATTAGGAATAATAGACTTTAAGATAGCTGGTGATGCTGTTTAGATTTGAGATAAATGTTTCATACATAACCTCATTTTAAAGTTGCCATGGAAGTGAATGGTACCAATGAGCAGGACTTTTGAGCCTTTATTGTAGTGATTTCTTGTTTTGGTGGAGGAAAGGAACCTCAAAATTACACTTCTATCTTTGGCTTTCATCATAGCAGTGATTAAGTAGATGCAGGAGACTCCAGCCGCTGTTGTCTTGACCGATGTGACCAGGCCTAGAATATTCTGCCAAGTCTTATTTAGGTCTTTCACATGTGTTTGCTGCTTTTTGTTCAGTCTGATATGGTACTACTGAAACAGCTCTTCCCACATCACTAGCTCCTGGCTGATCCACTACATCATTTCCAACAGGCTAAATCTACCACACTGTCAGCATATCTGGAAGGGATTTGTATAAAGAAAACTTGAAGAAAGGAGGTGCTAACATATCTGAAGCATATCTAGTTTACAGCTGATAATAATAGAGACCACTGTGTTTCTTCTTTTATAATCTACATGGAAGCTGAACGCTTAGATAAATGTAAAATCCTGCAAACAGGATTATACTCCTAGATTTGTACATCTTTGGAAGGGTCAAACCCCATAATTAGCATTTTCTGGTGTACATTCACAGTTGAAAAATGTTTTCACTGAATGGGATGTGTGCTTAATTTATGCTCAGTAATTATTAAATATTTTTAAATTTGCTGTATTCCTTTTTCTAAGTTGTCATGTGATTAATAACGCCAGCCTTTGTGGGAGGAATATCATGTGATTTCAGAGTTCTGCTGATTGCTCTTTGCTAAATGCTTTTCTCAGTCTCATGCCAAGGGTGTCTTGATATTTCCAGAATTCAATATGCAAAATACAACCACAAATTCAGAGCTGTTTATTCACAGGCAGGAGAGTAGAGGCACCCATACAGCCCAAATCTTTGAAACAGATGTTATTGTGCTTTATAAAGGTCTTGAGAGTGCTTGGTCATAGTATAATTTGCTATAATTGTAGATTTTTAGCAAACATATAAGAACAATGCAAGTCACAAAAAATTAACTGTTCAGCACACAATACACAGAAACCAGTTGTGTTTTACAGCTCAGGAAAATTAAGGGTCAAAGCAGGGCTGAATAAAAAAGGATGGGAAAGGAACTAACTGTCACTAGAATGTCTTCAGGAGAACCCATTCACTGTAAAAGCTGAGCTTTTTGTAAAATGCCAGAAGAATGAAAAAGAAATACCCTTTTATGCATTGCTAAAGATATAGCCTGCCCTGTTACTGACAGTTGCACTTTCCATAAGCCAGAATTGCCAAAACACAGCACAGAAGCATCTTGAAGGTGGTCATGGCAGTCCCTGGCGCTATAGGCAATGTGGGGGGCTGTGGAGTGAGGCTGCAGGTGGGGACTTATGTGCCAGGCAAGCCTCAGACACCAGCCTGGACTTGGCACAGTTCTGTGGCCTCTCTGGGGGGGTCAGTGGGAAGGGCCTGCCACTGCTGCAGGGGCAGATCAGACTCCACCTGGCCTCAAAGCCTTTGGTGCTGGGGCTGAGGGAATGCATAGGCCTGCACAGGGCTAAAGGAAGCAGCAGGGAGCTGGGGGTGGGGACTGTGCTGGGCATAGAGAGTGTGGACGGATCCAGGAGCTGTGCTGCAGTGTGGTGCAATGGTTTGGAGGTCCCAGGTGTGTATTATATTAGCAGATGCGTTAAAGGTTAAAGGGTGGCTTAGGAAATGAGGATTTTGACAGGAGGAGCTTTGCATTTTGTAGAATGTAGATGCCTAATCAGAACAGCAATGGAGACTTTAATCAGAAGGACAAAATACACAAAGGAGGAAGTCAAGAGTACATGGCTGGAAATACAGACTCTATGTTTCCAGCCTCTGAGCTCCCTTCCCACACAAACATGCCAGACCTTTGAAAGCAGCAAAGCAGTGCATAAGAAGGAATGAGTACCAGGCAGACTTCCTGTCCTCCTTATAGAGTATGGCAGGAAATGGGACGGAATTAACATCCCAGTTACTCTTCAGTCAAAGAAATGTGTTCTATTTCACCTCAATTTCTAGTCCATTTAAACAAATCATGCTCTCTGCATCTGTTTTAACTAGTGTGGCTCCTTGGCAGAGCTTTAAACTAGACTTTAAGGGGGAGGTGGCTATTAGGCTTCCCTGTGACCAGCTGTGGGATGACACACCAGGGTTAGAGTAACAGGGTGCTAGCAAGGGCCCTCAGCCTGTTGCTTGGAGATGTGCTGGACACACTGCAGAACACACGAAGTCTTACAGAGATAACCCAGGGGCTCCTGAGGTAATAGGAGCCAACAGGGAAACACCAGTGAAATAGCCCAAAGAAATTCTAGCCAGTAAGTCAGCTTTACTGGGGATTCAACTTAAATGCCTCTATGCAAATGCACACAGCATGGGGAGTGAAAAAAGAGTAGAGATGTGCATGTACCTGCAGGGCTATGATCGTACTGGCATCAGAGAGACACAGTGGGACAGCTCTTACGGATGCAGTTGGAATGGAAGCATACAGGCTCTTTAGGAAAGATGAGGAGGGGAGATGAGGAGGGAGTGTCACCCTTTATGTCAATGATGAGCTGGAGTACATGGAGATCTACTTGGTGATGGATGAAGAGCTGACTGAGAATTTAGGGATCGGGATTAAACGATAAATAGAGAACATTATAGTGAGAATCTGCTACAGGCCACTGGACCAGGAACACCAAGCATATAAGGGCCTTTATAGACAGACAGGAGTAGCCTCATGTTCACAAGCCCTGATCCTCACAAGGGACATCAATCACCCCAATATCTGTTGGAGGGAAAACACAGCAGGACATAAGCAATCCAGGAGTTCCCTGGAATGTGTTGATGGTAACTTCATTTTTTAAGTGATAGAGGAGCCATTGAAGAGAGGTGCTATGCTGGACCTTGTTCTCACCAAGAAGGAGGGGCTGGTGGGAAATGTGAAGCTCAATGGCAGTGTTGGCTGCAATGACCAAGAGATGGTGGAGTTTAAGATCCTTAGGGCAGTGAGGAGGGTGCACAGGAAGTTCAATACTCTGGACTTCAGGAGAGCAGACTTTGGCCTCCTCAGTGACTTGCTTGGTAGTACCATGGGAGAAAGTCCTAGAGGGAAAAGGAGCCAAAGAAAGCTGGTTAATATTCAAGGACCACCTCCTCCAAGCCTAGGAGCAATGCACACCAACAAAGAGGAAGTAAGGCAAAAAACACCGGGAGGCCTGTGTGGACCAACAAGGACCCCAGTGTACAATGAAATTGCTGTGAGTAGTTCATCTGGCTGAGGTGAACAGCACTAATGCAAGAAAGATTGCTTTAAAATGTCATAGCAGCTCCTACAAATTTCTGAATATAAGGCTGATAAAGGATTCATCATTGTAGGGAGCAGAAAAAGGCAAAAGACTATGGGATCAAAGCCTTGCAGCATGGCATTTAACAGCCATAATGGTAGAGATCTTCACAAGGTCTCTCAGACTTTTTTCCACATCAAAAAACACAGCTGTAAGAAATTCTACAGCAAATCCATACAAAACATTAGCCCCTTGCTGTGAGTGTATGTTAATAATGTCTTATTTTAAAGCACTTTCTTAGTGTCTCATCAGCTGATTAATAAAAAAGCTACATAAAAAATGTTAAGAGTAGTAAGAAATCTGTACTATATCATGTACCGACTAATTCTCAACAAAAACTAATATTTACAAAATATCTTTCACCAAGAACCATCATAACTGCAGAAAGCTTTTCTCCAGTGTGTTTTTATTAGGTATTCCTGCCATCATATCAACATACAAAACAATCAGGATGTTGACATATAGAAATGTGAAATTCACTGTACAAAGATAAGGCTTGAGTTACAGATATATTCCCCTTAGTCTCCATTAAATAAAACAATATTTAATTCTTCCCAGAGTTTTATTTATAAATGTTAGACAAACCACAAAATAGATTTCAAGTACGTAACATTTTACAATATAATCCAAGCACAGACAGAAATACACAATACTGTACCTAGAGATGCTCCATAATCAATGTCTGTCATCCTCACCAATAAAACAGTAGACTGCTGCTCTTTCTGAATATGCCCAAACATACCCTTCTGTGTGTATTATTGGGTCCTGGCTTTTAGGTTACAGGACTCCCATAACTTTCAGTTAAATTACTTTGATAGACCAGAGACTATCAGGAAGAGTATCAGGAAGGAAGAACTTTAAAAGGCCAGGGCTGAATGTATGCACATAGTAAAGGCAGGTACATGTGCACACACACACACACTTGCATTTAACCCTACATAAAACCTCACTGCACTGGACATTTTCTGAGACTATGTTCTCATGCAACTCAGCTATTTTCTGATAAGAGTTAAATCACGCATAGCAATATTCCTACTTCTGCAGTGCTGTAATTTACAGGGAAAAGACTGTATTTTTGAGTATCGGATCTAACTGCTGGATGCTTTTTAAAAAAATAATTAAAATACTTATGTGGCAGCCTGTATGGAACCATGTCTCCATAATGCAGCAGGATACCAGCTCTCACAGTCTTCACCCCTCCAATTACCTTTTCCAACTCCTTTGTTAAGAACAAATGCAAGTGAGTAATTGCCCCTTAAGGCCAAATGTCTGCTTTAATTCACTCTCCATTTCTGTTCGGCTAAATGATTATTACCTCATGGGAAAGGATCAGTTAGCTGCAAGTAGCACAAGAAGAAATACACAGCAATTAACTAATTAATAATTATTTTTTCTGGGGAACAGACTGGGAAGGACAAAGAAAGACAAGAGAAAAAAGGCCATTGTTTAATTTACCCTTTGTTGTTTGGGAAATTCATAGCAATCTCAAAGTTTTCAACTGAGAAAAGGAACTCCTAAGCCCTTTAACTGTTCTGTCCTTTAAAACTTGGAAAAGATTGGAAGGGAAGGAGAAATTCTCTAAGTAAAATTGCTGTTTTCAAACTACACATTTGCAAAGGCTTACATGAGAAAACGGAACAAAACTGATGCTCTGATACCAAAACTGAAATAATTCATGCAGCAGGAATTCAAGATGTGGTTACAATGTCTTAAATGCAATCTAGTAAAACAGCCTGAAAAATGTCTCCAATTCATAAATCTCTAAGCAGGAGAAAAACTCTGAAGCCAAGATCAGAGTTCCCTATTTTAAATATGAAATGTGTCTGCACTAAGATTGGGGTGGAGAAAAGAATAAGAACTTTCTCCTTTTAAATACAACCTCTGTGGTATATTTGAGGGCCTTCAAATGTTGTCAGCATTGCCAATATTTTATTCAAGTATATTCTCTAAGCTATATTGGAATACCTTTAGATACACAAATCCATATTACACAAAACAGCATTAAATCTTGTAACTGGGCTCATAATAACAGGGCAAGAGGGTAAGTATGCTGCTATATGTGACAGGAAGCATATTAGTATGCACAGAAAATATGTTGCCTTTGAGGTTAGTAATAATGGGTATTATGGATGAAGATGCATCTCCAAGTGTTTAAGCCTTTAACTGTGAGTCAATAGAATATTTTATGTCAACTGTACAGCCTAATGCATTGTTTTTAAAAAGCAGTAAATTTTTCTTCTGTATCATTTTTAAATGTAGGTCACTCACCTACTAATTTAGTTAGGGTTTTGGCTTCTGTTTTTGTTTTTGTTTTTTTTTTTTTTGCTACTTACTATTGTCTTCTTCCATGTTATGTACAATAATCTACATTTAGACTGAAGACTCACTATCTCGCTAAACATACTTGGACTACCTAGTAGAGACTTTCTACAGCACTGATAAAGTGTAAGACAATCTAATAGGTAAGAGGAAGGATCATTACTTTCAGTTCTGCTCACTTCCCCAAGCTTTCCAGCTGTGCCTTTCTGAAATTCTTTTGCACACTTGTGTCCTTTCACCTCCCATAGGCAGCCCATACAGAACATGAGTGAACTTTCTATTTATTTCCCAAACCACAGTCCATCTGTATAGAGATATATTAGAGATTAATTCTCCAGGTAGCATATTAAATACAAAACATTGCTAAAACACTTGAAACACCCTACATGCCCTTGTGCATTATTCTCACCAATTTGTACACTTAAATAACATCAGAAGTTGTCTCTTGCTAAAAATTTACCAAAATGTTTTAAACACATAAAAATGTAAAAAACCAAAGAAACAGAAAAACAAACCAAAAACAAAACCCCAGCATAAACATTGCTTGTATAGGCATTGGTTAGAAGAGACCACTGCACTAAGGAGTATATTAAAAAACCTTTTTCTTTCAGTTTCATTGGATTTAATGTCATAGATTGAAAGGTTAAAGACAATGAAACTTACTGTGACCCGTCTTATCTGATGCAATAAATGAGCAGGAAGTCTGAAACGCAATTAAAATAAAGCTGCTTTTTGGTTACTGAAAGGTGACTGTATAAACCTTTAAGCAAAGGGACAATTTAAGCATCTAAACAGAACTTAAGAACTTAAAGAGTCTGTAATGAACCGGATATGAAGACAACTACCAACTGATGGCCCAGGGGCATTATGGAAAGCTGGCCCTGACTGAAATTTTGAATATAGCCCTTAGCTGTATCATATTTATTTAAAATTCAAAAGCTGCCCAGCATGTCACAAATGAAGTTTATTTTGCAAGCCACCCACTGCCTAAGGGGGCAGTAATACTCAATATGAAACTGCTGAAACTCCGGTGTCTGACGTATTTCATGGAGAAAGGAAATCTGAAGGTCCGACTCCAAGAGGACAAGGAAAAGAGGGAACACAAACAACAACAGTCCAAAGCCTACCAGGAGAAGTCTAGAGAAACTCTTCACAAAGGCATTCACCTCTATGTTGCCCATTAGAAAGTCATAGCTCCACGTAAGTGCTCTCCGAGCTTCTTTCAGTTCTTCCTCCTCTGCATTCAAAAATGCATTTTCATCTGCTTCCAGTTCCTCAAATGAATCTGTATCATCTTTCTCATTCTCTACTCTTGGACAGGTATCAAAGAGCATGTCAATCTCATTATCAACAGGGGTGGGCAGCAAGCTGGCACTAGGATTGTATATCAGTTCTGAAATGGTTAAAGGTTCCTCTTTCATCTCCTCTTCCTGTTCAATGACAAGATCAACATTCTCCTCAGTGTCCTTAATTGGGGAACTTGAAGTCACAGGTATGGAAATCTCATCTTCCCTTGGCAGTTGGATACCTGAAAAAAAGGAGATTAACATAGTGATCCTAAATTTCTGCCTTCCTAGTGGGAAATTTCAGCCTTCCAAAGCCTGAAATAATTTTGCATATTGAAACCAGACCATACACAAATAAAAAAATATGGAAAAGCCTTCTAAAAGCCCCAGGGGAGGGCAACATCTTTACAACACTGGAGGACATCAGATCTGCTTAACTTTGTCTGATGCAGCGACCACTAATACTGGTGTAATGCAAAACAGAAAAAAATAACAGCTTATTTTCTACTGGTAATCATACTTCTGATATAAATGAATACCTAGTACATATGTGAATTGGTGTTGTTTGGTTAATAATAATGACAACAACAACCACCCACCTTTATTTCTTTGAGATAATGAGGAAAGTGATAAGATAATGGCTGAGGCTGGGAATTTTTAATAGAGGATGACATTTAAAAGAAACAAAATATTCTCATTATAAATTCATATTATTACTAGAGAGAATAAAAGGAGAAGAAGGCTGACATCCAGTCTGATCATTAGGTATCACTGAAACTGCATGAAAACACCTCATATCTTTATAAAGCTCCTCCTCTTCATGTCACATTTTTCTTCAGTCACCTTTCTATTCTTCATACTTAGTCTCTTTTCTCTCTCTCCTTTAGATGTCACTAAGGAGGAGTCTTTCTTAGCCTTACTGGCATGCTTGCTTTTTATGACTCCCTTCTCTGTCCAAGCTGTCTCCTCTCAAAACTCACTACTTTTCCAGTCTAACACTAACACCAATAAATCTGCAAAAGAGTCCAGCTGTTCTGCAGCTACAACAACATGACAGTGACTTCTGCTAGTTGACAGTTGCAGGAGTGGACAGGAGGAGACTGGCACAGAGTTCAAAGTGATGGGCAACAAGTTTTACATTTGTCCCAAGTCCAATACTCATTATCATCATCAGATGCCACCTATGTGCAAGAAGAGACCATGCACAGTATCATGTGCAACAGTAATACATGACAGTTAGTATTTCTAATTTTGTGATGTTAAGCATCTCTCCATTCTTTACTAATGACTAATCCGAATGCAACATATAGGTGAGAATACAGCAAGTAAAACTAATGTTACATGACTTGTCCAACAAGTAACTCAGGAAATTCATGTGAAATAATACATATAATTCAAAATAAACCCATTATGTGATTTCAGCAAAAGACCTCTGTAATATAGTGAACTCACTTGGAATCATCAATATCTGCCAATACAAAGTTAACATGTCCAAACTTTGTAAATTAAATTAAACATGCAGATTAATACTTTACGAGACAAGGCTGCTGCAGTAGGAATCTTAAAGCATGTCAAGACACTTTCTCATGGAAACACCTGCCAGAGTACCCTGGCTATATGCCAGAGAACCTAACAGTTCACAAAATCCTCTAAGCTACCTCTGCAGCTCTGTAAGCATGTTCTCCAAACAATCAAAAGGGTAAGTAAGGTACTTACTAAGTTACCCCAGCTTACAGATGTCCCAAAAAATTTTGTGACCAATGGCTTGTTAATATGTGGTACCTGAAAAATTGTACCAAACTTTATACCAGCTAGGATGAAATACCAAAAAAAGCAACATAAAAAAATAAAATGTATTAAAAATATTTCTAAAATATATAAGAAATTACAGAAAACCTGCATATTAAACCTTCTTACATTAAATCACACCTTGAACAAGCCAGCTTGTTCCTTACCTGACAAGACAACTTTCTGAATCTCTAATTAGAGAAAGCCTCTTCATTAGAGAACACCATTCTCAGGAAGTAACCCCTCTTCATTAGAGCACGTAAGTTATTAAAACTCATTTCCCCTTTTAAGTCTTCAAAATGGCCCAGACAGATCTGTCCCTTTGTAATTTATTTTCCTGCTCTCTAGGACATAAGCTAGGCGTGCCTCCCAGGTGAGATTTCACATTTTGGCTAAAACAACCACAAATGTAATTTCTTCTTTCTTTCATTTCATCCCTGAGCGTGTCAGATTGTAAAGCTAACCTCGGAAAATTACTGTTTTTCTTCCTGGGTTAGTTCTCTGATGGATTTCTTTCTGAACTGGCTTCTCAGTTGTTCTCAAAAGCACAGCACATTACAGGGGACAGAGGGAAAAAGGAGGAGTGCTCCTTTTACCAGTGCCTAGCCATCAGATCAGCATAACTGAGGTAAACCTTGTCCTCAAAAAAGAAAATGCAAGAGTCTCCTCATTAGCTTAATTTGACTGCCTAGCTAATTAAATCTTGCTTCAATGATTCTGTCCTCTCCTACCACCACCATCTTAGAAATGCATCACATTTCAGCATTAAACATGTTTTGTGCTGGAATCAATCGTCTACACTAGTATTTGCATTAACAAATACACTTGAAACAGCCATAAAGAGGAAGATACAGACTGATTGAAACTAGACATAACAGTATATGAACACTAAGAGGTGAGAACAGATTTGGGGGGATTAAACTATACTCTCAGTCATTTGAGAGTGATGTTATCTTAAAATATAAAAACCAAAATTTTTAAACTCTGGTGCCTAACGTTAAGCATTTGCATGTATCTTTTGATACACAAATAGCATAATTCAATTTTCAAATGGGCTTTTAACTTTCTCTTAATAGGAGTAAAAGGTAAGTTAAGACACATACTTAGGAACCTCAATATGGATTAAAGGACTTAATTTTAACCTCCCACATTTGAGAATCCTGGCCATAGGCTTCTCTATACCTGCTTAGATGCAAGGTAAGTAATGCATCTTTATCATGTTTCTAATCGTAGGACAGCTGCAGCTACTGCAAAGAAAAGTCATCCCAATTTGTAATTCTTGAGCCTTCTCTCCTTCCTCAGAGTTAATTCCAGCATGCATAACATACATAATGAACATAAACAAGAACAATCATAGTACCTTTCATTATAAATGCATTTTTCTTAAATAACTGGCAAACTTTGGACTTTGTGACTAACTTATTGACAGGAGGCAGCAAAGGAACCTTTTCAGATTAGTGTTTTCTGAAGAGATTGTATTAAAACTGGGACGGGTTGCAGTTCTGAAGCATACATCACTTCACAGTACACTACTTAGTTTGAGTAGATAATTTAAAAGCCACACAATCAGAGTAAGGCATACATGAAACGAAAACAACTAATACTGCCAACTCATCCTGCACTTACTCTTTTAAAAAAATCACATCCTGTTCCTTAGAATCAAATAAAAGACAAGTTAAAAAAAAATTCAGCTCATTTACATGTTGCTAAAACATATTGCATCAAGGTAAATGCATTTTACATCAGCCAAATACAAGTGTAAATAAACCATATTTTAATAGGAAAAAAAATAATTAAATGGACATTAACTGCTGCTGTTGCAAGTTCATTTGATATTTAAAATATTATATACATAAAGCTGGTCTTTTTGTTCCTTCATATTACACAAAACACCACATTTCTCAAGTCAAGGACTGAGGAAACAATTAGCAATTAAACCTGGTCAAAATAAGCCCACAGAAAAGTTCTAGTCACGTTGCAATGTATAGATAAGTATGTTGGGTCACTCAGATTTTGACGGTATCAAAAGACACAAGTGAAGTGTCATTATGGCACATACCATTTACAACACTTGTGCACTTAAAGCACCAAAAATTCAAAATCATTCTAGTACAATAAATATTTCAATGACACAAATTTTAGAAAAGAGCAAGTTTTTCAGATTATTTGCTTTTTGGATAGCCTTCAAGAGAAACAGCTATCTGAAGAAATAAAAACAGGTTCAAATAAAAAACAAATCCTCCAAGTCTTCCAATGAAAAAGAGAATATAAAAGCTAAAGCAAGCCCAAAGCCAGTATCCTTTAATTACTCTACAAAATTGCTGCAAACTATTTGCTCTTACTAATACATAACAATTTTTTTGCTGCTACTCTTATAAGGTTATAATTTTGTATTATTTGGTGGCTAGATTTTCAAAAGTCTACTGTTTCTTTGGTTATTTTTTTTTTACTTCATTTAGATTTAAAGGACTATGAGTCAAGTATTAAATTACATTTGAGAAAACTTCTTTCTTCCAATCTTAATTTCATATTTTTATTGGCAATTTACATTCCACAGAACGGAATCTTTTAATACGTATTACTGAAACATCAAGTAAATAAACTAAATTTTATTTCTTATATAACTATAGCAAAAATTTGCTGTGATTTTATGGCAACTGGGAAAATTCTACAGAGCCAGTGAGATCTCATTATGTTAGTCAAAGCTCAGTACTTCCACCAAATACTGCTCAAATACTTCCACCAAAATTGCACCAAACCTCTAACTTGCTACAGCAGATAGGAACAGGAACAGCAGAATAAAACACAAGTTTACAGCGGTCATCTGCTGTGAACATGAACGTGCAGGAGCTCTGACATAAATGTTGTCAGCTGCTAGTATTTCTGAAGCGGCCAAAACCAGCAGCTGAGGATTAGCACGATGAAGGGCAGCCCCAGCTCCACCATTCTTAAGAAGCTGCAGCTGCTGAAAATACAGCACAAAAAATGTATCCTCTGCTTATTAAAAAATTCAGTTCACACATTGCCTGATGGCCATATACTGCACATGGCTTTACAGAACATAAATGCAAACACAACTAGACATCTGTAAATGCTTTTTACAGTGGAGAAAGAAAAAAGTGTGAAGATTTCCTTATTTTAAACAGAGAACTGAAAAACTAGGTGCAATCCAGAAAAAGCAGTACTGGGAATATTTCATACAGAGAGGTAAACAAGTAAGGCTAGCCAGGCTGCAATTAGGACAGTTCCTTCCCCTCTCTTTTAATACTTCCTCTATAAATACTGTGTATTCTTTTGCTTACTTTAAATGTGGACAAAATTTTGTTGTACTATGAATAGAATGACCTTTTAGAGTGAAGGAGAGGGCAACTTTCTCAAATGAACAAAGTGCACGGATGTCACTAAGAAAACGTAGGACAGGGAAAAGGAATCTAGGATTGCACTAAACACAGGTTATAAATCAAAGCAGGATCTCCAACACAGTCAGATGTCCGGCCCTTGGAAGCTTGAGGCCATAGATCCCCACCTTACCACATCCTGTGCCCACAGAAGACACCTGTTCTAGCTTTGCAAGGGGAGTAAATTGATGGCAGTTTATAGTAACTCCTTTTTACGCAGTGACCTGACTTTCCTGCTGGCCATTTTAGCCTTATGGGAACTTCTAGAAGGGAGCAAAGCCCTGTCACAGTTGCCAGCTCCCATCAATTGCAGGCCCTGTGACTCTGCAGTGTTACAACTGGCCTCCCAACTGCCTTGTGTGTCACAGTGTTCAATTAATGTCACAGGTAGTGCAGACACCCAAGAGCACTGCTCTGCTTTTCACACCCCACAAAGGGCACCCAAAGTGCAGAGGTAGAAGCCAACAGAACATGCAGCATAGCGAGCATTCTGGGCTGCCTGTCTATAGCCTCCCTCTGGCTTGGAAGGAGCCCACCACAGCACTGCTGACCCCCTTCCAGAACTAGGATTAAGCAACAAAAAGGCTGAGGGGAGTAGCAGGGCGAGAGAACTGTATATCATGGGAGCAGAAATGAGAGGGCAAGATGCCTCTGTCAGCAGTTCAGAAAAAGGGGAGGAGCTGCTGAAGAGCTTGCAGCAACTTTCAGTGTCCCAAGAGAAGGACAAGTGGGATACTTCAGCATCTTCACTCAGCAGTAGGGCTCTCCCAGGGAGTTGTGCCCCTGCTCTGAGGCGCACAAGCTAACTCAAGTCCTTAGGTTTTATACAATGATATAAAGGTTTTATGCATGCATACACCAAAAGGAATGACATTCTATGAACAGTACTGCAAAGCCAAAGTTTTTAAAAACCAAGGTAGCCCAAAAGCATAACTCTGTTACTGGACTGGTATCATACTAAACTACCAAGATGGCTTCTATATATTTTGAGCCAGCATTTAACCTCTGCAGTGAAAGAGTACAAAATACATGTAAATACTAATGCTTTTTCAATGTTGCTAATTTTTGAAACACGGCAGGTAGGTGCATTCTGGTAGAAACTATAGCTCCTCCGGAGTGGTGAATTTATGAAGCAAAGGCAGCCAGGATCTCTTGCTACTCAGAGACAAATCACTGCCCAAAGCAAGTTCCCCCACATCTGCTGTGCTTATTGCTTTCTGATTTTCTGACGTCAAAAGTGTGAAAATATTCTGGTCTTTGCCAGAACACTCTCAGTTAATTCCCCTGTAAATACTAATTTCTGAAATGAAGATTGAATACAAAGGCATAGTTCTATATAGGTGTGTGGAAACTGAAATTTGTCAACCTATATATGCAAAATATCAAAAGTAATAAGAACCTTAGAAGCCACAAAGAAACAAATATTTAAATGTCTTCATTAAGGAAACAGAAGCATATAGATTGATAGACAGAGGAGCCAATCTATCTTTGGCAAATGGATTTGGTGTAACAACAAGAAAAAAACCTCCTTTGTTTTCACTGCTATCCTAAACAATACTGAATACTTTTTGTTCCTTGTGTTGCATTCCTGTTTTGTGTAGTCAAAAGAGTTCTCAGATTCCTCTACCCACCCACCCTCCTCCAGTTCTTTTATTCAGTATATTAAATTATTCAGTATCTAGAAAAATACAACCAATGAAGTTATGAACTGGCAACCAAACCCACTCAGTTGCAGTAAAATGCTAATCTGTATCCACTACTGTATTCAGCTGCTACCAACCTATCAGCTAATTTAATAACTATTTCATTTTGTCAGAAATTATCACAGCTACAGCATATTTCTCCCCCTCAGTTCAAGAAAAACACAAGGGCAAAATTCCCGTCACTTGTTTCTTAGCAATTAACAAATAAATCCACAATTTATGTAAGATTTTACAAGTTTCGTCTCATTCATTCCCCATTTTAAACTCTGCTCTCATCAGTAACTCATCTTTATTCTCTGCTGTACTTGATGTAACATTGTCATTCACAGTACAGTTCCCTTCCAAGAGACTGCTATCAGTATAATAAACTACGAGTAGGGGAGGGGAGGGAACGAGGGAGACAGGTTTGAATAAAATAAACGTAAATTTACCAGCCCTCCTGGCTGTGATCTTGGAGCCATGCCGTAGTAATCGAATGCACACCTCCTTGCTGCAGTGGTTAACCATTCGCAAATGAATGCTCCTCTTGGTTTGGATTTTAACAAGACATTTCACCATTTTGACTAATATTTCTCTTCTCAAAGTCCTGTAAAGACTCTGTCCATACCAGCTTTGACCTTTTATTGAGTTCTCACTGAGTTTTAAAAGACTTACACAAGTCACTCTCAATTAATCAAATGACAAGCTTCTAACATAGCCAATAAAAATATCCCCGTAGGGAACAGAATGAGAGGTTATTTTTAAATGTTTCCAAATGCCTCCTAACCTGGAATACAAACTTCCACAGCATCCATCTCAGTTAGCAGTTGCTAGTATAACAGCTGAACCACATACACAAACATAAAAATATCCAAGGCATCAAAACATAGTGCAGCAAAAGAGAAGGCCAGCATTTAGGGTCTGTTTTTCACAGAACAAAATGATACTGTGGCCATTATTTTTCTAAAGACCTTCAATTTGGCCATTGATGTCAGTTCCCCACGATTGCTGGAAAGTATTTGTAGAAAATGTATAGATACAAGAAGAAAAATCCTATGTTGTGCTTACTAAACTCAGTCACAAGGCAAACCTGTGAGATTTAAATGCTTTCATTTCAAGCCTAAAATCAAAGCTGATCTGCCTGTGTAGCAAAAAGAAAAGAAAATTCCTACACTTGGGAAAAATATCTTTAATTGTACTTGTGCTCATGTTCCCCCTTATGGACAACTACTGGACATATTCACATTCACCAGAAAGACGTGTTGCTTCAGAAGGCTCAGCACTTCCCAATCCCCATCCAACAGAAATATGCAGGCTCCTAAAAAAGGCATGACACATATATGCTGACTGCTGACAATTCACTCCAGCTGGAAGCTGGAATGCAAACATGTGCACAGCACAGTGGGAAAGGAGCCCTTACTGGGTCCACTGAAACTACAAAGATAAACTGGAAGGAGTGTACTGGGGGAGAGGCAGGCTCTCACTTCCCAGAATGTTCATTATCTGACACCCCTGTTCTCTCAGCACCATAAAATTATTGATGTGGCATGTAAATATGTAGCAAAGAAGAGGAAAGGGAACACAGTCCTGCAAATGTGTATTTTATACCGGCTGATTTTTCTTATTAAAGATATCTACTTCAATGGATTTTTTGGAAAGCATCTTTATGGTGACTCCTGTCCTCTGCCTGGCCCATATAATATGAATATCCCCTTCACTTCTTATCTCCATTTTGTCACCACTTCAAAAGTAAGATTCTATTTGCTTCTCTCATCTTTATTCTCATAACTGTGGTTGCAACCAAAAGAGGATCATTAAAATATTACTGAAAAGGGTTGAATCCTCACTGCATACACAGCTACAAAAACTGGAAAATTCCAGTCTTACAATAACCAGCATGTTTAATACACAAAGGAAAGCCTAATCAAAGACACAGGTGTCACCTGAACAAGGCTGTGAATCACTTCCATCAGGACCACAATCATAGCAATGAGTAAAGATGTATCATTTATGTTTCATGTGACCATGCTCATGCAAAAGAGGAATGATAAGAGTATGACTATGAGATTTCAAGTCCCTGACCACAAACCATGTATATAAAACTAAGAGAGATTTATGTTGAAATCTTGCAGCTGAATCAGCAAATCCCTATCTCCACTACTAGCTCACAGCTACTAAGAAACAGGCTTTATCTCCTAAAAGCAAAACAACCTTGCATGACCTGACACTGGCAGCAAGTCCTGCGAAACAGCTAGACGTTTTTCCACAAAGGTTTTCCAGACAACGAGCCTGCTTCTCTCCTGCAGAGCTGCCTGGGACTCTGTGTGCAGAAGAGCAAGTGCAAGGTGCTGGGTCCATCCTCAGAAACTAGATGGGTTTGCAGCTCTTGACACCCTCCTCCTTCTTAAATTGCTACTCTAGATATTACACAGCTGAAAGGCTAATGACTGGTGGGAACTGTGGCAGGCAGACCCTTTGCATTCATTAAAGCAGAGGGAGAAAGCAGATGATGGTTATTAAATCTCCCTTAAATTCAGAAAGTATGATTTACAAAAGCAGAAACAATCCCCTCCCAAAATCAGAAAACTAAAACTACTAACGAACACATTCTACAAAATTAGTATCTTTCCACATACAATAAAAATAACGAACAGGAAACTTCTTTTCAAGCATAACAGTTTTAATCCATCTGTGGAAAGGAACTATATCACCTGTCATTGGAATTCAGATGTATCTTATTATTATGATGGGGGCAATGTTGTCCTGTTTGTAACAGTAGTGAGCTTATTTTATAGATATAAGTTACAAAAAAAGCTGTCGGAGCTAATTGTTGCTAGCATTAGGTAATATTACCTTAAGGCAAAAGGTTTGTTTGTGCAAGTTGTTTTCATATCTTGTAGGATTCAATTACATTCTTAGATGACTGTAAATTCAACTTAGGTTGTTGAACACGGAGATGGTGATGCACACAGTGACGTCAAGATCTTCCGAGGCCAGAACACTCTGGGAGGCTCCCAGAAAATTGCAAGGCAAAGTACGCAGTAGTGGGAAAAGCTTAAGGTGACCAGGCTTTATTCCATAAATCAGAGAACAATCGCAACATAAAAAATCTACCAAAAAACCAAGTATAAAATTCTGTTACATATAATCTGACTTCAGGATGCTCAATTTGTCCTCTACTAAATTTAATGGAGTATTATAAGAAATTAATTATCTTTGCAGACCACAGAAATCTAAACATAGACATGTTTTATTTAGAAAAAACACTAAGATATCTAATTAAGTATATATTACAATTTTTGTTACCACAAACACACACACATCAGGTACAATCAGGAAACAGGAATACTGCTTCTGTCAATTTCTCTCTATCTGATGTACCAAAATAAACTGTGTTTTGCATACAGCACGTATGATTTTAATAATATTAACACTGACAAGCTATGTATTAGTTCTGCCCAGAGAAACAGTCAGCACCAAAATATTGTTTTTTTCCAAATAAAAATTAAATGAAACAACACTGAGTTGTGCCCAGGAAAAAGAAGTGGTGGACTGGATTACCTGTTAGTGTGTTCTGGCTCTACAAACATAACTAGGGAACAGACACTTCACATTATTTCACCTTATGCTAGCATATTTCTAATATTTATTCATACTTTTATTCATAAGTGGCCAGTTTTTCATTTGTTGTTGCCTAAGCTGTACCCACAAAAGCTCCATGTGCCTCTGCTCTACAACAAAAACTTACATAAAGGAGAACTCACACACATAGACAAGCAACTAGACTGGTAGTAGCTGGTGTTTGATCATTCCCATACATGTTTGTAAGATGCAGCAAAGACTTCATGCTATAAAATAAAGATATAATTATTGACAACTAAATTGTCATCAATACAGTATTTCTTATACTTGAATTACACATAAAAATAAGTTTTCTGAAGGGTACCAATCTCTGCACACAACACAAGACATACAACTTCATAAGAAGAAATTTCTTAAAATATCAGTGAGGACATATAAAAAGTATGTCACCCACAGGAAGGAAAAATTGAGAAATGTGAATTTACAATGAGTTTGTGCCATCAACTCTCTCTCTTCTCCAATACAGTACAAAGTACATTAATCAAAAGAATGACTGAATCATGCTACTTTCATTTTGGTTGCTTCAAAGGTAAAAGTCAATGTCACCACACAAAAAAAAAACAACATGTATGAAACCTTGGTACACAAGTATCAACCAACTTAAAATAAGTTTTCATCATTCTGTCAAAACCACATTAATATCCTCAGATATTAATGACTCAGAGGTGGTTTTGCTTTTTTTTTTTTTTCCTTTCTCTTTTTAAATGAGACTACTGATAGCACCTGGTGCTGGGAAATCCAAAGACAAAGATCTACCACCTGAAAAATAATTGGTAAGTGATCAGGACAAACAATAATACGTCTCACCAAATCAGATAGTGAAAGAAGGCAGCCATACAATTCCCATAGCAATACCAAAAGAAATATAACATGTTCAGCTCTATATGAACCACAGACCATGGAAGGGACCTAAAAGGACCATTCAGGAAGACCTAATTTGCCCACCTGTGACAAAAATGAATTTGAAATCATACTTCTGGATACAATTAGAACTTTTGCAGCTGGGCGCCTTTTGAAGAATGTCTTTTAAGCTCAAAGGGCTGAAATTCCCAGTCTATGCATATCTGGCACTCATAAATATAAAATCTAATTCCATGTGGTAACCTTCTATGCACAATGGTAATTTTATGTTTGTATCTTTACCCTACCATGCCTCTTCCCTCTTCCTGAGGCAGAAAGGACATTAGTGTAAAACAAGAGCCAGTAATAAGGACTGCAAAAGCTTGAACAATCTTAAACAGTAACAACACAGCACTTGGAGATGACCTGCAAAACCTGAAGCTTTAGGACTCGAGATTAGTTTATTAATTTGTAAAAAAATATGTATTGGGTGGTGGTCAATCTCTTTGGCAAGTCACTTACACAACTGGAATTTAAAAAAGGAATAAAACACATTTAAGTAAGAATGCCAATTCAAATCTCGGTGCTTAAATTAGTAATTGGACAGCTCAATATGGCCTCTAAGTGGAGACTAAAGAATAGCCTCTTGAAGCATGAGACACCAATAGACAAATTCAATATATTTTTGCCTACATTCTAATTAAAAAAAAAAAAAAAAAAAGCCATTACTTCTTTTCAAACCCTTTTTTGTAAGTGTCAACTGCTGAAATAACAGCTGACTATCATGGGTATTCAGTATCTTTCTTCCAACAAACAGTGGTTATTTGTGATCAGTAATCAGTATAACCTTTCTTACATGTCTGTAAAACCGTGGGAAAATTTGGGCTTTTTTGGAAGGCAGCTTCACTTCAGCATGATAGCCAAAGCAGATTTGTAAAATGAAATTTCATACAGAAGAATGGCTGAGCTTTAGTTGCTTTTCAGTATTTGGTTGCATCATATTTACTTTCCATCTAAAAGGATTATCCACAGGACAATAAGGCAGGCTGAAGCTGCTCAAAATTCCCCAGAGTCTGCTGTAGCTTTCTTAAATGGTTTTGTCCCCTAGCAACAATCAAGTGATTGGCACCGTATCTTCCCTCTCACCTGGCAGTTTCTGCTAGTTCAGTTTCATCCCACCCACACTCAGCCAACTCAGAATTAATCTCTCCAGAAGTTTCAGGAAGCAGATGTATTTACTCAAGACAACAAGGCTATCATATTTTTTGGCTATGTGTTTTGCTCATAGTATATAAAGCCAATTTCAAACTAAGCACAAGTAAGTTGTGCTCAGCCAAAAGACAAAGTTGTGCACTCTCCTGAGTCTGCCCAAGATATGTGCCGCTGACAGCACCATTATAGCCAGGCTCTGCTAACAAATTGCTTGGACCCATCTACACAACACAGTGCAGCACCATGTGAAGGTTTCGGACAACAGCAGCATATGCAGGTAGTATGACCTTGTAAAAATACAAGCATGGGTCCTGGAAACTGCATTAGCCAACCCATTGTGTTCTTAACAGCATCTCCAGGCCCTTTGGAAAGCATACCACGGTGTCCACTCCTTCCTCAGGCCTGAATGTTTTGAGAAATGCCAAGGCTGTTTCACACGTGTAGCACCCTTAATAGCAGTTTCGCAACAGAGCTGAGTCAGTCCCAGGTCTAGCTGCCTCCCCTCCCCCCACCTCCTGCTCCTGCCCTCACCCTCACACAGGACCTTGCTCAGCACTCTCTTAGGAGGCACTTAAGAGGCTGAGCCACTCAGTAGTGGAGCACTGTACTGTTAGGGAGTTGTTGGTTCAGTTTATTTATTTATTGATGTTATTTTTGGTTTGGATTTGTGTTTTGTTGGGGTTTTTTTAAACTCCTTCTCCTAGTTCACTCCCAGAGCCAGTGTCAGCATCAGAGAGCTGTGAGATCAGTTCAAGTTGTAATTTGATAAGATAACCAATTTAACTGCAGAAAAAAACTGTAAAAAGACTTAAGTACTGTTAACTTAGCAGCTGGTAGTATTTAACTGTGCAAAACATATTCTAGAAGAAAGTAATCAGCAAGTATTTCTATTAAATTGTTGTAGTAACAATAGTCTGACTAAAAGGAAATGCGACTTTCAAAATTCTGTAAATCTCAAACAGCACTCATCAAGTCAGTGGTTTCCAAAAATGGGTTTCATTGCTTGGAGTTCTAAGTGTGGCACAGCAGTCTAGTGATCAGCAAGCTGTTGTTACTCTGCAGTGGTGACAACTGCCTAGCAGAACACAGTGCTTGGTACTTGGCTGCCAGAAAGTGAATCCTCAGATACAGGTATTTCACAGCAGATGTAAAAACTAATTGTTAAAATTAACTACACATTGTGCAGCTACTACCACTCATGATATTAAGCTAAGTATACAGATGATCTAATTTGTCCTATTCTTACTACATTCAGCATTCAAACTCCAAAGAATGAACACAGCATGTTCATATGACTCCTATAAAATGATGTTAGGATACACCCCCATGAAAAGGAACACATTTGTACAGTTGTTTTGTTTCCCATTAATTAACACAGCAACAGCAGAAGTCATATTTCCCAACTTCTGAAACAATTAGATCACTGCATCTGAAGTAGGAACCATTGTTAGATTTTGTTTGGCTTCCTTTTTTACTAGGCAGAATGCAGTTACCCTCATTTAAACTGGTTAAGATGTTAATACCATTCCTTGTAATGGCTGCATCTCACAAAGATAGTTGTTGAATGTGAGTTTTGAAAACACCAAGAAATAAACATATACATGGAAAACCTTGTTCTACAAAATACATTCAAATGGATCTTCCAATAACAACTCCTTTTGTTAATGGGATTAAATTAGCAGAGTTTTTCCTAACATTAGTATAGAAAGATATAAATTTAGAAGTCAAGGAAAGCAAGAAAAAGCAATAAACTGACAGTTTTCACTCCTGAGTAACTGCAGTTACTACTTAGTAAATTGCTGCTATGTTTAATTATTTATTTCCTGTCGAGTTCCTCTCACCTAACAAACTAAAAAAAGATTTTTTAAATAGAAAGCTTAACAGCAGTAACTTTTCTTACAATGTATATCACATGAGGCTTGCACACAGTTCCTTGACCTAGCGATAACTTCCCATTATGATGTGCAGAGCCTTAGAGATGCACTCCTATTAGAAATTATTAGATTTTTTCTATATCCCTGAGTCAGGAACACACCTTTATTGGTATATCTTTATAGTAAATATTAGTAGCATTTGGCAGGAATTGCGCAAGTGACTCACCGTCATCTAAAAATAACTCTTCCTCCTCGCAGGGAGAAGGAAGAAGAGGCTGCAGGGGTTCCATGTTGATTATGAGTTGCTTGCTCAATGAGGGAGAGCTGCGACTCTGGGTAATGATGGTTCTAAAAGAATGGGAAAAACAGAGTCAGGTTATTCACAAGGAAAAAAACGCAGTCCAATATGTCTCATCTCAGAATTGTTTTGCATAAATTACAATTGGCCTTGAGCCATCATAGCAAGTTCTGCACACCAAACACTGCTTTCAGCTATGCTGTTTTGCACCCTCAGCAGATACAAACCGTTCAACATCTGAATTGTAAGAGAAGGTTTTGTGCTGGTTTACTTCCCTTTACACAGCCTGACTCCTTCTTGTCTCATGTAGGATTTCAGTGACGCACCTCTCCACATTGACAGCAGACATGAGTACTTGTCTTCAAGGAAAGGGACAGCAGAGCAGATAAAATAATTTTCCTGATGTTGTTCCATGGCTACCAGGAGTGAGTAGAAGATTCGATATGGTTGAGCATTGCAGACTAAAGACCAAAGCAGGCACAACCATATTTCTTCAGTTAAAAAATATACAATGCACTCATTCTCATGAACCCCAGACACTGCCTCTACACCATGCCTCCAGGTGGTCAGGCTGGTTTTCTTTCTTGTCTTAGCTGTAAGAAACTTCCCTGGTAGCAGGTGTTGAACTTTCTCGGAAAAGTTAAGGGATGCTGTTGACTCACTACAGTCACGAGGCTCACTAGCCTAAAGTCATACTACTAAGAAAATAAAATGGCTCCTTAGAATAAGTTATCACTTACAAAATACATGCATGAAGCTAGAATCCCGCAATACATAGGAACCACTACATTATAAAATATTTTCTTTCGACAAATGCAAAGATGAAGGGGAGGAGTATTCTACCTGACTTCAAATGGTACATAGGTACAGTGCTGAAGTTTCACAAAATGCATTTCAAGTTTGCACAAAGACTCAACTTGAAATTCCATGTAGATAAATAAACTGAACAACGAACCTACTGCAAGTGAAAAGAAGGGACCGCATGTTTCTGAGGGCTTAGGTAAACTCAGTACACAGATTTACTATTTAAGTCACACTACATGTCATTAAAAATTGTGAGGAAAGAAAACAAGTTTTCTTGCTAAATGGCCATGATTCCTTGCTCATTAATGTATGCCGAAAACTACTTGTGTTCCCATTTGCACCCTGTGAGCAGCGTCTAACAACTACTTTGTTCAAATTTGCACTATTGAAACAAGTTTCTCACTCAGATTACAATAACTGCAATCACTCCAACCCAACAGTACCTCTGCAGACCTGGTATGCATCCCTTGGATCTTTCTGCTTGCTTTAAAGAGCTATCAAGCAACTCCCAAAATAGGTGTTGTGCCTGGGAGCACCCATAGGCCTCCTACTCCATACTTACTTACAAAGATCCCTCCTTCAGGCATGCCCTAGAAGCAAAATACTAAATAATTCATTGTGTATTCATCAGAAGAATTTGCCACCACATTAATGCTGCATCACTGCACACTCCAATAGATTTTCAGTCTGTAGTGCCTTAAGTGTAATATCCAAACACAAAGATACTGAACAGTAATCTCCTCATAACTGCATGCTTCTTTCTCAATGCAGCCATGGTACCACTGGATTGACTTTGAGGGGGGGGACACCAGGAGAGAAAACTTCATACATATAAAAAGATATCTATATTGACCTTCAAGCATATAATTTCTTCCGAATGTTTCACATCCGAAAAACTAACATTTTCTGTCTTCAGATCCTCTTTCCCAGAGTAACTTTTTTCTGAAGCTTAGGGTTTTTTGAGCTGAAAATTTTCTATGTTTTTTGCCTACTTGTGCTATTTGAAGGACATGCTATCTACTGGTGTTTCTCATTCCAAAACCTGCATTATAAAAACACTTGAAATCATTAGACTCTTTCTTAAGTCTTTGCAGCAAAGCAAACTTGGTGCTACCATAATAGTGAAAAGGCACACATTTAAATAATGTTAATCACAAAAAAATATATACATTACTACTTCTTAGTGTGAAATCCAAATGACATTGCTCTATATTTCCCCTCTGATCTGTTTGTTTATGTACACTAAGAGTTTTAAACAATATGTTTAAAATACTTTAAATACTGGAAGCAAAGCAAAGAAAAATACAAGATAAAAAACAATTTTACCAGAAAAATCTTTTATTATCCTATGGAAGAAAGAAACCCTAGGGAAAGTAGGTAATAAGCTATTTCCTTATGTAAGTATATATTTTCATTTAAAATGCATTTGTGTGCCCAGCTAATCCACCTTTCCTCAATGATGGACCTATATTCTGCCTTCTGTCCTCTCAATTAACACATTCTAGACCATCAATTACTCAATTTTTAAATGTAATCTGCAAAAGCCATGTTCACAAGCATCCCTGCATGGCCTTACTGTTAATTACATAGTAGGGCTGGGCAACATATGTATATATATTTGCTGCAAATATATTCCTACCCTTTAGCAAAGACAGTGCACTTTTCTCTTAAATATAAATGGAACAGCCATATTCAATTGAAAATAAAACAAACACACACTCCTTGCCCTTTAAAAAAAAAAAAAATCACAAAAAAATTAGGGATATGGCTGTAGAATGACCAGAAAGTTACATAACCTTTTAAAAAAAATTTTAAAATAACATTTTCCTGCTGGCCTCTTTCTTCTGTTTTGAAGAACTTTAATTAGGTTCTTATGAATTTTCACTGTCACTACAATGTGTGATAAGGAGAAGAAAGTATTAGATTGCCTGCAAAATCCCGCTGCTCATTTCTAACAAGCCAAATCTTTTCTTCTCTTTACTGAATGAAATTCTTGCTTTAGCATCTAACAGTGTTATGGAAAAATTATCAACTGTATCTTTAAACATACCCATATACATCCACAAAACAGAATCTTTCAAAACCAAGCAAGAACTAGGAATGAAATGAGAATGTAGGTTTCTGTCAGGAACATGTAATAATGGTCTATGTCATAACACAGAAAATAATATAAAATACTTATCTGACTGATTGGTTAAACCCTGTTTCAAAGCTGCACCGATTGTCATTGTGTAAGAGACAATACACTACTGTCAGAATTTTGTAACACTGACAACATGAATTTCCCAAGGCTTGCATGCCTCACTGTAGAAGCTCAGAATTACAGCCATCATATCTTCCAGTAAAGGAAAGAGAATTTCTCTGTAGAGAACAATAATCCTCCTTAGTCCTTAAACTTTAATATTGAACTTCAAGACATACCTGTGAACTTCTGGAGGTTCCCTCTGGATTTTAGAGCTTGCCTCCACAACTTCTTTGGCTACTTTTCCACTGCATTAAAACATGAAATAAATATTAAGCAAATGCTAAGAGAAACTCATTACATGACAAGGATTATTCATACATGAACAGTAAGTTACATCCAAATGAAGAAAGCAAAAAGTAAAACAATAAAATCCCATGTAGTGCACATATAATGTCCCAGATGACATTGTGTGCAGGGATACTGAAGAAAAAGCAACCTATTGTAGTAGAACGCTAGGAGGGGGACTGAACGGTCCCACTAAGGCATCCCTGGTCCACAGCTGCCCAGTTACAGGGGGCATACGATCTCAACACTAGCGACTCATCCTTGTTTTCACAAAAGCTGCTCCACAAGTAGAACCCTGGATGCATTTCTGAGCGATCTGCCCTAGATTTGGTTCTGCTCTAAAAGGGGGGTTGGACTCAAGGATCTTCAGAGGTCCCTTCCAACCTCTAGCATTCTGCAATTCTGTGGTTCTGTAAACCCTGTCCTGGTGGAACTGCTCTTTGGCAGAAGTCTGCACAAAGCCTCTAGCTTATTTTATAAGTGATGCTAAAGAGACAACAGAACATCTTTTTAATCCTGACCTGGATTAGGTGTGAACAGGTCCTCCAGAAGGAAAAGCCCTCAATTTGCCTTGGGTAATTACTGAAATTCCATCTTAATTTCTGAAATGGTTTACCATGAAAAAAAAAAACACCGAACACCCACCTGTATCGAAATCTACTGCCTTTAAAAAATATCTTGCTGCTGGACATGGTCTTGATCTGACTGGATTTTGCATACCTTGAAGAAAAAGAACATGGACTGTCACATTTTTAGCACAGAAGGAACTGGATAAGCAAAAATTAGCAAGGCCAACTAGAACTTTCTTATTTCTATACCACAAAGTAATAATCAGTAACAAGACTTTCCAACTTCTTTTAAGGCCTTTATACAAATTAGAATATAAAGTGTACATAAAACAGAAAAAGTGGGAACACTTGTATCCAAAAGTAGTTGAATTTCCAATGCCTCTATACAGTCAACTTTTTAGCAGCCTGCATCATATCCTACTCCTTCTCTCTAATCACACAGTACACAGCAACCTACTATCACTGTCTTATCACAGAGATCATGGACAAGTACCTCCGACATGCCATCTCCTTGATGTTCTCTGCCTTCACAACAGCAAATCAATTTCATATTGAGCTTCTCATTTCCAGAGCCTACTAGACAATGTTGTGATTAGTATCTATTTGCAAATAATCACAACAGTCAACCAGGAACTTCAAATGAGACAGGACTAAAGCTGTTTTTCAAAACATATCAAGAGATCTGATCCTATCTATAAGTACACATCTCAAGCTCTTCTAACCAGAGGAGAGGACCACATCTAATTAAGCTAAAATGTTGTTATCATCATCTTTACTTACACAACATGGCTATGTCTGTTCTAATCTAATTTGAATACCTTATTGGTATCATACAGACCATAAACAAACAGGATTTATCTAATGCTGTTATGTAACTAACCGTCTATACTGTACAGCTCAGTTTCTCTGAATTGTAAGAAAACTTCTTCTGTTTCAAAACTAGTGTATTGAACCTTTATTCACAGACTGCTTTGGATTTAATTTCATGTTTGAAGGATTGCTGTTATTCTTCTGCACTCAGCATATCAACCATTACTATTTTCCAATCTATTAGCCAGGTTCCTCTCCACTGAATGTCACTACCAATCTTCATTTTACTAAAGTAGTCCTGTTAAAAGACCCACCGAAATCTAAACAGGCAAGCACAACTTTAAACAATCTTGCTAAAGAAATAACCCCACAGTAGTGCTCTGAAGACATTTGGAAAGCCAAAAAAAACCATGACAGATGCAGCCTTGCAGACATCAAGGTCAGAGAAGAAAGACAGGGAGGAGGTGCTCCAAGTGCCAGAGCAGAGACTGCACTGCAGCCTGTGGAGAAGACCATGGTGGATCAGGCTGTCCCTCTGCAGCCCATGGAGTTCAACAGTGGAAGAGATACTCATATTGCAGACCATGGAAAGCCCACACAGGAGAGAGCTCCTGGCAGGAATCATGGTCCATGGAGAGGATTCCATGCTGCAGCAGGTTTAGCCTATGGGACTGCAGCCCACAGGAAGGACCCTTGCTGGAGCTGTCCAATGTCACACTACCAAGCAGCAAAAACTGTGTGCTAGAAAAAAGTGTAATAATTCACTGCCAAAACCCTCCTGCCTCATTTAGATCTTAAACTATTTATAAAATGGTGTGACACAAAAAAAATATTCCCCATTAGCTTGCATATTTTCTGTTTGCATTTTGAATTCTGTTAATCAAGTGGAAAATTTAACATTGAACAAAATTCTACTCACATGCATATCTTTTTACTTTTAGAACAGATAATGACTTCTAGTTTACATACTTGTAAAAAGCCTGGTTCTCCACCCCACATTTCCAAAGATGCTTGCAGGCTGCTGGTGTAGAGGTATGGAATGACAGTACGGCCTTTTTCTATTACATGGAAAAGAAGGCAAATAAAAGTAATGAATATACTCATTTATCAAAGACTGAAGTAGTTGTACCGGACAACAGTACCCTGAACCAAACACACAGAAGACTAAGTTTTCCTGTGTAGCCTCAATCTGTGGTTCACCCACAAAAGCACAAACAAACGTGTCTGATATTTAAGCTGCCCAGGCAATTGTTTCAGAAATAAGAGAGGATGCTTGGAGGGGGCAGAGATGAGCATCATAGAATTGTTTGGGTTGGAAGGGATCTTAAAGATCACCTAGTTCCAACCCCACTGCCATGGGTAGTGACATCTCTCACTAGACCTGGCTCCTCCAAGCCCTATCCAGTCTGGGCTTGAACACTTCCAGGGAGGGGACATCCACAACTTCCCTGGGAAACCTGTGCCAGCATGTCACCACCTCCACAGTAATCAGTTTCTTCCTAATGTCTCATTCCAGTTTGAAACTGTTACCCCTCTCCAGCTGTCCTGTAGGCCCCCTTCAGGTACTGCAAGACTCCAGCCTGTTCAGCTGAACAAAATTTGAGGAGATGATAGTAATAAACAAAAAATACCTCACACTGATGCAGGTAGCCCACCTGAATTTTTATTCATATACAAATGTCACTCATGCTTTAAAGTGGCAAGCTACAGCTTCAGTGCTTTAAAATCCATTGAAACTCGACTACACAGATGACCAAAACAATGAGCAATTGACACAGCACTGTATGAATGTTAAGCGAGATATGTCTCAACCTTTTGCAAATTAGACATTCTTTTGCAAACAGCAATATTCATGTTCATTTATAGTCCACCGTTTAGCTACACTATGGAGTACAATTATTGATTGTTTAGTAGGTTGTTTGGTTGAAAAAAAATCACATTATGTTTTAGTTAATTCTAAATCAAATAGGGAGGTTATTTTAACTGACCCCTTTCTGAGCTCCGGACACATAAAAAGTCTTCCCTTCAAATTTCAGTTTATAAACATCACACCTAGAAAGAGAAAAATCATTTAAGTATAGGAAAAATAGATAGATTTACAGGTAAGGAAAGCAACTTGCATGCAAGTTTCACTGATTCATAAGGCCAAGCAGGCTGTCAAACGACAAAGAGCCTCAACAGAAATTTTACAATTTTTAGCATAAAGTATTTAATATTCTAATTTTCTTTAAAGTAAAGAACATAAGCCCAGAGTATTTCTTTTACATCCTTATTCACCTTCAAATAATTAATTTTGGCTGCTGGAAAATTAAGAGGAAATTAAAAATAGGCAGAAGCTTATGTTTACATTCTATTTCTTGTGCAGTTTGTAATTTCTCTTATATCTTAAAATCTTGGAACTTCTAATGCAATTAACTTCAGAGAATGGTAACACTCTTAGCCTGCATATGTTGCATGAGAAGGCATACAATTTTGTAGATGAGAGCACATTTTACCAGCAACTTCTCATCTTTATCCTTACCTCTTTGAGGTTACACATCACACATCTTAGTAACTGACTACTTAGAGTCAGAACTCAACAGGAAGAAAATATGTATGTTTGACAGCACTTATTACTGGGGCCTTGTGAGTTGCAAACTTATTTCAAAATTTAATTTAACCAAGATTGAACACACGATCTACATATGGAAGAGCAGTGCTCCATATAAAGGCAATACAATGCCTCTGCTTAAATCATAATGGAAATTTTGTCATAAAATGGAGACATGGTAGTTTTTCATAAACTTTTTGTAAGGATTTTGGATACCAGATTATTGAAATGGCAGCTATTCTGTAGGCAAGAAGAATGCTATCCTATGAACTTTATAACAACAGTTTTGCTGTAACAGTAAAGAATAACACCAAAAAAATCATTCTAATTGAGAAAGATTTTTCACTTGAAAAGGAAATCTCAAATATTAATTTTTATTTTTATTGTGTATTGCAAATTCAGCTAGTATCAGTTAAAGATATTAGCACTTTCTTATAGGTCTCAGAAATGAAAGGAGTAGTACATGATGTTCAGATAAATCTCATCAGATCAACCTTCCAATAGCCAGAGTAACACAAACATTTTAATGGTTTTTCTTCTATCAATATTTCATTTTGTATCTGGTTTACATGCCAAGGACTAAATTAATACACCAGGGTCTCCAAACGGACATATTATCCTTGAGTAATATGAAAAACTAAGCACTGTGAAACTCATTTCTCACAGTATGGTTGGTACATGCTTGGCAAGTGCTATTCTCTTCTCCTTGCACTCAAGATTTATGTTACAGTTAAGACTGTCATGCCAAATGTAAACCATCAAAGCACTGTGGCTAGGGATTCCTGAAATTAACCCTAGGGAAACTACATGATCACAATTGGATATTGCTCAACAGACAAGACCCCAGAGCTCCACTGGGAACTGAATCATACAGGCAGGACTACACTGACTTTATACCTCCAAGGATTTCAAGTTATTCAGTTCTCAGGAAGATTTCTATGGATACACAGCAAAGAATCCAGCTCTACACAAAGAAACACCTCACCCTTTCCTCACCACCTGTTCATCCTCATCCCACAAGACAGGCTGGGAGCTCTGAGATGGAGCAGACATATCTAAGTGCTGCTGCTGGCATATCTTACTGCTGCTGGCACCTGTTTAGCAGCAGGGTTAAAATGAGATTTATCAATGTCTGAGCGTGACTGTGCCTACTCTGCACCATGTTGATGAAGGCATGGCCAGCTGCTGTCATACCTCCCGCGGGAGCTTGGTTTTACCACTCCCTCAAACATGGCTGAGAGGATGCCCAATTAAGTAAAATGTTTTACAGGAGCGAAAAATCAAAGCAAAGCCAGACAAAACAGAGATAATTGCATAAGTTTCCACTTCATAAAAAAAGAGGTTGAAAAAAAATAATTTTAAGGCATTCTCACCTCGTCCTGTGCTTACTAAATAAGTGCTTTTGTAGTTTTTCAACCGAGGTTAATTAAATGAGGAAACAGCAACATTTCCAAGAGTTACAAATAAAGATAAGTCTCACTGGTGATTTACAGCATAGGGGAAAAATCAACTTACACACTTCTGTCATTTTTGCACTGTGTTGACTATTCCACCTTGTGGAATAATTTTAACTGGATTAGGAATGAGACCAAATTATTATTATAATACTTATCATCTAAAATCCTTTAAAACAGAAACATGATGGGGTGAAAGAAGGAATATTCACGTAGTTCACCTTAGAGACTACAAATGTACAGGAGGATAGTAGGAAGGAGGAAAGATAAAAGACACTTGCCTATTAATCTGCTCTTACTTCACACGCTTACCATTTTAACAAATGAATTCTTTTATTCCCCTGGAAAACTACAAATCCTGCAGCTGTGAATCCTAAAAATGTAGTTGTTCCTGTTGAGTCCTTGAAAGAGAAGAGAGAAATATAATTTTCCCCTCATCCAGTGACATATTTCTTATTGATAGTACACATTGTTACTCTATTATAGATTAACTCTATTTTGTTTTCCTTTTCAAAATAAAGGTTGCCTTCAAATTGCAGATTTCTAAAGAACAAAGCCTGCTCTTGGCAATACAGACCTAATTTATTTCTAGGTAATTAACTGAGTGATAGCATCTTATGCTTTGTTTCCATCTACTTATAGCTGATGACAACAGGAAATCCTTAGGCATACTTTCTAATATTGTTGTAAACAACATTATTCTGTGTATGTCCCATTTTTACTGTGCTAACAAACTACAGCCAGGAATTCATATCTGCTTCAGCATTGATATTTTTTAAGATTTCACAATACATTGCTCCTCTGTGAGAGACTGTGTTTGACGTACTGCTGACAGACAGCATTTACTACAATAAGCAAATACTCTTGCATGCAAACCAGAACATATGGTGATACTTGCCTTTTAAATAGGAAATACTTAAAAAAAATTTTAATTTCACAATAAAAGTTCTGGCTTATAGTCTTTGAGCAATGATTCAGGTGAGTCTTTTATTAGATGGATTTCCGGTCCATCCTAAGTTCCAGACCCTCACCTTGCTAAAGTTAGTCAGCTTTATTGTGCCTTATGTTCTAGCAATAAAATAAAGGAGAACAGAAACAGTGATTCTTCTGGAGCCACAGCATTGGAAGGAGCATGTCATAAGAAGCCAGGGAAGCACCCTTCTTTGCAGTTCACTTCCAGAAGACTGAAACATTTTCTTTAAGCATTGGCTATGAATCCCTGCATATCCCCACACTGCAAGCCCTGCCACACAGGTGGAGGAAATTCAAAGCCAGTTTTGACTCTGTCCTAAGCGCCAACTTAGGTCTTTGGGATGGCCTCTAAAAATTTGCAGTAGTTTCAAACTAAAGTTTACTAAAGTCACTGAGCTGTGAACTGGACCCAGTATTTCACACAGGACCATCATTCCTAGCAAAGTGTATATGAAATCCGATTCAGCTCTGTGTTAGAGATAACTTTTAAAGGCACTCACCACCAGAACAGCTAACTGGAATACACTGGTCTTCCACCAAATGTGGTGGTATACAAGCCAAAGCAATAGCAGCAGTTAAAACATGAAGCAATTAACTCTAAAAACAAACACTGCAGATTATGCAGATAAAAACAACATCAAGAATGCAGGTGTAAGAGATTATCAGCAATAGTAATCAGAATCACCTTCTTATAAAGAACCACAAAACAGGAAAGTGGAGGAATATGCAAATGTCTATCTCATTCTCCCCTCTGTACATTTGGTCTGCTGTTCTTCCAAATATTTGAGTATTTTGGTGGTGTTTGAAAAACTAATCTGCCAAGGACTAACAATTTGTTGCATCTTATGGACATCAGCAATGCTGATTCCTGCAAATCTTGGCAAACAAAATATTTCACAACTAGAGTCCCTAGAGAAACATTTGCATTTTATGAAATTATGAAGTATAATCAAAGGTTTTGTCATGATACTCTAACTCTGCTCTCCTGTGATGTCCTGCTTCCTCTGGAGAGACCTTTTGTTTAACTGATGCAGAAACGTCAACCAGCCCATGTTCTCCCAGTGCTTAAAAGTAATATGTAATTTCAGGGCAAGTTCTTTTACACACTACTCCCTATTTGTACCTGGACAAAAAATAGGGTAAATCAATTCAATTAACGCCTTTTAATTAAATGTTAGTAAAAAGAACTGTTACCTTGCATGGATGAGGATCAACACCGTAAGTTTCCAAAGAATATGCTTTCAGGACCAAGTTAAATTCAGCAACAGCTGGGCTCTGGCCTCTGAAATTACGAAAGAAAGAGTAGTTTTACAGCAAAAATGAAACAGGAGGAAAACTTTTTTGACTGGACAGTTCAAATGCTTAAAAAGGGAGGAAAGAAAAGTTCTTACTGAAATACAAACTATTTCAACTATGTTCTGTTAATAATATAAAGATTGAAAACTTTTCATGTTTGCTCCTGCTTAATTTTACAGTGCCTGATATTTTCAGGCAAATTCTAATTTTTTTTCTCAGTCCTGAGATAAAAGGATGTTATGCAATTAACCACAGTTATCCAATACCCTGCAAGTATTGTCTTTTAATCTATGTGCACATCAGCCTGACTACAAAATAAACCTCAGCATCTTTTTTCCACCAACTCTTGCTCCCCATTTCATTTAAAAGGATTGTGCAGATTAACAAACATTCCTTCCAGCACAGGGTATAAACACAGCAATCATATTACACTGTCTACTCAGATGCATTCCTAATTATAGCAGTGCCTGTTACCATCACGATAGTTCAGAATCTGTCAGCATTTCCATTATATGCTCCTATTTTTAGGGTGTCTATAATCAACAACTAATATACACTAGAGCCTGAAATAAGGCATGCAAGTGGAGTTCTAGAGTAAGTTTTATTATTTAGGTTACTCTCTTCTCCTGGGTTGTTCTCAAACCCCTGACAATACAATAAACTCTAACACAGATTTAGAATGCCTGTTTGTCAGAGATGTTTCAAGTATTATTTTATTCACATATTTGCATGACTAGAGGACATTATTCTGATAGACAGTATGTTTTTGTGACAATGAGCAGTGCTTAGGCCCTTTAGAAAGCCAGGCTTCATAAATGCTTCTCATGAAAATTATAAAAAAAATTAACCACAGACAAATCATGAAGCAACACAACAACAGTCATACTTTATCTTACTCCTGCATTTTGGGGTCCAGTCTCACATTGTGACCAATGGCACTGAGGAACTGGCATATAAAAACTGTAATTCTGCTATCCTCCAATAGCTGGAAACCAACAAGCATTAACATGAGAGATTCAGGAGGTGACCCAAAGTCCAGTTTAAAAATTAAGACATCTAGCATGCCTGTGTATGTTAAATCCTACTTTGAACCTACCCCGCCCATGCCCTGTGGCAATGTAAATGTCAATAACCTTTTATGTTACAAAGTTTTAGTTCATGCTAATTTGTATGTCACTGCTCATTGTCTTCCAGTTTATCCCATGGCACATCTTTGGCTTATTCTATATATTTTTTGGTCCTGCTTGCACTTGATTTTAGATCACATTTTTATTTATGTTTAGCTTTTAAAGAACAAAAACCACGCAAGATTAGAGAAGAACTGCCTTTCTTTCCTTTTCCTGTTTTGGTCTTTTTCTTGCCACTTTCCAATGAAGAACATGTATCAAATGGAAAGCCAAAAATCACAAATGTGCATTTATACAGATAAATAATTAAGTGGAAAACAGTATGAAAGTAGCAAACAAAACAAAAATACTTTTTTTTTCCCCCAATCAACTTTCTGATGGCTCTAGTAAACTGTTCTTCTCCCTTTTCAATACTAATAAATCACAACTTCAAGTATAATCACAACTGTAAGACCACAAATGAGCCTTAAAAAGGCAACAAGTTTGTTTCATGTAGCAAACAACAGCACAGGACAGAAGTAATTAACTAACATGACCTAAATTACTCAGAATGCTTATGCAGCATAGTGAAAAGCCAAACAAATAGACAGTTTGATTGTTTACTGGAAAATGAGGCTTACAGAAAAATAAGATCATAAAATGTATCTTTTTCCTACCACCGTTTGCTGGTACAAAGGAAAATAGTCAGTCTTCTTGTTTGAAATGACCAAAAAGTAACAAGTAATTTGGTACAATGTGATTTGTGGGTTTTTGGGGAAAAAAAATTAAATTGCAATTATAATTAAAGAGACACAATAAAAAAGTATTAGCATGCTCTCCTCACCTGTAGCCTCTGGAACTAAGATGTCTTTGCACATATAAAGTGGAATAAGCTGTGGTACTTGGCAAACAAAGCAGAAGACACAGGCAAGTTTGATCTTACTCGATTACAGGCTAATCAAATGGCTATTGTACAAAGCCTTAAAAGAACATTACAGAGCAGAAGCGTCAAGGGTAGTATCAAATGAAACAAACCCTATTCACCCCTTACCAAAGGATTATATTCAAGCCTTGATAATACACTTGCCATCTCTAACTTAGCAATGAAATTTTCCTTACTATATAAAAATGTAACTGTAGGAAATCAACACTTTTTATCAGACACTGATATAACATTAGATATGCCTTTGGCTCGCTTTATTAAAAAGCTTCTCAGGTTTCTACATGCAACAAACAGCCTTTCACAAAAATGTATGGAGTTTGCTCACTTAGGTAAATATTTCAATAATGCCTTTTATGCTGGAGAAACACAGAATATTTAGACAAAGCACTCAATTCTCTCAGGAAAGTCGGGTTTCTCAGTGCATTCACTCCTCTGACCTTATATGACTTCCCAAATTTTTCAGTATGGATTCAGCATTAAGTGAAAGATGTATTCCCTTCCCATATTTGCCACCAATACAGCATCCACCTGCAGCATGTCAAAGGTTTTGAACAAGAACAGTAAAAAAAAACATTACACAGAAAATTTTCTGTATAGCTTGCAAATAATAAAATAGGGATTATTTATGAAATTTGAGCTGCACAGTCATTAGCTACAAATTAATTATCCAGCCTAAGAATCAATCAAAAAGTTCCTAATAAAATTTTTATGAAACAAATATTTTAACAGAAGACTGATAGTTCTGCAACATGCTGTTTTTTCCCTTTAGGTTCATCAGAAGTAGGCACTGGAGTGTCTACAAGCTCCGTTTGCTCCCCACAGGGCATCCAACACTTCAAAGGAAGCTCAGCAGGGAATGCTTCCAAGGTGTGCCACAGCAATGTTCTACTGCTTCTGCTGGCTGTCCACAACAATTCACTTAAAAATTTTCTCTCTTTCATACCTTTCCTTTGAGGTACATATCTGTTAGAAAGTAGTGAAACTTAGTGACAGTCAAGGATGAGACAGCATAGGATTGAACATTAATTCCTGTTAAAAACAAGGACTATATAGCAGTAACAGCAAAGAAAAAGCCTTTGCAATGTTATGCTTGGTTTCTTGCTTCCTGAATGACTTTAGTGAAGTCACTTCATCTGTCTTCTCAGATTCTCTTACTGACTTATAAAGTGCTGGGGGAAACTACTAATGTACTACTACTACTACTAAAAGCCGTAATTATTGTCCATCTTTTTGCCTCATCTCTGCATCAAAGTTATCTCATGCAGCATACAATAATACTGTACTTGAGCACATCTCATGTACGATTAATTTCTGTGTATTTATTGTCTTCAGGGTGTTTAAATGCAAGTAATTAAAAGAATAAATAAGCATGTACATAATGATCTGGCCTCTAAAAATAATACATATTCAACTCCAAGCAAACCAGGGCAAACTACAAGCCATAAAACTTTAAATAACAAACGTCCAGTCTCTATCAAACACCCTTGTCCCTGCCCTGTGACTATTTCAAAGAATGATTTCCATCTGTGAAATATTCTCTTTTTAATATCCCAGATCTTGTCCAGGACATCCCTCAGCAGAGCAGGGTTACCTGGGTTTCCTTTTAATCTAAAAAAAAAAATAACCCCAGAATTCTGCATAAAGTATCAATATACTTAGCTGCACCTCATACTGATCATAGAATTGCTTAACACATGGCTGAGGTTTTGCTGTTGTTTCTTTACATCTTTTTACAGGTGGCTAAGATTCCAACTGCTATAAAATTATAGTGCTAAAGGTCTTGAGCAGTTTTTGCTTTTCCTTTAAACTCAGGAGATGCTGGCAGACAGTGGAGATGTTTTCAAATAGAGTCTGTGTCACTGTTTGACTCAGTTTGAAGAAAGCTCACTGAAATGAAAAAAAGGAATCAGCAAAAGAAAAACTGGCTTCATCCTGGCTCAAACCAGGACAGTCTGCCAGTAGTTTTACTCATCATGAAGGTGCTAAGGAGACTGTGTAGTATCAGAACACAAATCTGCTACAATTACTGGTGTTTCAGTTGTACTGGACACAATAGCACAATGGTGGTGATATTTTCAAAGAAAAGCACTAAACAAAGACACTGATAAACTAAATTTCATTGTAGGCTGTGGCTCAGTTTGTCAGAATTTGCACATTGCCCTGGCAGCAGCACTGCTCCACAGAGAACTGCCCAGGTCACCCTTTTGCTGGGTCTGCATATGAGAAGAGATCTTAACACCTGGCAAGTAGTTGAATTGCTGAAACGTTGCTGGAACACATAAAACTTAGAAAACTGCAGAACACCCAAATGTCAATTTTAACTGGTACTGCAATTTTATTTTTTTTTTCCTCTCAGATAGATAGCATTCTAGGGCAAGAAAAACCTGAATAATCACTTTGAAACAACAATCAAACTCTTAGTATTACTGAGTCTATTAAATGTTACGGGTTTAATTTTACACCAGGCACACATGTGTCACTTATATAACTCCTGCTACCAGAACACTTCAAATTACTTGTGTGCTTCAGAGATCAGGCTGAGATGATTTCTCCAAAATCTGTGTTTATATATTCGTATTTCAGCTTCACTTCATAAACTGATGCAGTGACACAGACAGCTTAAAGTCTATTCAACAGAGAGAATACATTTATGGAGCAAATGCGGTTTTAGTTTACCTACTATTAATTTTAAATCTGTTCCCATGACACAGAGACATCTACTGGATTCATCTTTCTGGTCCAGACACATCTCCCAGATAAAGAAGTGCAGAGGGAGGAGAGGGCCAGAGGAAATACATCTATTCAGCTGATGAAGAAATACCCACATTGTAGAAATTCACACAGACATCTGAATTCAGCAGTATGCTAAATATGCAGAACCTGAATCCAAACCTCACCAGAGACAGGCAACAACTAGCTCCATAAAGAAAACAATTACATTTGTGGATCATTATTATAACCAATCTTCCTGGGGAGAGAGGGGAAGCACATGCATGTTCACACACAAAGTCAATCTTTCCTAAAGCTAAAAAATGATCAAGGTTACAACAAAAACAGCTACCCTTTTCAATTCAACTAGATTATCCTTTCTACTGAATACTCCTTGGAATTCATATTAAAAGAAAAACCACATGTTATAATATATCTTTTCAGTTTTTTGTTGTGTCAGAGAGACCTTTGGGAAAAGATACCTGTTTTGTCTCTGAACTTCCTTTCCCTAGATTACTGCTGCAACTGCATCATCCATGAAAATCGTGGTCAGGTAAAGCTGCTGCTCACTGTAAAGTTTCTGAAAATACTCTCTGTGTCATGCAAGCACCAATCCAACAAAGAAGCAACTCACTTACAATTTTCTAGTAAATGCATGCAGAATTACAACTATGGTTCTTTAGTTTGTTTATAAGCACTCTTGAGTGAGAAAAAATAAATAAATTCAGAAGATCAAGCTTTGAGGAAAGCAACACACACATTATTCTTCAGGGAAAGTACTCAGTGACCAGAAGAAACTGTTACTTCAAACTTCTAATAAATATACATTCCTGCTATGTCTCTAATTCAATCAAATTACAACTGATAAGAATTATAGAGTGAAAGAACAACATCAGGAAAAGATAGCACAGTAGAAACAAACAAAGCATTCACCTATTATGCCAAACACCATGGCATTTAATATCAGACTGCTAAATTAGATATAATTAGATAATTCTGAAGTTGCAGTGATATGTATCACATACAGCCTGATGGATAAATCTAAATATCTACGCCAGAAAACTGTAAATGAGCTAGCATGGGCTATCTAGGCTGAAATGAAGGGTACACTCAGTGTAGCCCAGGACTGTAATGTAGGTGGGACCTCAAGCAACTGTCACCACCATCTGCCTGTGAACTCCCACTACACATCACTGTCCTTCTCAGCTCTCCAGTCCTTGATATACTTTGTGTAGCTGAGAACTACAACGACTTTGGCTCTTGAGGCCTGGAAGTTAGCTAGCCCTGCTGTAGCTCAGGTCCTGTTCTTTTCCATACTCCTCTCCAAGTAAACCTCAAGAGATCCTCAATCCCCAGCAAATGGCTTCTGTCTCCTCTAAGGTGACTTGCACGTTTTGGAGAACACTGTATGTCCTTCCCATCAGACTCACTTTAAGTATGTTAGGCTGTTAGACACCGATGTGATTAGGGTAATACAAGAAGCTAAATATAAAGCATAGATGAGTGTGCTGCCAGCATTAAATGCATAAAAGCAGTTAATATGTAGTTATAATTACAAGAAGCTCTTAAATTAAATACAAGATCCATCATATTCTGGACTTGCTGAACAGGAATTTGGTTTTAGTGCTTCTTAATGTATTCAACAGCATGCAAGAACTTGCTTTAATCTTGGATCAAATTATATTAACACCCACAAAGAGAAGAATTCTCTAGCAACCCTTGCCAAGTCTTCTAGGACAGCCTCCCAGAATATACAGTAACATTTGTAGTTATGGTTGCCAGTGGCTCCATTGGCAGCTCCATGTCTGCACAAGAGCTGGAGAGGCAGATCAGCAGAGACTGAGAATTCCTGTACTCCTGCTGGCACCAGAGCCTAAGTACTCACGGTAAGCAATGGTATAACGAAGGGAATACAGGAGGAGTTAGAGCACTGGAGGAAAGACAAAAGTGCTTAAATCCCCACAGAGCAGTTACAGTGTAGGTGATGGAACAAAGGATTAAAATATTATATGGCTTCCAAATAAAATTTAAAAAACATTTCTCATTCATCCTGGACCAAAGACAAGTATCAATTTGTATCAAGTACCAATCAACCATACTCTGGTTTTCAATAAAGTACTTCCCTTTACTGTAAAAGTTTAAATTGGTTTTGAGATAGTTAACAGCAGAACATGGCAGAAATTTCATGTCCTCAGAGGTAACTTTTCCTTCTCCCAAGACATGTTCTCCCACAAGGAACTTTTGTGAAAGCTGGAGATACAATGGAGATGACAGCCAACACAGTAGCAATTCAACCTTCCCAACTCTCTATCCACACTGGACATCCCAAGCAGTAAAAATTAACTTGCATTTACCTGTATGAGGTCAGCCAGAAAGAGGCATTTAAACGGCATCACGTAACTCTATAACGTACTGGACAAAGTTAATGTTTGTGTAGGGTTTTTAGATAAAATAATGCCTGTTCACATAACACTTTCATCTAAATTTCATCTATCAGAAATAAGTAAAAATGGATCATTAGTTTTCAGGTGGGATAAAAAAAAATCTTTTCAACCATTGAGTCTTTTCAAAAAAGAAAAAGAAGGGAACCCATGAATTCTACAAATATGAAGTCTCATCATAGGGATTTATGTAGATCTTATCTTCAGAAGTCTGTACTTTCAGGTGTCTGGCCTCAAGAAGCTCTAGCTGACAGGTATCCTTCAAAAGCCAGGGATTTTTATCAGAGTAAGAAATGTTCTGTCAAAGGATGTAAGATTTGGTATACATTCATAGAAACAATTTTTTGTCTTGGAAAACAGAGAAAGGACTGTGACTGGACTAAAAATGTGATGTTTTATTTGGTCATCTGAAGTAAATCCCACAGTTGGAACAACACGGAAGTCACAGCCACTTTCAGAATGGTACTGACACAGGTGTGTACATACATACAAATCCATACTCTTGCAAGAGGAGCCCACAAAAGCCAACAGCAATAGCTAGAAGCAAAATTGGGCCAGCTACTAATGCAGTTTGCACAAACAAACAGAACTAATTCTGCCAGAAAAAGCACAACTGGTTTGGGAACATCTGAAAGGAGTAAACTCCTGATGTGTTTAAAAAAAAAAAAACAAACAACAAACAAAACCAACCAACCAACCAACCAAAAAACCCAACCCTCAAATCCCCAAAAGATTACTAAAATCACCTGAGTAATCTTTCAGTTTAAAACCTAGAAATATTAGTAATCCCTGCTGTTGTGCTTGAAGAATTAACCTTTCACTCAGCTTTCCCCTCCTCTACCTAGAAGATGTAATTACTCTGTTTAACCTCATTCGATGGGTTTGTTTTGGTTTTGTTTCCCCCAAATCTATATAGAATTCTTCACTATATTTTTGTTAAACTGGGGTCTTTTGGACACCAGAAATAAAAATGAACTACGGCTTTAAACACTTACCACAGTGCAGTGTATTACATATATTTAATGCTGCCAAAACAACGTAAGAACTGAATGTGTGGTTCCATGTACTTTTGCATGGAAGTCAAGAAAAAGGAAATAAAATAAATAAATAAATAAATAAAAAACTTTTAACTGGGACCATTTCACTGATGTGATTTACAATGCAACCTTACAAACGCTGGCACACATCTAACTAAAAGGGATATGGGACATACATGCAAATGAACAACCTCGGGAGGGACCTTAGCATTCACTTCACTTGAAGAAGGTATGCCAGAATACACTCAGAGAATATCTAGATTTTTATGGCCCAAATCTTTTCCAAGCTGTTAAGACTGGCAGAGAAACAGAAATGCACTTAACTAATACTTCAGTAGTTATGCTCTGTTGTAACCATATGTAAAAATATAACATTTGAATAAATTTTTAATTATTTTAAGAACAAGTCTCTAAGTCTCATCAGTTCCCAGTGCATCCTCACATATTCGAAGTTTTTAAGTCCTGAAAGCATTATCTCTTCACCTCCCAGTGGCATACCATGTTTCAGAAGAGGACTCACTTGGAATCAAAAGAAAATTAGAACATGTTCTGTGATGAAATCAAGGCAAGTGTTTGCCCCACCATTGGTAATGTTCAATGAAATTACTCCTGTACCTCTACTTTCTCAATGAAGGAAGAATAATTAATTAAAGTTCATAAGCCAATTAATCACAGTTAAATAAAGCTGGCTTATATTTATATTTTTGCAATTAGGCACAGTGGAAAGTCACCTAGATGGTCACACTTTGCTAAAATCCAGTGACATTCTCACAGCCACAGAGAATAAGAAATAGGGGCACTATGTCATATATCTGTTTTAATTAATAAGAATAGGGCTTCTAAATGACCCAAGATGAGTCACTAATTCACTGGCAGCCATCACAGTACACTATTGCTGCTTCCCAAACATTCTCCTCACTGTCTTCATGCACCTTTCAAAAGGGAAATTACTTCATCCTACTGCAGGACAGAAAAGATGTGCCCAGCGAACAGGCCTTGAGGATACCAACACAGAATTCAGTGAAGAACTGGCCCTTTCCAAGTCACAGGGCTTTGATTATATGGGACCCTACTGCAGAAGATAGATGCTATGATCTTTGTTTATTTACACATATGAACAAAACAGAACCAAACTCATTTGCAGTGCTGAAACTCAGAAGTAACTCTTCTGAAGGCAGAAGAACAGTAGCTGGACTAAAATTGCTTAGTCTCTTCTGCTCTCCTCAAACATTAGCACTCAGCTAGCACATCACTCAAGTATCTTGTTAAAGAAAGGCATGGGGAACTTCTTGCAGCTTTTAAAAAAACATACTCATTGAGCAGCAAAAAATTAATTCTTAACAGGAAATCCAACTTGATGAATGCAATGAAACAGATGTGCTGATCAATACCAGACAGAAACCTGTAAGTTCGATGTTTTTTCTAATAATCTTTTTCCAGACTGACACAGAAATCTGACAATCTAGAATGGTACCTCTCCATATATAGTTCATTATAGGACAAATATGTTTTATTAATTTGCATTCCTAGAATAGAAATCCATTGAATTAAATATCCAGAAAAAGGCAAAACATCTATCTGACCAGTGAACATTTCATGTTAAAAATGTAATAGGATATCAATTTTGGGAAGACAGAGCTACAGTCAAAAATTGCCAGATAGTAGCTATCCAGACAGCTCTGAAACTGTCTTTGTAACTAGACAGATGCTGACATATGTGAAAGAAAACAGTTCCTGAAGTCTGTGAAGAGCTGTAAGCCGCTAAGCCTAGCTTTCATTACACACAAATTGGTAAAATCTGGAAAAGAAAGATAATTGAGGAACATATACATGTAAGTATATATATGAGGAGAGATCTGCCATAAATTATAAACACATCCTGGATTTTTCTGCAGGAATCAGCAGATCCACAGGGAAAAGAAGCTGGGTTGACACCGTCTGATTTCCAAAAGGCAATAATGAATAATGTCTCTTAACAAGTCTACTGAAGAAAGTCAGGGGACAGTCACATGCTGGGAAGCCATTGATGGGAAGAATACACAACCAGAAGAATCCCAGAGGGACCTGTACTTGTACCATTTGCTATCACAGGATCAGATACATTATTACACTAACACAAAAGTGGGTTTAAAAAAGGAGCTAAAAAATGTACCTAGTTATTCATAACAGAAGAACTAGCAGATTAAATTCACAATGGATGGGCAGGATTACGTACAAGGGAAAAAAAACAACGCAGAAAATTACATCATTCCCAGGGCTGTGAAATACACAAAACACCAGCTTCATTCCCTTCTCTTAACTTTAATAAAGGACTAGCCTGTTTTTGAAAGACTGAATTGATCAAAATCTTTTCAATTGCACCTTGGCTTAATGGATGAAAGATCTTAGTTTCTAAAGGCTGAATTTATCCTTTGGAAATCTGTAGGCACTGTGTGGAACAACACTTCCTTTTTTTAAAGGCTGTTTCTACAGGTCTGTGTAAAGTGCAGCTTGAACTGCTCGAAAAGTATTATCTGCAGCTGTGCTATTTAAAACGCTTCACTGAAAGAAATATAAACAAAGTATATAGGTTTCGGGAAGAAAAAAGGAGAAGACACATCAATACTGACAAGCTTACTGTCATGAATGTTGCACTTTGAGCATCATATTTGATACAGGCTTCTGGGGGAAAAAGTGTGTTTTAAGCTTTATCTCCTCTGAAAAGTATTTTTTTATTTTCTTCCCGCCCCCGGAATTTGGCATCTCTCGATCTACTTTTCCGAGGACTGTCCTCAGCTCAGCGACACGACCTATCGCGCTAGTCTCCCCCTCGACACCTGAGGGTGTCGTTCGCTGACCAGCCTGAGGAGGGTACAGTTGCACAACGCACTGATCCTTCTCTCCTGAAAACACCATCCTTCAGGGACATACACACTCAACGTTGAAAACAAAGGATTGATTAACGCATCTTTCTCCACTCCCCTGTCACACGATTAAAAGTTTACGAGTTCTGAATCTCACCTCCTTAGTCCTCCAAATAAGTTATTTAAACACATTTCTGTGCAATTCACCTCTATGTTAACAACCTACAGACAAAATAACTTTATTACAGTTTTAGTCAGGTCAATACCTATCAAGAATTTCACAATTGCACTAAATACAGAAATTTCACAGCAAAAGACACAAGTCTTTTGACCCCTAGCCAAAAGATGTTAATCCACTAATCAACCAGAGCACCACTCATGATGTGAGACACTCCCATTAACCAGACCTACATTTCAAGTAAATGCAGACTAAACTACCAACACACACACAGGGATCAGCTATGATTAATGAAGGTTAACAGCAACAGAAAACCGACTTAGCTGAAACCAAATTTTCAAACACAGCATATTAGACCATCTCTTGGTAGGGCTTCTATTATAACACAAGGGAAAAAAAAACTCCTAGGTTAACACACTATTTGGAAACAAAGGTATTTCTTAGCTTTCTTCTTACTAAAAAGCATTCTGAATTACCTGAATTCATTTTTATGCATTTCAGCTATTTTCTTCTCGAGCTTTTGTGATTGCTTGGGAAAAATCTTAAAGTCTCTGATGTAATTCTCTGGGTGTTCATCAGGATCATAATCACCAAGCTCAGCTAAACAGATCCAAAATACAAAACAAAACAGAAACATTCACTTGCACCTTTAGTTAATAAGGAAAAAAGTCTATAAATACAGTGTAATTCAAGACACTTCCATGATCAATAAGAACTCTGCATCTCTCAAGAAATGCTGCTTTGAAGAACTGAGTTAACTGAAACAACAAAGTCCTTGCAACTGTCACTTCAATGAGTTTCAAGTGAAGTTCACTGTTTATTAATGGCAGTAATAATTAACAAATCTAAATTATTTTTGTGGCAGAAACAGAGACACAGGTAATACTCCACCTTTGAGTACCTGTCATTCCGGTAACAGGCAGAACTAAAACAACGCACTCCAGATTCTCCTCTTTCTTTACATCATTTTATCCTCACTGATGCAGACTGGTTTAATACTGTTCTAGCTGAGTAACACAGGCTGTAGCACCATTTAAGGCAGCCCACAGTATCCGATTCGTCTCCCAAAAGATGTGTCACTTTGGTACCCAAACATGTTTTCATTTTCCAAATAAGCCTCTTTTAATAAGGTGTAGACTCAACCTTGGTTTGAATACACTTCCTTATAATACATTAAGAGCTTAATTCATGTTACAGCTGAATAAAGGGGACTTCCACACATATATAGTCCCTAATAAGAAAGCTAGCTAATACTCTGTGTGCAATCCAAGACAGGTACCTGAATATGGTCCTAAGGAAATTATGGGAAGAAAGAGAAAGAGAATTAAAAAAATAAAATAAAAAAGACCTTTCTCCTTGAATTACGTCTACTATTTCTGCCAGGTATTCCATCATCACACAGGTCTTCTTTACCATAAGAAAGGGCACCGAATGATACCTTCTTCTGCTTAGTTCAAACAGAATAGGCTCAATTTACATCCAGGATTCAGAATAGAATTTTGCTTTTTTTATGACTAGAATTTTTTTATAAGTTTCAGTTTAGTTTTAGTAGGCTAATATATTGATTGCTTAAAACACTTTAGCTGTGCACATCAATGTAGGGAAACAATATAACTAAAAAAAATCACATATATACATTATTGCTACCTACATTCTCACAACAGAACACACTTTATGAGTTAAGCATTTAATAAAGCCTACTGCTTGAACTTACCTTGGACAATACAGGCACCCAGGTAGGCAGCATCAGAAAAAGAACACAGCAACCGGCCATGGAAAATGTCCCTTTTTATTTGTAGATATAAGAGGTATCTGAAATATAATTTTAAAAAATTAGGAGACCATGTGGCATTTTTTATAACAGATTTAACTTATCAGTGAGAAATCAGCTGTGCAACTATTCTGGATCTCTCTTGCTATCTTAAATGGCAGGAAAAAGAGGCAAGGCACAACCACAGGACATGAGATTCAAGGCATGAGATTTAAGACATGCAATTTTTCTCAGTAATAATTAAATAATAACAGCAGAAGTAATAAAAACCCACTAAAAGGTAGTTTGGAGAGTGTTTTATTTAAACTGTACAGCTGTTACAATGCTCATTAGTCATGTGAAATATATTACAGTAATTTAAGTTCCCCTCATTAAATACAGGTTTACACAACAAAATCTCTCTCTCTGTAGACAAAACAGCACATTGACCACAGTGGAATGGATATTTTTTTATTATTCCGTAAAGAATCCTAGATGAAGTTTTGAGGTGGAAGTGACTGCCTGAGGCCCAGGAAGGTAGAGGGCACAGGAAATCTGGGGAACCTGCCTGGGTATAAACTCCCACTCCTCTCAGAGCTGTTCTTCCCCCAGAAGAGCTGGGGAGATTCTAGCTGCCTGCTGCTTCCCACTAGCATTATTTCTGATAGCAAGAAGAAAGGCTCAGCCATGAGACCATCACTTTCTCTTTTGCTCTTGCCTTCAGAGAACAGCCTCACAGAGATGGACCAACTCTTAGCCCCATGACTCAGCCTCAGCTCCTTTCCCAGCCACCAAGCAGGTTGGTTACAGCTGCACCATTCAGGAGCCTCACCCCTCTAGGAAAATAAACTATTTAAGCACTGCTTTAGCCAAATATAGTCAACTATCTAGAGGATGCCATCAGACTCAGTGCCTTCTGCAGACCTTCAGGACATTTTTTGATGCTGCCAGTCCTCTACAACCTTCAGATAGAGTGTAGCCAATAAAAACATGCTTTATTAATAACACTGAAGTCACACATATGTTGCCCAAGTTACTTGGTTGTGTGTGTACAATGAGCGCATGCACCAAGTATCTAATCTTAAACTTACAGTGAGTTCTGGATTCAAGCAGGACTGGAAGTTTTATCAGAAGGGCAAGATAAATTTTCCTCCTTTCCCTGAATTGTTTCGAAATGCTACATACATACAAGACAGTTACCACTGAGAAAAACAATTTATTCTCACTGTCAACATATCCCTTCACTGCACAACAGTTTTACAAGCTTAAGTGTGAAACTTGGAACTTCAAGGCCTTTATTATAATTTTTTTTCCCCTGTAATGAGTGTCCAAAACAGCTTACACTTCCATAATTTCATACTGCTACAGCACAGGTAGTTTCCAGAAGAGAACTACATCAGGGTGAACCGAAGGCCTCAGTGAGATGCAGTAAAAATTCTTAATCTGCAAAGACAGACTACGGGAAAAGGCACAGTATACTGACGCAGGTACCACACATAACTTGGGAAAACGAGCAGGCCCTGTCCTAAAACCTCTGTCAAGTCTTGCCAGGGTGTAAAACTGGGTTGTGGCTCTCCAGAGTGACCATCAGACTGAGCCGAAACCAAGTTCACAGATCTCCAGTGACACTGCAGATTGGTGGTTTCTGAGTTTAAACATTACTATAATGAGATGTAAAAGTAAACAAGCTTCTGGAAACACGTAATAACCCCCTGCTCCCAACCTACATTTACCGACATGAGGTTGAAACAAGAACTAAGAACCTGAAATCTCAGGACCATGCTAGGTCCAGCTCTCCAGATGTACAGATGAAAGCAAACGCTATGAACAGTTACTTTTCTATTAATATTTTGGTATTTACAAGAAGAAAAATCAGTTTTGCAGGAAGTTCTTTCCTATGCAACAGGATTACAGGGTGTGTCTTTTTACGATGCTGTGTAGTGATAATTTGAGGGGTAATGGAAGAGTAATTAAAACATTAGGAAAAAATTATTTAGTGTGAGGGTGATGAGACACTGGCACAGGCTGTCCAGGGAGGCTGTGGAAGCCTCCTCCCTGTAAGTGTTCCACGCCAGGTTGCATGGAGCTTTGAGCAACCTGGTCTAGTGGGAGGTGTGCCTGCCCATGCAAGGGGGTTGGAATTAGATGATCTTAAAGGTCCCTTCCAACCCAAACAATTCTGTGATTCTATGATTAGGCACCAATGCTGCCCACCTTGACCATCTATTACAAGCCATTGTCTTAGAGCCCAAGGAGAATAAAAAAATCTTCAAGAATTGACTCAAAGCACCTATTTAAAGGTCAAGTAGCAGCTCTTCTTTTCCCTTTCAAATGTTCTGCAGTAAATCACAAGTTAGATTTCTGAAGTGAAATTTCAGGGAATCCCCTTCATCCCCAATATATAGTTATTTTATTAGGATAAACCTGGAAACACACATATATGAGCTCAGTCAAATTAAAACAATGTTTTTAATAGAGGGGGACGGCCATAAACACAACACTTCGTGACTGGTCACTAAGATACTACACCAGGACTTAGGATCAAACACAACAGCAGCATTAAAAGAAATCCCACAGGATGAGGGCAAAAGCTCATTTTTATGCATTCCAGTAAAACTCTATATAAATGAACATGGGAATTTGGGTAGGAGTGTGCATACTTGTCACATTTGTAAGAAAATACTTTATATACTGACCAGGATCAAAGATCTTCAATGTTGTTGTTAACATTAATATCTGCATCCATAATAGTCTCAGACATTAAGGTGTTACCCTTGAAATACAACATAGGCAATTCTTGCATCTGGGAAAGAACAACCCCATGTACCAGCATAGGTTGGGGACTGACCTGTTGGAGAGCAGCATAGGGGAAAGGGACCTGGGGGTCCTGGTGGACAGGAGGATGACCATGAGCCAGCAAGGTGCTCTTGTGGCCAAGGCCAGTGGCATCTTGGGGTGTATTAAAAGGGGTGTGGTTAGGAGGTTGAGAGAGGTTCTCCTCCCCCTCTCTTCTCCCTTGGTGAGGCCACATCTGGAGTATTGTGTCCAGTTCTGGGCCCCTCAGCTCAAGAAGGACAGGGAACTGCTTGAAAGAGTCCAGCGCAGAGCCACAAAGATGATTAAGGGAGTGGAACATCTCCCTTATGAGGAAAAGCTGAGGGAGCTGGGTCTCTTTAGCTTGGAGAAAAGGAGACTGAGGGGTGACCTCATCAGTGTTTACAAATACGTAAAGGGTGAGTGTCAAGAAGTTGGAGTTAAGCTTTTTTCAGTGGTGACCAGTGATAGGACAAGGGGTAATGGATGCAAACTGGAGCATAGGAGCTTCCATGTGAATATCAGGAAGAACTTCTTTACTGTGAGAATGACAGAGCACTGGAACAGGCTGCCCAGAGAGGTTGTGGAGTCTCCTTTGCTGGAGACATTCAAAACCTGCCTGGACACGTTCCTGTGTGATGTGCTTTAGATGATCCTGCTCTGGCAGGGGGGTTGGACTAGATGATCTTTTGAGGTCCCTTCCAACACATGAGATTCTGTGATTCTGTGTTCTTTCAAACGAAGGAGATACATACACTTTGGACTGAAAGCCGATACTGCAACTCTACCAAAGCCTGGCTCAACCTCTGACACTTCCTATAATCCTGATAAAGTAATTTATGTCCCAGGTCAGCAAAGACCAATAAATGTGTACCTGAATCCTGAATTCACTAAGGTTTACGCATACACTTAAAATTGCCTACACTTACAGAAATAACTTGCAAAATCAGATGTGATTCTGCTGCTGCTTGTGTCCTTCTACCACAGTTGTTTTATGCAAACCCTGGCATAACTTTATGGCCTGATTTACAGCCCTAAGCACTCAGGCTTGCCAGCAAGCTAGTAGTGTATGCTTCAGCACTTACACTCACAAATACATCTACCATTGGAACAACCTAATTTCCATTTATTATCTGTTTGCAATACAGATGACTCAATTCCAGGTTAGCCAAGCCCTTCCTTCAACCGCAGATGAAGGGTCAGCAGTATCTGCTCTTGTTTTCAAGCAGGCTTCATGACCCCCAGAGACTATCTTGCTAACTGCTTAGGAGTCAGTTTATTTCTCTATTTTAAGATGATCAATGTGGCAAGAAAAATTTCCCACAGCCAAACTTTGTGGTTTGTACACATAGTGGTTTTTTCTTGTGTTCACGTCACTTCACTCCCTTTATTCCAGTAACAAGCATTTCTCCCAGTGTTGTTGCCACCTTTCCAGCTGAAAGACACAGTCACCTTGAGAGATCCAGCAATGTTTCAAAAACTGTTAGCTCTGTGTGGTACTTAACTTTGACTGCACCACTCTTTCTCATGCTTCTGTGCATACAGAGGTGCAGAGCAGCAAAAGGCAGATGCACATAGAATCACAGTGGTTAAGGCTGGAAGGGACCTTAAAGATCATCAGGTTCCCATCCTCTTGCTATGAGCAGGGACACCCCACACTACACCAGGCTGCAAAAGGCCTAATCCAACCTGGCCTCCAGGGAAGGGACTTCCATAACAGAATCACAGAATCACCAAGGTTGGAAAAGACCTTCAAGATCCTCAAGTCCAGCCTATGACCCAACACTACCACATCGGCTAGACCATGGCACTAAGTGCCACATCCAGGCTTTCCCTGAACACATCAAGGGATGGTGCTCCCACCACTTCCCTTGGAAGTCCATTCCAATGTCTGATCACCCTCTCCGTGAGGAAGTGGTGCCGAATATCCATCCTAAACCTCCCCTGGTGCAGCTTCAGGCCATGTCCTCTTGTCCTGTTACTAGTTACCTGGAAAAAGAGCCCAGCCCCCACCTGACTACAGCCTCCCTTCAGGTAGTTGAAGAGAGTGACAAGGTCCACTCTGAGTCTACTGCAGGGTAAATAACCCCAGCTCCCTCAGCCTCTCCTCATAAGACTTTCCCTCTAGTCCTTTCACCAGCCTCATTGCTCTCCTCTGGACCCACTCCAGCACCTCAATATCCTTCTTGAAGTGAGAGGCCCAGAACTGGTCACATTACTGGTGAGGCCTCACCAGTGCTGTCTACAGGGGGAGAACTACATCCCTATTCCAGCACCTTACTGACCTCATGGTGAGGAACTTCTTCCCAATATCTAACCTAAATCTCACCTCTTTCAGTTTAAAACCATTACCCTTTGTCCTATCACTGCCCTCTCTGGTGAAAAGTCCCTTTTCAGCTTTCCTGTAGCCCCTTTTTCAGGCTCTGGAGAAGGCTCTTCTCCAGGCTGAACAGCCCCAACTCTCTCAGCCTGTCTTCATAGCAGAGGTGATCCAGCCCTTTGATCATCTCCGTGGCCCTCCTCTGGACCGTCTCCAAGAGCTTTCCTGTGCTGAAGGCTCCAGAGCTGTACCCAGTACTCCAGGTCTCACCAGAGCGGAGTAGCGGGGCAGAATCACCTCCCTGGCCCTGCTGGCCACACTTCTTTTGATGCAGCCCAGGACACAACTGGCTCTCTGGGCTCCAGCACACACTGGCAGCTCATGTCGAGCTTCTCATCTACTACCACTCCCAAGTCCTTCTCCTCAGGACTGCTCTCCAGCCATTCTCTCCCCAGCCTGTATTTGTGCCTGGGGTTGTGCCAACCCAGGTGCAGGACCTTGCACTTGGCCTTGTTGAACTTCATGAGGTTGGCACTGGCCCACCTCTCCAGCCTGTCAAGGTCCCTTTGGATGGCCTCCCTTCCCTCTTTGGTGTTAACTACTCCACACAGCTTGGTATCATCAGCAATCTTGCTGAGGATACACTCATTCCCACTGTCCATGTCTCCAACAAAGATGTTAAATAGCACTGGTCCCAACACTGACCGCTGAGGAACACCACCACATGTATACAGTATTACCAGTTTGGGTGCCCTCCTCTCCCTGCAGAATTTGAGAGTTCTTTACGTATATTATTCTGGACACTAACTTCACATTCTGTCTTCTACTGTCCTTGCTATTCCCTGTATTTCTGCTTTTCTTTGTCCCTTTCTTCTCTGTCTCTGTTTTCCTCCCTGTCCTGTTTGCTCTCAGGACTATGTTGTGTCACTTCAATAAATTTGGTGTGCACTTGACATCTGACCTCGTTTGTTTCTTAATTTCACCATTTGGGATCACCCTTAAACCTTTTCACAGGTTCTGCCGGATAGCAAAGGGTGCAGCTGCCATGCAGCTTATCCCAAGAGAGGGAAGGCAGAGTCCAGCCTGAGTGTTAGAAAGCAAGAGGGTTCTGCCCAATCTCTTGTAAGACTGCACACCAGCCCCAGTGTCTATCTGTGCAGTCGATATTGTATTTGTTTTGTCCTGGCAAGACTGTAAAAATCACCAAGTATCCGAATATTGGATCGTGACAGCTACACAAGAATTTACTTCACCGACAAATAAAGAGGACAAAGAAGCAGTAAGGGACAAGTTTTGGATACTGGGTACATGCCCCACCACAGCATTGCAATAGGTTATCCTCTGCAAGCCTCCACAACTGAACTGCATCTCCTCAGCCCCCCTGTCTTCCTCTCAGACGATCACAAGAGGACCTCTTACCATGTAAGGCCTCCTTCTCCCACAGGCTTAAGTTCCACCAAGAAATCCAGGATTCTCTTGGATAACTTTTCCCCCGCCTCAAATGCTATCTGCAAGCTTGCCACCATCAACTGCCCTTACTACCAACTCTCATTCATTTTTAAGACATAGTATTCAGTCTGATTGTGAGTCCAATGCTACTAAAACTATAAACTCACTTGCCAAGTGCCAACTTGGCCTCAAGAAAGGCAAGACAAGTGGACTTGCAGTGGCCTCAAAACATAGTTACAGTTGCACATCTCAAGAAAGGCAGCCTCAACTAGCTTCTCACTTCTGAAGGGAAAAGCACCAGTCTCTTCCAGCACAAGGCAATGTCACATACAGCTGCTAGAGACCAGATCAGTCAATCATTGCATGCATGCGGTTGCACTGTTCTTCAGCCAAGCTAGCTGAGGGCTCTTGAAATTGCCATGTCTACATACCCCTAGTCTTTGTCATTTTATATGATTTCCAGTTAAACATTTTTTTAATCTGCTTTTTTTGTATAAAAGTACTCATTACATTGTTTTATCACAGCCTAGTGATTGAAGAACTGCATCTTGGATTAGGCAATGTGGATTAGAAGAAAAGAGCATGGTGAAATCTAGTTGAAATAATTAATCTTTGGTTAATTCCACCAGCTACTCACCCACACCATCTTCTAGGTCTGTTTTTTCCACAATAATCATGGATTACTGCTGATACAGTATTATCTGTAACATTTCAGATAATTCCTTTGGGACCTCAAATTACTTTGTGTTATCTCATTTTAATAATATATACATAGTATGATGTAGGGATTCGGGGACAGGAAGGCATGAGGCCTTGGACTACTTTATTACATAAGAACAAATCATGATTTATTTATTACCTAAACAAGAAGAGTGAAAAGAAATGAAATAGTAAAAATCTCTGCCCAAGTGTGACCAGTCTTTGGATCGTCCTGTACACACTGCCTTGACAGTTCTCCTTTTGTTCACAGCATCTCAGGCTTTCCCAGCTGTGGACCTTCCCAGGTCTCTGACCTGTGATCAAAGAATAGCAAAGAGAGGCAAAGCACAATCTGGAAAGATCTGTGCTTTCCTGAGAGTGACATGGGATGTTGAGCGTATTGTGAATTGAATTACCTCTGTAGCTACAACTTTCTTCATGGTAATTTTATAACTTTATATGCTGTGCAAGCAGAATAATCTTAACCATCGGAGCAAACTCTGGAATATCCTTTCTTCTCCAGGTGGTTCTGTGCACTTAGCTAAAGAAAAACCCCTCTCACCATGAAGCCTGGCAATACAACTGGAATGCACCAAAAAGATGAAAAAAAAATAATTAGAAGGTAAATAAATTAGCAATAATACTGAAAAATTATATATTCAAGGCCTCTACCCCAGTCTTGTGTGGGACCAGCTAGGAAACAGTTTGCAGATCAGACACTAATTTTACAAGAAAAGAAACTGAAATCCTGTATTACAGGTATGCATTGCAGGGAACAAGGGAGATGCAAAGACCTGCCTATCATGGTGCTATCGCCTAACTAAAAACTATCAATTATTACTCTCATTAGGGATGCTCAGCCAAGCCAGTTAAATGCTGTTTCTGAAACTGAAGTACTTTGCTCTGACTTCTGATCACCTCTAAGTGCTAGACAATCAGAGCTAGAAAGCCACAGATGTACCATTCAGAAGAGGCTAACATCCTCCAGATACTACTCATGAAACACAAGTCAAATCCTCAGAGATCACACCAGCATAGAAGAACATCACTCTTGGACTTCCTTGACAAGTTGGGTTTCTCTTAGTCTGTTATTACAGAAACAAGAGAGCTCAAGGTGACAGCCCCTACAGCCACTGAAGTTAACTTGTGAATCGCAATCCTAGCATCAGCTGACTCTAGAGAAAAGTGTTCAAGGACCACACAAAACCTCCTGCTGCAGCAAGAGGAGGAAATTTTGTCCCAAGTACACAAAATTGGTTATTTAGCAATAATATGTCAAAGTGCCTTAACATCCAGAGGCAGGCACTGATTTTATTCCAAAAGCATAGCTATGGGAGAGATTGTCAATTAAAACGAGGAAAGATGAAAGTAAGTGGCTGGAATGATATGTTGTGACTCAGACATCACAGACATCCTGAGAAGTGGAACGAAATGTAGTGACAGGCAAGCACGCAGCTCAGTCCTTTGCCCAAGGCACTCCTGGCCCCTAAATACATGGTGTGCACACATTTTCAGGCTCTTAGGGTTGTGGTTTTTTTCCTATAATATTAGTGACAAAGGCATGATTTCAGCTAGGTTATTTTCCACCTTAATTTCCTGAAAATATTTCCACCTGTAAAACCATAGGCTTACCTAAGGATTACAGTTTAGCCCATTTTACCAAAAGTAGGACAAAAATGAAGCAGCAATAATCTGAAATGATAAGTCCTCAGTTTTCTTCCTGCAAGTGATGTCTAACTCCTGAATAGTGTTATATTGATTTAACTGAAATTAAATTATTTACCCCATATACAGATAGATTCATGTATTGAATAGATTATAATTTTTAATATTAGATATTGCTATTAAAGAGTAGGGAAAATAGCTCTTTTTAACATCAGTATGTCTCTTCAATGTGTCTAAGACACTTCATTAAAGATTTATTCCTATAAAGCTTTTACAAAGACTGTTTTGACAGTCTTTGTATCTGTATCCCCCCCCCCCCCCCCGCCATGCGGGATTTATACAGAGTTTATTAACATTCTGGACCAAAGAGCAGCATGACAATGTGGCTGGATGAGTATTAATCTCATCATCTAAAAGGGGACTATAGATACCCACCAAATTTCTACCCAGTTGAAGAAGCAAGAGAACAGCTCTGTGACATGCTTAGGCATGGAGAGTAGCAGAAATGCAATCCACTATTACTCTGACTCAGCTAACTGTATATACAGCTATGAAGTGCAGATGGTTTTTAAGTGAAAGGGAGCACAATATTAATAATTTATTTTCAAATCACTTTAAGCACACACAAGTGATTGTCCAGTAAGAAGAGCAGAGCTTACCAAAAAAAAAAATTAAATAAACTACCAAAAAGCTAATAGGATACCAAGGTTTCATAGTTGACCTCTGTCAAATACTAATGGATTTTTTTTCTTCTTGAATTTCACCCATCACTGCAACGCAAGAAAAAAATTGAACCTAAGCCAGGTTAGAGTATTACCTTGAATCTGACCCTCTGGTTTAGATGATAAAGCAAATTCTCAGAGGCAAGTTACATGACTACGTTTAATTTGCTGAGTTCAGGAGCATTTTCTATACTTTGTTATTGTGTAAGAGACTTGGCAGAGAGAAAGCAAAGCTTCCCAAATAGCAGTAGTGGGAAACTATAAAGCTGATCAGATATGTAAAGGTATCATATGCACTAGGTGGACATATATAAAGATAAATTCTTTCTCCTTTTTAAGGTGTTAATACCATTAATTTTAATGAAAGACCATCAAATACTTTCCATACAGCAAGTTGACTTTAAAATTCATTTTAAGTGTTCCAGCAAAGCCTAAAACATACTGAAAGCAAAACATACTTCAGTGAGCTGATTCCAGACACTTTGTATTTCAATAAAACTTCTTCTGGGAGGGTATCCAGGCAGTTAAAAAAACAAGCAAACAAAAAAACCCAAACAAACAAACAAAAAAGTGTCACTTAGTTCACTTAATTAAGGACTATGAATGAGGAAGGTCTATACAAAATTTATACTCTGGTTCACAAAGAGTAAAAAATTCATTCAAGGACAAACACTAACAAATAATGAAAACTCTTTGGCTTCTTTGTTTACAAGCAGTTTCAGTATTTCACCCAAGCAAACATGAACTTCATGTTCCAGCTGCTCTACAGAAACTAACCATTCACCAAAATGCAAGCCCTTCCTGAAACTTTCAGTATGAGACCAGGGATAATGGGATCAAATCCCACTCATGAACTGACTTGTGAGCATAAGAATTTGCAGGACTTGGGGAAAGCACCAATGAAGAACTCAAAGCAACAAGTGCTCTGGTGCTCTGTGCTTCTGCAACATGCACCAGCAATGTGACCTGTTGACAAACAGCACAGTAAGGTGTACATACAGTTCTGCACAGCTGGTGCAGAGGTCAAAAGAGCTGTTACTTTCCTGCATTTTTTCACCCCAAGTACATTTCTTGAAAAATACCGAGAGCAACAGAAATTCAAAATGGCTAGTAGTAAGGACAAAACTCCCATTCATTAAGTATGACTGATTTGTTGCACAGCACAGCCTGGAAAATTCCAATGTAAGCAACAAGACAAGCAGCTGTATGTTTAAAAATATAAATATACTGCACCCTGACATCAGTTTTCTAAAGGTCAATCAATACTTTAAAAATAGCATCTTGTTTTCATCATAAAGACACACACAGGAGAAAATTCAGTGAGGCGCTTCATATTCCTGTTAAAAGAGTTAGGACTACTACTGAATTAAACTTCACAGCTTATTTCACTCAAAAACCAGAAAAACTAAGCCATAAAAGGAACTTACTCAAGACCACAATTCTTGCCAAGGGAAGAGTCAGGATAATCCTTGCCCAGTCATTTGACCACGACCTCACTATCTGAAAGTTCTTCAACAGCATCACTGCCTCTTCGTATATTAAAGAAAAGCCTCCTTGAACTGCTTTTAAATATCCGTATGTATCACAATAAATAAAAAAGATATCAGTAGTGCATCTGTGCACTGTGTAGTAATATCTGTCTACTCTAGTATTTTAGCATAAACAGTGAAAGTCCTACCCTACACAACATAATTTGTCTTATTTTGAGTTTGTTAATGATGCACAGAAAAACAAAAAATACCTCGTGAGCTCTTCTTTAATCTTCAAGGGCTCGTGTGGGTAGAATTTCACTCTGAAGCACATGGTATATGGCGGATGAGCTGAAATATTGTAAAGAAAATGCATGAGAAAAGTAGCAAACAAACATTGCCTCAACCACTCCAAAGGAGTGGCCTCCAAGAGTCTTACAGAGTAGCCTGTGTGATGGTTAGCTCTGGAGCATCAAGCAGGAATTCACACAAAACCAATAAATGCTATATATGTGTATGAAAATAATAAAACATTCGATGAAGAAGGCCAAACGCATGTGTAAAATACAGCTAACCCACGCAAATCAAGTTATAAACTATTTTGTACCTCACATGACTTACTGCTTGATCCAAGAGGTACAAAACACATTTGAGCAACCTTTTTTTTTGGTTTTTTTTTTGCAATTGATAAATAAGAAACAATTGATTCTTGTCACAAAGATGTGATGTATACTTGTTATTCGTGATAATGATAATGTCTAGATTACAAAATTGAAGTAACCGTTAAATGTATTTTGTTAATTAAGCTAGAGACAACAGAACTATTTCTGCTTCCAGTATTTAATAAGACTACATTACCTGCTCTTGAGCTACAATATCAATACCAGGCCTTAAGTACAACACTTTCAATTTAGAAAAGGAAAGAAGAAAGAGAGAGGGGGGATGGGTATTCTGAGGGGGAAGGGGGGGAAGAGAAGCAGAAGGGAAGTCACAATAACGCTATTCGAATTAATTCTGCAATCAGTGTCTCTTAGTTTTACATTAATGAGAACAGCTTTATGTCCCACTGTTGCACCTTGGATAGCATTCAAGATGTCATCTAATCCTAGGACAATGATCTTTCAGTGATTATAGGAGGGACAGAAAGCAAATCAAAGACTATTATTCTAATCAAAGAGGCATCTTGTGATAATCACATTAGGATAAAAGATGTGAAAATCAAGCAGAAGGCTTAAAAATATCACATCAGGGAGAACATGCAGGTACCAGGTAATGTTCATGTTTTGAATTCCAGCTTGAAGTGCAAAAGAAAATCCACATCTTCAAAAGGTAAATGGTGTGGGGGAAAAAACTCACCTAGATTACACAGGCCATGGTAACTGGCAGGTCTTAACATTTATTAACTCCTACGTTTAACAAGTTGGAGTTTTGGGGTTAGCTTTGTTTTAAAAGACAGCATGCATACATTTTTAATTCATCGTGAAGTGCAGTTCATCTTAACAGTCCCTTATTCTTAACGTATACTCAATGCACATAGTCAGTCTAACCTTCCTGAATCTTGAAAAGATAGTGCTTTTATAGAAGAAGGAAAGGCAGTAGAAAAGGTCAGAAGAAAACTACACAGAAAATAGGAGAATAGGTGAAACTGAGAGCTGCATTGTAGTTATTGCAACCTGTAAGAGTAATCACTAAGCTACCGGAACATTTTACTGTACCATCTCCTCACACTCACTGGCTCACTAGATTGCATGAACTGCATGTAGAAATTACTTCAACAATCTTAATATACTTGGAGCTATTTTGACTTCAGAATTTACCTGTATGCTGCATCTTTACAGAAATGCCTCTCTGGGTATTACATAGTTCCATGTGATGAAAAAAGCAACAGAAAATAAAAATGCATTACATCTTTTGTTACAGTTGGTATATTTTGGAGGGTTCAAATGCCTTTGAAGATGAAAGGCTTATTATAAGACTGTATCCCACTTTCAAGACATCATGTTACACTTTTGGTCAGCCTTAACAAAAATTGTTAATTTCCCATTTTTTTACTTGTTTAAATGATTACTCATTTAAGACACAAAGAGGAAGGTCAAGAGATGAGGATGGAGAGAAGAAAAATACAGGAAAAAAAGAAAGGAAACAATAACAAATAGAAACAAACAACAGGAAATGGAAAACAAGTCTTAGCGTTCTCAAGGATTTGAACATTTAAGCTAATGGAATCTGGACAAGACCAGTGAAGGTAAGAGAAACAAACACTCAGACTACTTTCCCTGGGCTTCAGCATCTTAGATGTGACCACAGCATTGTCTCACAGTGACTGGATCTAAGCTGCAAAACAGAGGACTGTTAATGTCCTCCCTGCCCTGTAATGGCAAACCAGAAGGCAAACTGTTTTCAATGTCCCAGGAAGGAAAACAGTCATCCAGAAATGAACTAAGGAGTGATGCTGCCTGGACAAAGCCAAAGATAACAGAAGTCACCTTATATGGTTGTCTCTTCTAACTACTACTTCTACACTTATTAAAACTATGCAAGAGAAAAAACTTGCTCATGCAGAATACTGTTCCACTTAGAAAATGTGAGAGAAGAGTTAATCTGTATCAAATGAGCAAGACCTCCTTCTCAGCAAAAAAGGACTTTTAAGTGTTCCGGCAGATTTAGAAGTACTTAATGCTTGAAATAGGGATGCAGAATTATGAACAGCTAGTGCATGGCTCTGCAAGGACCTGGCTAGTACAAGCCTTCTACAAGACTGAATTTTACCCAAATTTTTGGTTGTCAATTAAACAACTGAAACTTCGGCCTTGGTAAAAATACAGAAAAAATACATATAGAAGTTACGGTTGAGTAACGACACTCAAGCAGTATGTGGCAACCACAGAAAAGCAACAGAAGCCCCATGTGCAAACAGTATCATAGTGAGGAAAGGATGGCATACACTGCACTAAAAAGTAGCCCACATTCAGTTAATAGCAGAGTTTATAATAGGAAATGTTTTCCTAGTACATGGCAGAAGTATACACTAATGCACAGAATATGCAGAAGATTTGGAAAGGCATTTGGAATCCTACTTTGCAAACCTTTTCCTAGACTCAGGCTTCTGTAACAATAGTTCTTCTCAGCAGTGTAGCAAGCAATACAAAATAAGGCTGCCACAGCCTGCTAAACAGTCTCTTTCTCAGCAACACCTGCAAGAATAGCACAATCCTGACCTGCAATTTGAAACGTTAAAAAAAATATGATCCCTTCCATCCAGATAAGCAGGTACCCTGCAATTAACAGAAGGAAACAGGATATTCTTTTTCTGCTCCTCTTTTCCAGTTAGAAAACCAGTCACAAACAATAAACGCTTGAAATGTAAAAGAGCAAACCCTCATAGCTATCCACTTTCCTTTCCATCTTAATTTTAAAATATATCATAAGCCTAACATTCCTCCAAAAATGCATTTTATAATACAGAAACATTTAGTAAGACCCTTGTCTTACAGATTTTAACATCACTGGAGAAACACACATGAGAACCTCTTAGTGTCCCATTCACCATACTCTTGTAGTGGAAAGCCAAACAGGCAGTGAATTGTATAACTGAGATAAGATTTTCAAGGCAGACAATTCCTCAATTCCTTGATAGCAATTTACTTTCTACCACTTACTCACATACTGTAGTGGAAAAATGAACAACAAACCTTCCCAAAACAACAACTCAATTGGCAGAACATTTCTTCAACACAAAATTAGTGTGAATATAATCAGTTCTGTGACAGCTGTAAGCATTTTCCTTTAAAGTGGTCATTCAATTGTCAGATAAGGGGCAGCTGGTATAGTAAAATGCCCAAGACTTTTTCAGAATTTCCTACATCACAGGCTTTGTTTTCTCACTAAAAATATTCAAAATTAAAACAATTTCAAAGGACTTTAGAGTGGAGAACAGTACTGACTGCAAATTCCAGTGCAACAGGCCTATTAATTTGCCAGCTTATGTGCTAACAGCATGTAAGAGAAGGCGGCAAAAGATCAAAAATAAACCATTTAATTGGATGGATGGATGGATGGATGGATGGATGGATGGATGGATGGAAAGGAAGAAAGGAAAGATGGATGGGATGGGAAGGGAACAGCATCAGCTAGCCTCTGGCTATAGCCTTGAGCAGCAAAGGAAAGATTTTTGTGTGCAGAGCACTGTGACACAGTGAAATGAGCGTAACATGGAGTTTTTAGGAGTCCAGACAGGATATGAAGGGCTTATTTGCACCAGAAATCAAATAAAGCATATATATAAATTGCTGCATGGAAGCACAGGAACCTTTGAGCATTTCAAAAACTATTTAAAAATACAAGCTCTCAACACTTACATTTCATTTGCTTGAAGACAGACTTGTTGGGCTCAAGCCAGTGCTGGAAAGGCAAACAGAGAATAGCAGTTAATAAGGGTGACAGCAGGCAATGACATTGTTGTACATGCATTTGGTACCAAAAATGGGAAGTAGGATTTTTCTTTCACTGAGACACACATGAACTGGAAAAGGCACCTCCCTTCTGTTAGGATACTGTAATTGCACTGTATAAGCATACTTGATGTTACCACTGCTTATAAGATGCAGTTGAGACAAAAATAAAATAAATATTTCAAAGACAAATTTAAAGGAGACAGATTCTAGTGATTAGTTTGCAGAAGACAATTTCAGGTTTACACTTCCAGCCATTTTTCTCCAGAAGAATTATCATATTGGACAGTAGGACAAACTATTCAGAAATGTTAACAACATCTGTTCATTAAAGCTGTCTTCTACAGTTCTTATAACTAAAGCACGTGTAAATACTGTATTCTCAGCACTCTCCAAACACGATCTATGCATTGTTCTTCTCTGGCAGGAACTAAAAATCTGAAGTGAAAAGGAGTCTACTTTTCCAAGAAATGTTTACACTACCAACAGCCAACGCAGAATAGAGAGGTACGGATGCCTGCAAGCTGATGTATAACTTTCCAGGGCAAGACTGCAATGACAGTAAAACTTTAATTTTTTTTATCCTTCTGGAAAACAAATACAGATGCTTCTGTGACAAAAACTACGCTCACATTTTATTTAAGAGCTCGGCACATGCCCTACTAACACTGGCTGAACTGCTCAGGAGGATGCTTTGATTGACAAAACAACATGCTGATACTGCTCCTAGTTCTGACCACAACCAACAGCTTTTGTACTAGGATTTTTCCTGAAAGCAAAAAATCTTAACACTAAAATGAAATTTGTGGTGCAGAAGCAGCTAGTCAAAAAGCATAGTATTCAATAGTATTCAGCTTTAATCAGCAAAATCAACACTGAAAAGCCTGGCACTAAGTGGTTTCATTTTTAACCCATATCATTCTAGTCCTTAAATCCAATGGTCTACTGAAAAAAGAAAAGCCATCATTTTTTGAACCATATGTAATACTTAAAATATCCTACATCACCTGCTTTTTTTTTCCTCATAACCTGTAGTAATTCCACTACAGAGAAAGGTCAGATGAAAATATTTTGTAGAAATTGTTAATAGGTGACAAAGAATTATTATTTATAAAATCATGACGTCTCAAGAATTCATTCAAATTCAGGGGTAAATTAGTTTTCTGGAACAGAACTTCTGATAAAACAAATACCTCGGAAATAACATTTTCAGCTATACACAGCTCATATACTATAGATGTTCAGAAACTCCCACATGTATTTACAGCAATATTGGAGATAAGTACTAGTATGCATTTCTGTTTGAAGCTCACTTACCACTGAGAGACTGATACAGAACCCCTGTACTCAAAAAACAAAACAACAAAACAACAACCCCAAATATCAACCAACAACAAAAAGCAACTCAGCATAATTTCTTCACCTCTTTACTCTCCCCACTATCTCTCTTATGGGGAAAAGAGAAACAGAATTGAGAAGCAATGACTGTTTCACCAACTTACCAAAATATCTAGCTCATTTCATTCTTTTTTATATCACACAGATAGATTATTTATACATTTTGCTCTGAATAATGGGGAGTGAGAGTTGATCATAAAAGGGTAAGGTGATTTAAGGTATTTTATAAAGTCTGAAGTACTGCAGAGATACATAATCCAGGATGAATTCATGGATAGGAAGCCAGTCAAGATACATATAGACATGCAAGTTTATTTTCCTTAACCTCTTCATATGTTCACCTCACCTCTGCCAGGATTGGTGAGTAGTGCTGTACTGTTCCAAGAGAACTGAGAGTTAAGAGCTATTTGTTTGAAATATGAACACAATGTGTCTGTTATTTCTTTTTGAAAGGCCAGGCTGAAGTATTAGCAGAGACCGGGTCAGCATTTACAGCTGTTTGTAAAAGCCAATTACTTATTCAAAAAAAGTCAGGGGTAAAAAAGGGCAAAGAGTGATTAAACAGGGGAAACATGAATGAGATTCCTCATGCAGTTCACCAAGACCTCAGGAACACAGAGTTAGCTAACATATCCAAAAGCAAACATGTTTCACTAAGACTTGACTTGCATGAGTTAAAAATTGATTGAAAAGCCACTGAGCAATTAAGCAGTTTAGACTTTCACTTGGAGGTCAAGGAATTGACAGGAAGTATTCAGATGCTCAGATTTCTGTGGTGAGCTTCTGTTAGTGGAAGACTGCAAGTGCGTAGGCACTTCAGCTAAATCATCCACCAAACTGAGCAATTACTTAACAATTCGTGGAGATTTTCAAAGGCACAGCAATTAGGGGCTTACTGCTCTCTGAGAATCAGGGAAGATAAACATCTAGTCATTCTTAGTACTTCTGAAAATAGCCACTCCCTATTTTTGTTTGCGTATTTCAACTTGAGTTTTAGGAAAGATTTTCCCCTGGGAACTTATCTTCCAGCCTTACAGCACTAACTATTAATAATTAATAACTGTGCCTCATCTCTACTATAGAGTATTCATGCTATACTTATTCCAAGATTAATTAGCTATTATAGCTAGGACCAGATTAAGGTTCTTATAAATTCATCAAAGGTTTTCTACAGGAAATTTCAACTGAAAAGCATCTGGCTTTGGAAAATGCTTTTTCCATATATCAATCTTTTTCTTTTTTTTAAACAATTTTGCTGAAAAAGAAAAAAAATCATCAGATGAAAGGAAAATATAACATTTTTAGCTAGCCTGTCAGGCTAAATCCTAAAAGCATTTTGAATCATCAACTGCAAAAAATTTCCATTACTACTGTATGCCATACTGCCTTGCAGGAACAGGGGAACAAATGACAGGCACTTCCAATTGTTTCTTCTAAGGCTAACACATCATAATACAAATAAAACAGACAAAGAAAAACAGACAGATGTAAACTTGGAACCAGACACAAGAATCCTTGATTTCTTTCTTTGCAGTAAAATGTGCAAACTAGGGGTAGGAAAAAAAAAATTAGTTTCATTTTTGCCTCATGTATTTCATGCTGCTGTCCATAACGGTTGCTTTAATTGGATGTTGGCCTACACCCTCAAACCAGCTTGGTTTTACTCACGATAATACTTAATAATCAGAAATCATTCCTGTGGAGGCTGAGCCTCCCATTTCCTTGATGGCACGTTAGCAACATGGTTGCTGCCCAGTAGAGAAGAAGAGACTTTGATGCTAATCCAAATACCTAAAGCTACTACCAGGGACCCTGTGAGAAGATACATGTTCAGCACTGCCAACTTTTGATCTCTCCTGCTGAAAGAGGTTTGAGTCACAGCTGCGTATCTAGAATGGTCAGGCAAACATTCTCACAGAAATAGAAGGCAGTGAAAAAGATATTTAGAGATCCTGAAGGTCAGTCACAGGATAGCTACTGGGTCTTGGTGCTTCTAGTGTCAGTGGTGAATAAGAAAACTATTATGGATAGCACTTTTTGTCCTAGGACTCTAAAATATGCTGAGAATTGCTTTCTGACTAAGGTTTCAATGTGACTGCATGCTGTGTTTGAAACTAGTGCAATTTTTACTTTGTAAGTACAGCCTTCACCTCTGATCAGCCTTTAAGTGGCACTGAGTAGTCATTAGCGAGGCCAGGTGTGTTCCTGCTTACACACAAATGCTGAGCAGCTGATGTGCTTCCAGCTTTCACAGCAAAAGCTTAGGATGATCAAGAACACCACACAAGGGTAAAAGCACCATTCTAGAAAGTCAATTTAACTGCACAAACACTTATGTGCTTTGAGTAAACACACTTCAGCCCCCAACCTGTTACACGTTAAGTGTTTCACTGAGAAGCTCAGACAGGACTGAGCTTGGTTTCAGTATGGTAGTTCAGAATAAGTGGGGAGGAAAGAGGACACGATGTCCCATATCTATTGTTACAGCCCCTGTAAGGGGCTAAGTGTCATTAAAATCCCCACACTCTTCTTCCTCTACATTGCAACAGCCACTTTAGAATGCAAAGATGTGTGCTCCAGTCCCCTCTTCATATGGACTCCTGCATAAGACTGGCATAAACAGAGGACCACCTCCTAAAAAAGAGACAAGCCAAAAGCAGGTGCATGGGACCTGACCAAACAGAAGTCCAATGAATTCAGTGAAAAGTCCCCTCCTCCAACACAAGAGGCTTTTGATTTAGTCCCTGTGTTTGCAAGAGGAGCAGTAATGAAGGGGCAACCAAAAGTGGCTGAATGATGTCTATACTTAAATTCCCCTCAGGAAACAACACTCAGTCAATCAGTCAGATGTGCATATAGTAAAACAGAACCAGAAAAATTTGCAGATGTCACAAGAATATTCCAGTCAGGCAAGGCCTAGATCTGAAAACTTTGTTTAATGGACAGAAGAGAGCACAAGAATGGAGATGTGCACTGAAACACTGCTAGAAAAGTAGTAAAATTAATTTTATTTAAACCTCAACCCTATATTAATCTTGAAAATAATACCTAACCTTTTCCTTGGATGTAAAGCAAAAGCAAAATCGATTTGCTTTAGCCTCAAGGCAGGGATTTGCACTGGGTCACCACATGCCAAAAGTCAGACTCTAAAATAAAAGTAACAGTATCCAACTGTAACTCAGACAAGCAAATTAATTGCGTGCCCACTGTATACCAGCATAACAGATGCCAAATGACCCAGGCACCCTGCATGTCTCTTTCTTCATGCCCTGAGGCTGACACCATTTTTCATGCCTTCAAGAACCTCTATACCAAAAATACCAGTGGTTTTTTTATTGCAGGAAAGTGGCTGTTCTGCATACCGTTCCCAGAATCAGGGAATCAGCTTTGGTTAGTGATATGCTAAGCACAAAAAAACTACGTACATCAGGATCACAAAAATTAAACTAGTCCAGAAATCGTACCATACACTGGAACAGAATCACCATTTGTATGATTCTGAACTGGAATTTATTAAACAAATTTCAAATTTCTCACTCTGCTGTTCACAGTATTATATATTCAAAGAAATTCCAGTGCTGTAAGCTGGAGTTGCTCAACTGATCCACAACCTCTGTATCAATTGAACATCTGACCATAACATCTGCATATATTGATGTATATATGCATGAGCAACCACACGCTCACAGCCAACAGGTTCACAAATTACAGAAAACACATCTTTATTTTCATTAAAATAGCCTACAGATTGCTTTGGGTTACAAGGTCACTAAGCGTCACACAAGATACTTCAGTTTGTAGCATTACTGCTTAGCTATATGGGCATTTACACTACTATTAATTTGTGCCAACAAATTCGTTTAGCACATAAATTTACCTCTACTTGTAAAAGCAAGTATCCATTTTACTCAGCGCTTTGTCCCTGAAAATGGCCTGAAGCGAATGCTTGGAAAAAGAACAAGAGTAGTAGCTCCCATTGTATTAATTTGGCTTTTTCCTCCAGCCTCCATTAAAATTTGTTTGTAAGTCTTCATAGACTTCCACCAATTTGTCTAAATACTTACTTTTTTACACTTCAAAAAAATATCTTTGGCAACTGCAACAATGAATTTTATTACTAAGTATGGTATTTATAAAACTATATATCAATACCAATTGCTTTATTATTGCCTTAAGTGCATTTTAGTTCTGTTACAAGAATTACATGGCACTCTTTCCCATCTACAAGCCATTTCGAATGGCACTACCTGAGTTACTCACAGCAAGAAGGGTAAATGCAAGACATTGTGCAAAAGCACATACTTTTAGTGATAACTCTCTCTAGGAGAAGAGACTCATATGCAGGGAGAAACTTTTAATAAACCTATGTTTCAGTCACTCTGGTGTTCAGCCTCTCCTACTACCTTTTCAAAGACACTGGAAAGCTCCCAGATAACTGTCTTTATATAACAGTATGGAGGCTTACAAGTCACTACACAAAGACATAGTTTTGTTAAACTGAGGCTGAAAATTATCTGTTACCTCCTTCTGCCTGCCTTCACCCCCCTCATTTGGGATTAAGTGCATGTTTTTGAGGCCGCGTAGGAAATAGCTGCCATTACTAAAGCAGAGATCATCTGCACCCAAGATTTGCTGGCCCTTTCAAGAAGTCACTCTGATGAGGTACTGCTGTATTTTTTGTGTACATGTCCCATTAAAAACAGAGGTTCTACTTCATTATAAATAAATTACTTACAGATACCAAGCTCAAATTTCCTTCACTACTAAATAGTGGGACAATGACGAACAAAATAGGTTATAGGATTAAACAAATATTCTGCCTATATCTATAGGAAGTGACCTACTGTGAGACACAAACCATGGATCATAGAATGGTTTGAGTTTGAAGGGACCTTAAAGATCATCTAGTTCCACAGCCCCTGCCGTGAGCAGGGACACCTCCCACCAGATTAGGTTGTTCACAGGTCCATCTAAACTGGCCTTGAACACTTCCAGGGATGGGGCTTCCACAACTTCCCTGTGCAACCTGTTCCAGTGTCTCACCACCCTCACACTAAAGAACTTCTTCCTAATGTCTAACCTAAATCTCCCCTCCTCTCATTTTAATCCATTATCCCTTGTCCTGTCAACTTCCTGCCCTTATAAAAAGTCCCTCCCTGGCTTCCCTGTAGGCCCTCTTCAGATACTGGAAGGCCACTATGAGGTCTCCCTGGAGCCTTCTCTTCTCCAGGCTGAACAACCCCAACTCTTTCAGCCTGTTTCCATAGGAGAGGTGCTCTAGCCCTCAGATCATCTTCATGGTTCTCCTTTGGACCTGCTCCTACAGCTTTGTGTCCTTCTTTTGCTGGGAGCTCCAGAACTGGACACAGCACTCCAGGTGTGGTCTCACAAAAGTTGAGTAAAGGGGGAGAATCACCTCCGTTGTCCTGCTGGCCCAACTTCTTTGGTTGCAGCCCAGGACACAGTTGACTTTCTGGGCTGCAAGCCAACATTGCTGGCTCATGTTGAGCTTCCCACCTACCATCACTCCAAGTCCTTCTCCTCCAGACTGTTTAAGATCTGCTCTCCACCCAGCCTGTATTTGTGCTAGGGATTGCGCCAAGTCAGGCGCAGAACCTTGCACTTGGTTTTGTTGAATTTCATATATTTTGCATGAGCCCACTTCTTAAGCCTGTTTAGGTTCCCCTGGAGATGGGACTTTCCAGCAGTCTTACTAGTGAAATAAACATGTAAACTGACAAAAAACTACCAGTGTGTAGAGGTGCCTACCAGTTTTCAGTGCATCTAAACTTGAAAGCAAAACAATAATTGTATTAGCAACAGTTCTCTAGGGGGAGTCTGGCAGGAGTGCCAGCAAATCCATGGGGCACAATGTCATCTGGGGAAGTCAGAAAACCTCTGTGTACTCACAGCCACCACTCAAGATGGACTGCATAGCAGGAGCGTACTCATACATCAGTTTCACTGACTTGAAAGTTTTGTTTTCATACTGACAGACATACATTAGCAGAGATAAAGCCACGGCACCCGCTGTGCTGCTCCCAGCCAACCCTGCAGCACATCCAAATAACAAAGCATCCTAATGCTTTGGGGTGATTACCATCTCAAACATTTCTACAGTAGCTGGTGAGACTTCACAGCCATTGGGGGGGAAAAAAGGAAACTTAAGTATTTCCAACTTTAAATCACTGTTCAGATGCTCTCCTTAAAGGACTTATAGAATAAATTTCACCATATTATCCTCCTCCTTCAGCCCAATCCTCCACTACTGTCAATACCCATGGCCTCTCTCAACAAGGGATCCTCTCCAGTGAGAGATGCTGATCAGCAGGTTCATTATTTCCTCCTATTCCCATCTCTTCCTAGCCCAAAAAACATAAAAAAGGTGCTTAGTTTACCTGGGGTATCTGTCACAGAATTAGCCATGCTACATTTCCTCAAGGGTCAGAGTGTAATAACTGGCCTCAAGATAATACCCCTCTTAGCTTCCCTATGGAGCAGGTTTGACTTATGGCAAAGGGCAGTGAGAAGAGCAGTAGGCTTTTACCCACCAACATGGCAGCTTATCTTCATGAAACCTTACACAAACTTAATGTTTAAGACCTATATCCCCAGCCAAACTTCAAACAAAACTGGCATCAAAAGTTAACTACAGTTGAGAGTCAGCAGAAAGGCAGTGTGATCCCATAAACCTGGTTTTCTCAGCAATCTAATTGAAAATTTCAACAACTAATGCATGAACACTAAGAACTCATTAACTCCCAGCATAGTACCGTTAGACATAAAAAGACATACTGCAATTTACTGCATACTTATAGTACAATCTTGGCTTTTCTGAAGCAACTCTAAGGAACAGTTTTCCCAAAGGAACGCCCAAATATGATGATAGAATATAAAACAGCAGATATGGTGCAGAACCTAGAATCTTCAACTGCTAGTTCAAGTTTAGGCCATTGTCATTGTTACTCTCGTGTATATCCAAAAATATAAAAAAGGTACTGGGCTGCCTTCTGTTAAGAGTATCTTCCAGAGTTTCTTTTTTGGCTTAGAACAGAACATGAAAATCTGCAGAAAATTTTATGTTTCAGTATGCCTAAAATATCCACACACATTTACTTATGCAGAAAGAAAAGATAATTATAAAAGAGGGGCTGAAAGGAAGGAGTATATGTTATAACTTACTTGGAAAATAACCTACAAAAACAACGGCTGTTTCCCACCACAGTTTTCCCACACTTCAAAATTTTGTCCCAACCTAAGACAATTAGCTCAATTATCTATTTTTTTCAGATAGAAGTTCAGAATGTCCCAAACCCAAATATTGAAATATTTAATTTGAAACATCTGAAATATTGAAACATTAGAGTTTTTTTAAATTCTCAAACTCAACCATGTGTTTCAACACTCCCAAGTAAAAATGCTACAATTGGTTAGCACACTCTGAAAGAAGGCAGTTAAGATTAATTAAAGCTGGTATTTTCGCCTGCTTCAGCTCCTTCAGTAGATTACAAAACAAAAGGGCTGCAAATTAGCTTTTGGAGCAAGTCTGCAACCCTCACACAAAAAATTACATACGAACAAAGGGGAGGCAAGCATTACCAGTAGGCTAAATGCCAGCAAGTCTAATTCCACATAATATCTATATATATATTTTATATATACATATATATGTATATATTTGTACATTATATAACAATATACTATTATATCATATGGATTAACTATTCAAAGACCCTATTAAGAATAATTCACTAAAAGCCAGAATTAAATGCATGATTTTGGCAGTTTCACTTGGAAACACAGATACAGCCCTTCTGTGCAAAGACAGAGGCTATGCAGTGGAACATAAGCTACAACAGAGGCATTCAACACTTCCAAGTAAATGAGCAAAGCAACATGAATTGCATGCTACCTGCATCAGAACTGATAACCAAAAACGTTACTCTTCCTTTATTCAGCTTTTATTACATATTCTTTGGAAGAAACTTCAGAAGATGGTGCCTACTCTTTGTCAATGTTTAATATAAAGCCCTTCCAAAACATTATAGAGATGTCCCTTAAACTTCTTTACAAATCTAGCTTAAAATTTTGCCCCATTCCCTCCATCATGGCTGTTCAGACATTGCAGCTCTCACTGGCTTAATTAAGAAACCACTTCTCTTCCTTAAATTTTCCTTTTCTTTCTATTTTACACTCTGATGCACATATAACCATATCTCTTTAATCGTTGTTTTGCTGCACTAAGCAGGTTAAACACTTATTAACATAATCTCAAAAACAAGCCTTCCATTCTTTTCATCTTTCTAAGACTCCTTCTGCCCATCTAATATTCCTTCTGCCAATGATCTTTCTTAAATGCAGACATCTAGATCACAATAGCCAAGGTCTCTCTGGGGTGTAATGACATCACACTTTTCTGAAAATACAACGCTAAAAGGGGCAATCGAAGCATCGTCTTTTATCATATTCACATCATCATGCCAGTATTGTCAAAAGCAGATCAGGCAATATTTACTTTATTCATTGTCCCGCATCTCTTTATTTGTCTATGGAGCACTGAAGTACATTGTCAGACACACATTGTTGAACTCGTTTAGGATGAACTACCACTTTCCTTCAAAGCAATTGTTCTCAGCCAAATTAACAGATTTAGCTTTAGAAAGAAGCTCTTGGTAAATTCCAACCATAGACCTTAACTGATGTACTGTTTCTGTTCTGTAAGACTGCTGACCAATCCATAAGAATATACTGCAGGAAATGTCTCTCCCTTTTCCCTTGGTGGGACCTGCAAAGATTCCACAGCGCTTCAGAAATCTCTTCTACAGACCTCTAAGTACTTTTCCTGTAAGGTGGCTCCAGTGATGTGACATTCTCCCTGTGACCCCACTACATCTTATATTTGCTACAGATAATTTCTGTAACCAACAACCACTACTGTGTAATCTCCGGGGCTTTTGCAGAGGGTTTTGTAAATGTGAATTTCAAACAGTTAAGCTCACAACTGCTAAAATACAGTACTGTGAGAAGAGCCTTCACCTATTTCATAATTTCAAAAACATTATTTCATCTAGTTTTCTACTGAGCAATTTACTGATGAACTTTATCTTCATATGTTTCTTTAAGATCAGAAAAAGATGAGACCAGTCTTATTCTGAGAGCAGAAGAACTGTAATTATAGTTTCACGTTCTTCCTGTATCTGACTGGAAGATATTAATGTATCTGTATCTGTATCTGATAAAGAGGTAAGACTCAGGTAAGTGAACCTCAACCAGACTAGAGATTCAAGAGACCCAGATGACATAAAATCAGTAGTCCTCTTTGTAATATTATAAATTATTTATCTTTTTAATTTTGTAATATTGTAATAAACCTAAGAGCAAAATGTATATTGCTTTCAACTCAGCATCCAGTGTATTTTAATTGGTATAAGGAAAAGTCCCTTATAATTCATATCCTAAATCATGAGAGAGTTTACAATCAAAAATTAAAACCTAATTAGAGAAGTGAGCCATATGCTTAAAAAATGAGAGTAATTACAAATCAGCAGTTTAAAATGCATGTAAAGAAAATGTACGCTTGAGAGGTTTGCTTAACAAGAGAAGAGTGGGCCAGCTGATACAAGCCACAAAGGATGGCTACAGTATTTTCTTAGTTTTTGGATACAAAGGGAAATTAAGACCTAAGATTTTTTATATAAGAACACAAATGTTTTCTCAGATTGGTTTTTACTACTGATCAAGAAAAAACTTCCGTTTCAGTATAATCTTCCACAGACTTAACACACAATTAGCTATACTGTAAGATGTAAAAGAACAACTATATACCTAACAAGAGTAAGATACTGCAGCAAATTTGTCAATATAGTTAACGGCTCTTTGAAACATGAAACATGAAACATGAGAACCACATACGGTATGACATAACAGGCATCCCAGTGGGAGTAGTTTTTTAAACTTTTTTCTGAAGCATCACTTCTTAACATATTCTGCCAAAAAATGAATTTTTTTGCTGCCTATGTCTCCCAAGACACTCCCATGCACTATGGAAAAATAGAAATCCCAAACTCCATTGCACTGCCAGAGCCTAGAGATACCCTGTGGTACCTCTGAGTCATGCCTATAGATTTTTTTCTACCTTCAATGCCCAAGGGAACTATATAAATCAGAATATAGCAATTTACCTGAAACTAAATACATGAACGGAAGGGAAAATTAATTTAATAATACCACTTCACTAAGCTCTATGGATTATAGCCAGAGTATAAACCCTCAGAGACACATAACTTTGCACTAGAACTTGCCTGCTTCTTGAAAAAAAAAAATCAATTTAACATTACTTAAAAGTAAATGTAGTCAGAGTTCATATACATACCCTCTGCTTCTCAGGGTCAACGTATCGAATGCCAAAATAGTCTTTTTCCAGCAAGCTGTAATAGTTGCAGATGTGATCTATAAGAAACTGACCTTTAGTTTCCCTCTGTAAAAAGAGAAAGAATGGATATATTATTCTGAGTATTCTGAACTTGACATCTATAAATATTAAAAAAATCTAATCAAAGTGTCAAGGAAAATTACATATGAAATTTGTTCTTAGTCAGACGAAGATGAGCATTCGAGCATTCATCTTCTCTAAAAGATGCAGGAGATCAGTGATCAGCATACTCTCTGCACACTCACAAAGTGATTAATTAAGATAACAGAATCACTACTCCTGCCTCAGGAAAACTCATACTACTCTTATAGCTGCACATATATGACATATAATATATTACCAGTAAAAATATTTCCACCTGATGCTACAATAGCATAGCAGATGCCCAGTTATATTTGGAATTTTAAAACAGTGTGTGTTTTTTAGTATCTCCCTAGTTTGCAAGCAGTTTTGGCAATGAGTACCTTACTAGATCTTTATGCAATGCCCACAGCAAGACAGACCTGATCCTTAATTCCTAGACAGCACTACAGTACAAGGAAGAAATGCCCAAATGACCGAAAGAGATGTTTTCATCTTTCCATTGTCACTATCTATAGCCTTAAGGAAACTTTCTGTACACATGATGTTCAGTTAATAATCTCATTCTTTATTTCTGCTTTCTTCAGTCTCAATACTGAAGAAATTTGTCCTTAATAATCTACTGCCTGATATAAAGAATGTATATGAATTTTCACATTTCTTCCGATCCAGTTGATGTGATTTTTTTCTTCAATTGTGTTGTGTGAGTTTTAACACCAGGGTAAAGCTGTTCTTCTAAAACACTCTATATCCATTCAAAGCAGACAATGGGCTTTCATTACATTGCAGTATCAGGTCTCTGCATTTCTTCCTCTCTGTCTACCCCAGTCCTGCACTGACAGACCTCTGCTGTGGACCAAGTAGTGAGTTTGTACAGCTCTGCCCTTGCTGATATGAAACAACCTGAACTTAGCACTTTAATGTCTACCGAACAGTAACTAGACAGGATGTGCAATCATATTACATTAAAAAATAATAATAATAATAATAATAATAGTTCCTTAAAATTGCTCACTGAAAGCTTTAATGCTATGCCTTATTCAACCTGTCTCAAAGAAGTTAACAGGCAATTTAAACCCTAAACAGCATGGATAGGCTGCAGCTCCTGCAGCTGTCCCCTTCCCTGCCTCATGGGGCCTTCTCTCAAATACACTTCTAGCCACAATGGAATTGCTGATTTATCAACAAACTTGTTTTTCCTAGAGGTGGAGACCTCTGCTTCTCTTCCTACTGTCCAAACCATTTATTTCCACTACACCTTTTTACCACCACCTTCTACTTCCTATTATTTTACCCTTCACTATGTGTCTTTTACTCTTCCTTATGCTGCTACTTGCCTAGAGGATTTCACTGCCTTGTCTGCACTATGGTACTCCCGTATTTTTTTTTCCTATTTTTAAACAGCCAGTGTCAAAGGATGTCAACCCAATTTGTCTGTTTTCTGTACATGCTCACTCATACTTATGCTTTGCACCTGGCACTGCTAATTTTTTTGCAGCAGGTTTCCTGCTGTAATTGCTTCTTTCCAGCCTTGGGACACTTAAAAACTGATTAGTTTGCTGTTAATAATGGTTAACACATAAACTGACATTTTTTCATACTGTACCCAGTTGCAAGTGTGGGCATGCCAGTGACAACACAGAGAAAACTTTCCTTAAAAGGCAAAGTCAGTGTCAAAGATGGAAAAGTACAAAAAGAAAGCCAACGCTTTCCCTGTGATGGACACACAGTCGTATCTCAATGAAGTATCTTCTAGCTTACAATCTTAACAATGTCTGCAAACTTTTATGACTATACAATAAGCAAGACCATCAAAATATTAAGACAAAATTGCACAGTGACATTTTAGTACAGAAGCACTAGGGAAAAAATTGAACACAGATGTGAAATGTAAGTTGCACATCGTTTTAAGATGAATCTACAATGAACTAAATAGAACTGAGGAATAAGAGCTATTTGATGACTCAGGTAGAGTCAAACATTAAAATAGGCTTTACTGATAACAGTGTACAAAAGAAATTCAATTTTAAAACACTGGAAATCAGGAAACCAGGCTAGTCATATTCTCATCTGACAATATTTGAGGATGCTACTAGAAGAACAGTCAGTAAATCTACTAACTTCTACAAGCTCACATTCTAATTCATTCATTTAACAATTCCTTTGCTTCACCCATCCAAAATAATCACAAAAGTCTTTTTCAGTTGTTGAGGAATCTGATAAAAGGGGAGGGCATATATGAGATGTTTTTCAATTCAGTAACAACATTCCCTTTCTAAAATGAATTGATGCCCTACTTTCTTGCTTGAAAGATAGATGATGGAAATGAACCAAACAAAAACGATCAAAAGAACAAAAGCCTCCAAGCTAAACTGATGCTCTAGGAAACCTTAGGCCTGCCACAGATAAATGAAAAAGACTAGTTAATAACCTTACCCTTGGTTAGTACATACTTCAGTTAATAGCACTATTCAGTCGGGCTTCAAGTTCCATGTGATTCATTACCATATATTAGAAAAGATTTAAGATAGATAAAAGTGGCTAAACAGGCACATACCTAACGTAATGAGTATTGTCATAAGAAAATACTTTTCTAAATTATACGCTAATACGCTTTTTAAACACCTGAGACTTGAAAAACATATAATTGCTACACAGAGGAAAATAGCTGATGTGGCACAGGGCACTTCAAGTCTGAATCTGTAATACATAGTCTGGCAAAAAGGATGGGCAATGGTTGTTCATTTTGCTTTCTGCAGACAGCATCCATAAACATTTTCTACATGTCTCTAACAATGCCCCAAATTTTCCTGAGCTTTAGAATATGAAGATCTCTCTTGTCTTCTGTGGGTTTTTTATACACTTATTACATATTATACTAAAAAATAATGTATTATATACAAAGCTTATTGTTATTTATGAAAGAACATGGATAAATTACATTAGGAACTGCCAGTCATCCACAACAGAGCACAAGAATGGATCTGGGTCACAGAATAATGAATAAAAAACATTGCCTGAAATTTCAGACAGTTGCCTATAGCTCTCCAATTAAATGATCCCTTAAAAAACAAAACAAAACAAAACAAAAAAACAAAACCAAAAAAACAAGACAAAAACAAACCCCAAACATTGCTATATTAATAAAGTGCTTTGCAGCAATTCAGAAAAATCTTTTTATGCTTAATTTCAGCATATTTGTTAGAACATTAAAAAGGCCATTATTTCAAACACTACTGAAGAATGCCAGCAACCAGTCACAGGAATCAGAGAGCAAAAGTCAGATTTTTAAAAGCTTCACAGATGAAATCATTGACAATTACCAGAGTACACCCAGAAGTCATCAATTATTCTCAAGTAAAGAACTCAGGCAGAAACAACAGTCACGAAGGTGTATAAGCAAGAGAACAAAAATGTCCTGGATTGTGATAAATTCAATGTTTTCAATGAAAGAATACCAAGTTAAACAAGTCTTTTTTTTTCTAAGTTCATTAATTCAAATACAACATCTGACTGTCTCAACTTAGATGTATTTTCTTTCAGACTTCTCTAACCTATACTCTATGAAAAGTGTTTTTTATAATGGCCATAAACAAGTCCCATAATTTAGCCATTCCACACATGAAAATAGTCTTTTGGAGATTCCTGTAAATAATGTGAGGAATGACTCTCTGATTTGCTCAGATAAACAGGCACAGACAAGAAGGGTAAGTTTTTCCTAAAGTATTTGAATATCCGACCTTAATACCACTAAAATTCCACAACAAACTTGAACACACATGCAAAGGATATAATGCCATGTAAATTACAGAACCCCTGAACAGAGAAGGTCAACTTGCAGTAACTGCTAAACTCTGCTTTTCTGCTTTTTAAGCTGGATCAAAGGTTTTCTTTGCTATTCAAACAAGCATGTATTAAAATAGCAGCTGCTGGCAAAAAAATTAAGCAAAACAAGGGACATTCTCCACTCCAACAAAACATGAAAACAGAGTCCTCCACTGACAGATTCAACTGGACAACCTCAGCTTCTTTCTCAGCTCTAGGAAACAAGTAAGACACTGCAGAAATGCCTCATTTTCACTAGCAGATGTCATTAATACAGCTTCCATTTCTACAACTGCACATTTAGGGCTGAGAAACCCAATTCCTTGGTAACTCCTCTGTTGCAGAAACTAACCCAAAGAAAGATCTCTGTGGCAGCTGAGCAGTGTATGTTTAACACAACATCGCAGTCCTGCGCTTGCTCTGTTGACTTATTTTCTTTTTTATTACTATTCTTAGCTTCTTGTGTAAGTTGAAAGCACAGAAGGGTATATCTTGTTCTCCCTTCTCCAATTAAGTAAAAAGAGATCACCAAATATTTATGACTGCTTCACAATTTTGAAAGTCAGAGGGAAACCATTCATAGCTGTTTAAGATCTTGCAGTGAAATGTCTTCCCTATTTGCATCTGCTTCACCATGGAGTTCTGCATCAATTTATCTTAATGTTGTCAGAAGGAAGAGCAAGAGTCACAAGTAGATTAAACTGCTCTGTTATCTAATCACTGAAGTCCTGCCAGCAGTGTTTATCTCTGTCAGGAAGCCACTGACACTACTAAGAAGCAGTGCAGAGTCATAAACACAGCGTTTCTTTACCCAAGGGATTTCAATCCTCACCCCACTAAGTGTCTTCACTTGTGTGAACAGTTCCCAGCAGCAACCCTCTGTGTAAAGCCACTCACATACTTAAGTGTTTGCAAGATTAATGTAAAACCTCTGAAAAAAAAAATAAAAAAAAATAAAAAGCATACTTAAACCCCTTTTTCCATTTAAATAAATGAAAAGTTCAGGCTCTCAAGCAAGACAAGAATAGCATCTGATTATTTATGCTTGCTATCCTTAGCGTGTAACATACTTTGAAGTTCTATGGATGTAAAAAAATTAAACACACTAATTCAAGAATAACCATAATACCACCATATAATGAAACCAAACCAGGTCAGAAACATGGATAAAACCATGTGGTTCCTTGAAGGACAAACATAATTCAAAAAGCAGCTTTACCCATAGAAAAATAGAATTAGCATAGTTGGCAATACCTGGCAAAATTTATAATCAGCACTGCACATCTTTGGGTTTTGCTAACCTGCCTCCTCAACAGATACCTCTCACACTTCTGACTTCCCTTTGGACATCTTCCTCCAGTGATGAGATCATACTTCTTCTCGGCTTTTCATGAGAGAAATACCTTGAATCCCAACAGGCAAACGTCTTCCAGCCCATTGACAAGTATCCTCTAGTTGAGCACTGGAGCATGCCCTTGTGCATAACAGTGTGGCTGTAACAGGGTATCTGGGAGCCATTTTCTCTCCATGTCAATTTTGGGTCAGCTGTCATCACAGCTGCATTTGTTTCCAGTGGCACAGCAAAAAAGTCCATCACTGCTGGACTGGGGCACATGCTATGGGGATGGGACTGATTTAACATCAGCCCTTTGGAGCTGAGTAAGGAGGAAGACTGAGGGCACAGAGGAGGAAGGCAACCTGGTATGCCTGAATTTTGCAGCTTCTTCTAGATGAATTGTTTAGTCCCACCCAAATAGTAACATCAAGAATAAAATCCTCATACTGCAGCAACCAAAGGCAGTGAGGTGGATAGGGCTCAGTTCCAAGCTGACAGCACTGGGCCAGCCCTAACCCTTATAGAACCTCCAGTGCCCTGAGCAAACTTCTTAGCGCTTTTCAGATGTGTGGATTTGCTGACAAATGACAGCAGCTACTCACGAGATGAATACACAGACAACCTCTCTGATGTTTTTGCTCCATCTTTGGAAATAGCAATAGGAATGTTCTTCTACAGGAGTCTCACAAGAACTGGACATTGCATAATGGCTTCAAAATATAAAGAACAATTCAAAACATGCTTTTAATTCCTCAAATTAAATGCTGTAACCCTTCAAAATTATTTTATTCCTGGTCCCAATCAGCATCCTCTGGTATTTTAAACTACTTGAAAATACACTGGAAGACTATTACACAGCATTTAACTGGAAATTTTTCCCAATTGTAAGAAGGAACAGCTGCAATTTACTTTTCTGTTGCTGCTAAAAAAACACCCAAAATTTTTCTGATAAAATACCGCTGTTGCAAAGCCAGCCCCAACACCATCCACTTACAAATGCCATCCAGGTGAAGCTGACTAACAAGATAGAGGATCAAGATATGGGAAGAATGGAGGCATGAACAGGACACTCCTCCTCTAGGGAGGAGAGGGACAACCCAGCACAGCAGGAGCAGAAACACATTTTATTATATGAAAATGTACTGGAGGAAGAACTATACTTGCTCTTGTTTATCTACTCGCTTCCTGAAAAAAACAAACAAACAAACAAACATGGAAGAAGCATCTCTTTCTAATAAGTCCCCTAGCAAATGGAATACATTTCCCTTGGTTGCAATAACTTCAGCACAGAGCTTCCCTAATGCATAAACTATAGAAATGCAGTGATGTAACAACACCACCTCACCCAAAACTAACAGAAGTAAAACTTCAAATTTGAATTATCATCTTATTTTACCCTCATTTGAATCGGGAAAGACTTTCAGGGGGAAAAAAGAAAAACATGCTAGTACATGACTGAGTGCATTATAGAATTAATGCTCATTTTACTTAATAGGGACTTTAGCAGCCACTAGTGATAACTTTTGCACACAAGAACATTTAATGCTTGAAACACAAACTATCTGTACTCTGGCTGTAGAACTCATTTGCTAACATGGAATGGATCTTGAAGAACATTATTTTTCCAGATATCAATCTTTAAACTCAAATTTCTGAGCCCTTAAAAAAAATACAAAACAAAACCACAAAAAACAAACAAACAAACAAAAATCAACAAAAAAACTCCACATGCAAACCAGCCTCTTCCTACTGTTTCATTTGGACAACAAATATAGACATGAATGTCGAAGATAAAGGAGAAGACAAAGAAAAAAGGAGAAAAAAGTCTACACTGAGAAGAAAAGAAGTAAATGGAGAGCAATTTCAAGGCTATATGTGTGAATGCAGATGTGGAAGCTCTATTAATCTTTAATGAAACTGCGCAGCTAAATGTTCTGAAAATGTACCCAGAAATATCCACTGTAATGATGTCAGAAATATATTTGTAAAAGACAATTCCTCTGGTGCGACACCTCAGTTCAAAAAGGAAAAGGGTTATTTGAGGTAATTTATTTTTCTTCAGTTTTCCTCTATTCTTATGCAACAGATGGACAGCTTTGTCCATACGATAGCAGACTTTTGCCTTCTCTTAAATTTGAGATTATTGTAGGATTATATTGGTCAAATAATAAAAGATGACTGGGGAAGAGAAACAATTACACTATAGAAAAATTATACAATGCCAGCCCTGTGCAATGGAAACTAATAAATATCAAAAAATGCGAAAAATGAAAATTGTATTCTACTGCAGTTAAACCTGGCTGGAGGGAGTGAACACAGATAACCGCTTTGACACAGCCAGCTCCTGACCCCAATGCCACTCTGCAAGTAAACTACTCTGAGCCAAGAGTAAATTATAAATGATAAAAAGAAATATTTATAGTTCACATGCTGCTGCTCTCAAAAGTTGCCACCAGCCAGGCAGAGATGGTCACTTAAGAAACCACAAATGCAATATTCATTTACAGGGCTCACTATTGTTTTCTGTCCCTCTGTGCATGGGCAGCACTTGGTCATTTAGGTTTTATGTCCCTGAAGTGATGGCGTCACACAAGGCTTGCAACATTAACTGCTCACTTCTGGTAACAGCTTCCATTAGTGCAGCTTTTGTGATGCTATCTGAGGCACTATTGATTTCTTAAAAGGAGCTGAGGGATCTGACAACAAATCTATCATTTTCTGCAATACCCAGCACTGTTCTGAAAAGCTAATTCTGCTTTCTCTCTTGCATCCTTGACATCAAAACTACCTTGGAAGACACTGCTAGGACACACCACCACACACCCAGCAATGCAGAGGAGAGATTTCAAGAATAAGTTCCTAGCCCTCACCTACAAAGCAACCTGAGAGCTAAATCAAGATTTTGACAAAATCACGTCATGTGCCCTGATACATGTAATGGCAACAAACCTCCCTTCGCCCCTTGCCTTACTGAATCTTCTTGGTGGGTTCAGCAGCCCCAGAAAATGAGGTCTCCCACATACTCTGCTCCAAATACAGTTCTGTAACTGTATCTTTTCTAACAGGTACACAGAAGTGTGCCCTTTTTATACAAAAAAGAAGTATTTTGAAAAATAAAAGCAAGCAAAAATGCTTCTAGCCAAACAAGATGCTTCCCTGAGCACACGCAGAACAGAGAATCAACATGGTGTGATACAGCTCAGTTAAGCTGCTCACAGGAAAACTACCAACTGGTGAGGGGCAAGAATGCCCCTTCACAGCGACACATCAGGGCTCAGCTGAATGTATTGAATCCTAAACATGGTGAGGGTCATGCAGGAACAGCTACTCGGTTGATTCCACACCAACTGGGAAAATACGACCACAGCGGAGAAGGGTGAGTTGGAAGAAGAGATGAGCAGAGCAAGGGAGCTGCTGTTGTTAGAGGGCAGTTGGTGCCCCTGTAAACACTGGTAATGGCACCTCAGCTGGTCTCCCACACCCCTTCAGTTTGGGGTTACTCCCCCATGTTCCTCTACTCTGATGAGGAAATACAGCATGAATGCTTGCAAGCATGACATGGGGTGTGCATGCACTGGGTGGGAGGGAATGAGAAAGATAAGAAAGATGATGGAACATAATCCCTGGAGGAAGAGGTTTCCGAAGTGCTGAATTAATGCTCATTTGAAAGGCTATTAGAGTGACATGTGAGGCTAAGAGCTTACATAAAAACCAGAATATATTACTAGATATTATGGGAATTTGATCCCTTGTTATGTGGATTACTCCAAAATCACAAGCCCAGCTGTTTTGGTATTGGTCTGGCAACATCAGATCTGAAGCATGCTGAGTCTCTACAAGCGCTGCAAATCGAAGACAATGTCTCCTGACTAAAAGGACCCTCAGTCATGGTGATGAAGTCAACATCTGCCAATGAACCTTCCTTCCTTCCTTCCTTCCTTCCTTCCTTCCTTCCTTCCTTCCTTCCTTCCTTCCTTCCTTCCTTCCTTCCTTCCTTCCTTCCTTCCTTCCTTCCTTCCTTCCTTCCTTCCTCCCTTCCTCCCTTCCTCCCTTCCTCCCTTCCTCCCTTCCTCCCTTCCTTCCTTCCTTCCTTCCTTCCTTCCTTCCTTCCTTCCTTCCTTCCTTCCTTCCTTCCTTCCTTCCTTCCTTCCTTCCTTCCTTCCTTCCTTCCTTCCTTCCTTCCTTCCTTCCTTCCTTCCTTCCTTCCTTCCTTCATTCCTCCCTCCCTCCCTCCCTCCTTCCCTCCCTCCTTCCCTCCTTCCTCTTCCTTTCTTTTCCTTTCTTTTCTCTCTTTCAAGTTCAACTATGGTGTTCTTTTTTTTTCTTTTAAGAACCATTAGATATAATCTAGATTTTAAAACAAAAATTATTTCTGAACTGTTTAAGATATCATCACAAAAGACAGAACACATCTTAAATCATGGCTAGCAAAAACCCCAATAGAGGGTTCTACAGGCTTGTTCCATTAGCCACGCTGCAAAAAAAGAGAAAATAACAAAGCAATACATTTTACAGATTCCATAACAAATTAGTTGTTAGGTCCGTCTTTACATTCCTGTCACATTTAGAGTGAAAGCAGAGCTGCAGCAAACAAGATAAAATTAAGTATTCTCTCCTCTCAGTGTTGAAAGATCTGTGCTTGTAATTTGGGAGCAAACTAAGCCAGTGTTTTTTCTCTTCTCTTAACCCAGATCATTTATGGCTGCTACAGGCTTATGTGGAGAAAAAAAAAAAAAAAATCTCTTAAAAAGAAAGAGCTAGAGCCAACACAAGGCTGACAGACAGATTATAACAAGCAAAGCTCTGACACCTTCATATATGCTGTGCCAAAACTGACTGCAAAACCTCAGGATGCAATTATTTTATAATGATCATCTTTTTCAAAATTTAACGAGTTAAATAAGTGAGCAGATGACACCAAAGAAAAAGTACCTTTGTCTTACAGCAAAGGCAGTATTTTGGATTTCTCTTTCTGCCTGAGACAGTAAAGCAAGAAAGGGAAATAAAATGAACAAGCCAGAATGGTACTGGGCAAGAGAGAAAGCAGAAATTTCAGTGTCCTTACACCCCTCCTATGGGATGCAGGAACCATCCTTAATTGTGTGTCCTAAGTATAAGAATGAGCAGCCAGCAGAAGGAAAGCAGAGAAGCTGGGGAAGGCTTTGCCACCAAGTGCACTTGTGTCAGTAATCCAAACCACCCGTTTTCATGTTTTTGCCAAAGAGTGCTGGGGAAAGCACTGGACCCCCAAATCAGCTGAGAAAGTACCACAGTTAAGCACAACCATAACAAAGACATGAGACCCAGAAAGTCAGGATGTATTCTTGTAGGTAAGGTGGAATATCCCCTTTTTTCCAAGGTGTTTAAACCTTAGTGCAGGAGTGACACCCCACCTTTGTGCTGCCCTGTCCCACCATCTGCTCTAACCCTTCCCAGTCCTGCCTGTCTTCATCTTTGCCATTCAATACCAGGCGACCGGTTTCCGTCCACAATGGTGGGAAGTGCACACCAAGACACTCACCAGCCAATGTGCTCTGCAGCTTTTCTTGGCCATCTTCTCTCAACAAAAAAACAGAAACTCAAATGTAAGTGAAAGTCAGCTGGCAAGCTCTGAGCATTTCACTGAAAGGTGCACTGAGTTAAGGGCAAGGTTTGAAAGCAGGCATAAGTGATTAGCAGTGCTCAAGTGTCAGAAAGACTCCTGAGGGACACAGATTTACAGGGTGGTTGAGAGGTGTTCCAGTAATTAAGTACCCGTATTTATTGCTGCATATGACTACCTGTTTAAAGAGCGACCTCACTGAGTTCCTCTAGTACATAGTCATACATAGCTGTATTAGAGAGCAGCAGATATTAATCCTGAAATATTAAAGATCCTGTAATAGCAATGGCCCACAGATCAAAAATCATGTGTTCAGCTATCATGAATTCAGCTCATAAAAGGCACTTCCTTTTCTGGCTTATAATGCATCTTTGATATACACACATATACACACCATACTTTTTTATCCACATGTGTCTATACACACACAAACACTTATTATATAAATATCTAAGAAAGATGTCAAGAAGAAGGCCTAAAGGATTCTAAAATTAGAGAAGGCCATTAGATCATTTGGCTGTCTGCATAATTTGGAACATACAATTTTATCCGATTTACGTCTCACACTAGCCAGCTTTATCTTACGTCAAGCTCAATAATTACATTTTTTCTGCACTGTGTCTTCATATGAGACAGTAAATCTTGATTTAAGGCTTGAAAAAAAAAAAGGTTTAAAATCCACAGATTCTTTTGCTGGTTTAATTCTACTGCCTTACAAGCTTTCAAAAACACACTTGGAAAATATTATGCTTCAGTTAAATTGTCAGCATGGAAACATGGAGCACCATAATTCCCAACAAACATATTTACTAAAATAAATATACTGAAAAAAAGAGCTATCTGTCTGGAACAATCTACTTTGATTAAATAGATTTCATGAAGGACCATGATCTGTTTGACAAAATTCAAAACCTGTTATTTTTAAAAATATAAATGCTGTCATATTTAATAACATCTACTTTCTAGCAAATCAGGACACATTCCAAAGTTTTAATCAGAGCTTTTCCTAAAAAGTTTTAAAATATCACCTCAACCTTATTTTGTTAAATCCCTAAAATATCTTTGAACAGCCAACATGAAGCACCATATAGGGTGAAACTTTCAGAGACCAATCAAACTAGCCTTACAATAAACATACACAAGAACGAATTTCAAAAATCTACCTTGATTTTCAGTATCATGCTTTAAAATGATGCAAAACTTCACCATACCAACAAGCCCCTGATATTTTGAACAGCCGTGAAATTTAGATATCCTTTCTCCAAAAAGTATGAAAGGAACAACAAAGCCTTCAAGCACTAGGAAAATCACATATGAGGACCCGTTCAGATGCCCGATTTATGCTGAAAGCCATGAACTTGCTCTATTTGTCATCTTAGGTGAGAACTACAGGCTTGCAGCTTCTTATAATTGTGGGCAAAGCCACTATCTGATATGAGAACAGCTCTCCTGAGTCCAGTGAGTTTTAGCCCCTTGCTCAAGTACAGATCTTGTCCCCATATATTTTGGGCACTCTCTCCACCCCCAGAAGCACCACTGTGCTGACTCCAGCAGACTACACACACACACAGGCCTCAAACAACAATAAGCTCGCAAAGCAAAGCCATTTTCCTGCACTGGTGCCTTCTGCCCTGCTCTGCAATAGCTGCTGAAGAGCTAGGAAAGAATAAGGCATATGGACATCCCTGTTGCACTGGCACTGGAAACACCCATTTCCAGTAAGTTCACGACAGATCAGTAAAACAGAAGTCAGGCAGGCAGCTTGCCTGGGGATGAAACTGCGCACCCTGAGCCCCAAAATCATGAGGGACCACACATCAGCCCTGGCTGTGTTACAGTCTCACTGTGGCAGGACAATTTTCTAATGTTACCCTACATCAGAGAAAAAATAAGCCTGGCTTCTTCCTCCTGGCAGACACAAGTGAAACCCTCAGAGCCTCACAATGAACACTTCAGCTGCATTTTATATTTGCCAAGTTCCCTAAAAAAGGCTTAGCTAAGAAGGAAACAGACATAGAAAACAGATCCTGATCACAGTGGGTGGCAATTCCACCCACTTTAGACCCTGTGCAGCCATTTCAGACTCTCCCCTGTTTTAATGAGAACATTTCCCAGCTTACTTCACTCTTCCTCGTCTGCTACTCTGAATTATGGACTCTGCTGGAGAGTTTTGAAGTTACCAGAAAATGAAAACATTATGATTCTTCTACTTGAACAAGCATTATTGGATAACTATATTTTGTATCTGTGTGGGGAAAAAAATTAAATTCTGACAGATTCACTAAAAGTTCACACTTTTTTCAGTTTATTTATCTGATCACCAAAATAAAAAACACAATATCTCAAAACAAGTGGTACAACAAGACCAGGTCTCCACCTCTCAGGTGCAGGATCTGGTAGCAGCCATCCTATCTTTCTCTGTGACAACATCTACACACATCACTTGGTGTTAGGGATGATACTACTAAACTGACCATCAAAGTTCGATTATGCCATTTACATCATGATGATACTTCATCTATTCCTGAAAGCTTCAGCTGCCATAAAACTGGACAAGAACCAAAAAAAAAACAACACAAAAACAAGGATATCAGGCCCCACAAGCTAAAGAAAAAACATCCCCCTCAATAGACCAGGAAGTGAAAAAATAGGCAGACTATATTGTGCAAATACAGTTTGCTTTTCTCAGAAGCCGATCTTGCAATTTTTGAGTTTATTTTCATATGCATGCAAGTGCCTGTATTGGCAGCCCCTCCCCACCAGAAAAAAAAAAAAAAAAAGAACTATGGAAATATCCCAGCTCTTTCCTAGATGCATCCTAAGTTAAGAAAAACACGGTAGTCCCACCTCCACCAAAGCACCACAGAGGAAATAGATAGATAGATAGATAGATAGATAGATAGATAGATAGATAGATAGATAGATAGATAGATAGATAGATAGATAACTGCAGACTTTCTTGCCTATCCTGGTTTCACAGAGAAGATCACAGAAAACTGAAGGTCTTATTCTGACCATTAGTCACAGTCCAGCACACAGTAAAGATCACGTAGAGGAAATAAGAGGCATCATTTGTATCCCACAATCAGTCATTTGGGTTACAGCCCACGACAGGCAGATGACTCCACTGCTGGCACACTACTATACAGGGCAGAGGAAGGTGGAACCATCCCAGATAACGACGGAGGGAAAGATTACAAGGGCACTCTGGAATACATACAGCAATGGACTCAGCTGTGCCTTGACAGTTCACTGAGGCTGGCTCTACACCAGTTTTACCAGTGAGATGGAAGAAAGCAAGGACCTTGAAAGCACCTTCAACCCTTCAAACATTTAATTCTAACTCACTTCAGGGTGTTCCATGCCTAAAACACGTAAGAGTGAGAGTGGCAACAGAATCAGCATAAAACACTACACTGCTACCACCTCAGCAACCCCAGCTTTGAGCCTGCTAGGTACACAGACTTTCAGGTTATTATGACAAATTTTTCATTGCTTTCAAAAATACGTGTGAGAAGAATTTTTGTAAGTTTATTAAACCACCCTGGGTAAATAATACAGTTCAATTTACTTGCAAATTGCATTTTAAAAATATTAGTTCAAAGGCTGATTTTAGAGAATTACCCTTGCAAAATACTGTATTTTTAAGTTATTACACATCCTAGGACCCACTCTGCAAATCTTACTGGTTTTATTTTTAAAAATTCAGAGCTTAACTCTGCAAGAGTGAAATGCCCCACTAACCTCACATTTGATGGAGGCTGAAGAAGTTAACAGCTATGAGGGGGGGGGTAAAGGGAAAGGGGAAGGGGAAAGAGAAGGGGAATGGGAAAGGGAAGGGGGAGGGAAGAAGGAAGCACACACCACACAGCCTTTTGCAGTCTCAGGATAGCATCTCAGCCTACAATGCAAGCTGCTATTCGCACATCACAAAAGGACTTCTTTGTGCTAATTTATGTTTCTCAAAATTGTACACAGTTCCTAGAGTGGAATAAAGAGTTCAGTGCTTAAGTTCCCTTGTCTTGATCTCCATCAAATCAAAGGCTTATGTAATGTGAGCAAGCCAGGATCAGGCTTTCTTATGCTTTTCTTTGTAGCAACTTACTTACCTATTTCCTTACTCTCAATTTAATAGTTTTTGTTCTCAATGTGTTAACATTATGAGATATAGCACTGCACATCACACAGACTTCTGAAGGTCTGAAACACATGCATGTGTTAAGGTATTATTACACACACACAGATCATGTGTTCTTAGGAAAAAGTAGGAGGGCCAGCCTCAGATTTGCAGAAGGGGAGCTGTCGACCCAGATAATCCTGTCCACTTTCAAGTCCTCCATGCAGGGCAGGGAAATCCAGAAAACTCTCAGCAGTCACAGGACTCACCAAGAGCCCAGGGGCATCCACTTGAAAGAGATAGGGCAAATACATATAGCTTTATACCAGCAGCTAACCAGCAGCCAAGAGGAGTGTTACACTGCACAAGCGTAAAGGTGCTGCACCCCTAGCACCCCAAGATACTCACGGGAACTACCCAGGATGAAACAGCTACTGATCCAAGATTGCTGGACCCCTTCAACCTACTTGCAGCAGGACCCTTTGAAAAGTTTACTATATTCCCAAAGGAAAGCCAGAGGAGGTAGGTTTGTTCCCAATCATGGGAAATTACCTCAGAGCATTGTTTGGCAAAGGTATGAACTCAAACCAGCAGAACTAGAGGAATGACATCTTCAAGGCAAACGGATTGAGTAAATTATGCAATTAAACCAAAGACATCTGTGTATTCATTTCATTGATTAGGAGTAAATTTAATTTTAAAGTTTTCTAGAGATGAAAAAGCTAATTAATTAGTTCTGCTTTTATGTTCGTTAGTTCAAAAGTAAGCTGACCAATAAGTTGTGTAAATCTTAAATATCTTTAAAGTAACTTACTTTGAAATTCCCTAGGAAACTGAATAACGCATCTGATCTCTATTTTGCACCATCCTTATGATCTTTGATCTTTCTTTTCAGGAAATGCCAGTCATCCCCTTTATGTATAAGCACATGTAATACTACCAAAGACATTTCAAATAAGAAACTACAATAAATGGATACTGATTTTCTTTATTAAAAAAAAAAATCAGAGGAAAAAAAGCTCTTTGCAGTTAGTACTTGAATAAATATTACTAATATAGCAATGAGTATTTATTGAAAAATTGCTGCTTAAAACAAAAAAATAAAATAATTTAAATTAAATAATGGAAACAGAAAATTCAGCATTTAGAATCATATAATGAAAAATCCAGTATTTAGAGTAATCTTTTCCTCTAGTGCACAAAGATGAAGCAATTGGGTTTTGCATGTATGAATTATACATCAAACAAGGAAATTAAATGCTTTCCTAGTTCAAAGCACCATTCTGGACATTACTGCAGCCACGCCTCCTGTGCACAGCCTGTAAAGTGAATTGCTCCACGGGTTCCCACAGTTCAGCAAAGCACTTATCACTGTGTCTTCCTCAATTCTCCTCTACATGTCACTACATAGAGAGTTAACCTATACAGCACATGCTCCATGGCTCATGGCAATTACTCACCTTGCTCTGATCTCAAAGCAGATTTCCCATTTCTTCCACTGGAAATTTCGTACTTATAAATACCTTTAAAAAACAAGAAAACCCCTTTCTGCTTTCCAACCCCCCTCAAAAAAAACCAACAAAACCAAAACCAACAACAACACACACACCAAAAACTGTATCATGATACAAAAAAAGTGCCAGGGAAACTAAAAATAAAACAAATCACCAATCAAATTAAAAAAAAAAAAAATCACACAAGTATACAGTAGATACTATAATTTTACTTGGGTCATGATCTACTTCTTACAGCATAAGTGACCATTATGGACAGGCAAGAGAATTTAGCTTGCTGCTAACATCACGCACATTCTTCCCATGTTTACTGGACTGTAACAGTAGGATTTTCTTCTCTGCTGTTTCAGGCAAAACTTGTAATGGATGGCACTGCTGCCAGCAGGGTGCCTTTCCCCATTTTCATGCTCTATTGTTACAGAACACTGCCAGTGAGCACTGATGACTTAACAGCACTTACGCTTGCAAAAACACAAGGAAATCTAATTACAATACATATTCAATAGAGCAGATGGGAAATTCTCACTCCTTTCATATGTACTGACAGTTCTGATAATTTTTATAGATCACATCAGTACAGAGGGGAAGCTACCAAAGAACATTTTGTAAATAGGGTCAAAAGAATATGATGCTAAACTATACATGCAAAACTAATTATAGGTATTTTTCATATCTTTAAAACCTCATATTGAATACCTACTGAAAGTGAACATTTAAAAAGCAACATGTACTATCAGAGGTTCTAGAAACCCTTCCTTGAATCATTCAGTCACCATAGTTATTGACATTTTCAATGCGGGGCTTTCACTTACTTTCTCAAATAAAGGACAATTTTCCTTCTCAGAAAAAGAAGCCATTTTCTTTAGAGCCACAAAAAATACTTTCTTCCTGATCAATCGTTTATTACTTCCACCTCCATCTAGATAAGGGTTAAATTAAATCTAGCATTCAAGCCAGTGCACACCACTAGGTCCTGAATTTCCAAAGTTACCTTGAGAAGTAAACACTGAAACCAACAGAGATGCTATTGGCTTCAGAAGGGCTCTACAAAATACAGATACCTGTTCCTGAAGAACAGGCTTGAGAATCCTTCAGACAACAGGCTCTTCAGTGATCATCAGTTTCAAATTAAAAAATCTGACCTTTTCTACACAGTCCACCAGAAGCATACGGAAGGTTTAGAATAATTTCTCAAAGTGTTCAATCCAACTGCATTTGAAATCAGTAAAACATGAAATTATTATTAGCACTGAAAAGTGCTGACAAGTGTGTTCACACTTCATGCCCAATGCTATTCTCTATATTTTGGTTTTATATTTACCTAAACAAATCCCCTCTTAGCTTTTAAGTCTGGCTGCTTTTCTCTTTTATATGGTGATGCCTAAATTCTGATGTATCCCACCTGGTCAATGCATGCCCTAAAGATGTATAGAAAATGAGCTGTGACACCTAAGAAAGCAGCAAGGTGGAGAAATTTCAGGGAAAGCAGGAGAAAGATGAAGCATTCTCTCCTACCCCTTATTTCTCCTGTATCTGGCACAGAAGTGATAAAGCTTGACCTAAAAGTGGCCTCCAACAAGCAGCTCCTGTGCTTCAGGCTCTCCTCGCAGAGAGCAGCCCAGGCACAGGACAAGGCCAACCTCTCTACAGCAAGCCAGGAGCCACTCCACAACCTCCATCCCTGCACCATGCTCAGGGGTTAGAAGCATAAAAGCCCCACAACGAGATCTAGGCAGGGGCAGCTGACTAGAATGAACAGCAAAACCCTCCTTCTGCAGTTTAAAAAAAATGGATAAAATAAGTAAGTAGATCACCCTCTGCCCAGGACATCAAGCAGTCACGTATTATGCACTCCCATGGCCATTCAGCACTCCAGGCACCGCATGGATCATGGCCACCTGTTACAAGGCTTCTGTCTGGAGAGCTAACAGAGCTACCTTTACCTGAAAGCAAGACACATGCATTACTAGCTATAAACCATTACTTGTACAGATGCACATACACGTGCTCATACACTGATAAGTTTTTATTTATTTATAGTTTACAACTATATGCACTAACAAGTTTCTTATAACTCTCTTCCTTTTGGTTCTGGTTAAGACACGAGGGCTTTAAGTCATCTACACGTTTATTTTCTATCTGTTTATAAAGTAAAATATTATCTTTTGAAAACAACTACAAAAATAAGGCTCACAAAGTGCTAGCATTTCAAGATATTCAGACTATGAAACACCTGAAGAGTCTAGAAGACTTGTCTCAAATCTTTACTACTTCATCTGAAATAAGTTTATTTTACTGTCTAGAAAAAGGCTACAGACTTCTAGGGCAATGTGATGGGTGTGTAAGCAAACATTTCACACAACAAGAAGGGAGAACTACCTCTAAGTTGATTGTTTGCATAACCTGACCATAGAGGAACTGTCTCTTGCATACACGCAAATTTCTGCAGTTTGTCTCTCTAGGTTTTTTACCTCCCTGATAAGCACTGTACCAGTGGCAATAGGGTGGTACAAAAGATGACGAAAATAGGATCATGGCTTACTGTGCTCTGGGCCAAGTCTCAAAAAATTGCAATCACCATGGGAATGAAATGAAAGCCTAAAGCAATAGAAAATGCAAGGGGGAAAAGTCATCAGTGCCTGCTCCCTTAAGGAAGCAACACAAAAAGCAGAATAAAAACTAAAACAACTGAATTAAACACTCTTCTGGTTCATCAGAGAAACTCAAATGTTGCCTGGGCAGGAGTATTTCTCCCTCCCCTAGTTCCCTCCTTCTATTTCTATATTCACCACGCTAAGCTTTTTTTTTGAGAGAAACTGTTTACTATTTTCTGCAACAAAAATAAAATTAAAAAAGGAGTCTGTAATCTTTCTACTTACAAGTCATGCACAAGATTCCCATTGTCCTACAGCTCTTACATTCACAAGTAAGGAAATGAAGTAATTGCTGCTGACGGAAACATAACTAGAAATAAAACATCAAACAGGTTTGCCTTTTAAAATATTATTACTTAATACAGGGAGATATAAAATGAATGGACAATTACTAAACAATTGTATGTGGAAAGAGTAAACAGTTGAAACAGTCCTTAATCACACCATTGAAAATTCACCACTTGAAAGCCATTTCCTCCAAGATGAAGAGTTCAGCATGGGCCTTCAGTTTCAGCAGACTGAGAACCATGAACTTCCTAGGGAAAAGTAATCTGTACAACAACATTGCTTTGCAGGACCTGTATGCATCAGAGCTGCAGAAGCCAGATTAAATAAGGTGTTGACTTAATTACCAAATTGGCCACATACCACATTATTGAAAAAAATCTATGCAGAAAGTTCTGCAATCCTTCATTTTAGAGCATAATATGAGCTCCCATTGTTGTCACATAACACTTCCAATAAATATTAATAGATTCATCTCTCGTGTGGTATCTTTGTGATGGAAATTGGCACTATGCTTCCTATTTCAGCAAGGACACCAAGGCCAAACCAGTTTTGAATCCAGTCTGAGAAAGTGAGATCAAGACAGATTGAGACACTGAGTTCAAGAAGCTGAGACTGAGAATTTCACTTGCTCCTAGTGAAAGAAAGTTCAGCACTTTGCCTGCAACTCACCTCTGTGAATTTATTTCCTGAGAAGTTGGGACCCTACTGTTTTGAAAACCGTAGCCACAGTATTTTGAGTTTGAGGTTTTTTCCCCTCTGACATCCTCTCTTTATTCAGAAATCCTTCCTTCTCCTCTTTTGCCTCTACTGCAAACCAGTTCCCAGTGAACTACACCAACATTTCCAACAGGATGCCAACACAGAGAGGTGTCTGCTGCTTGGCAGTGTAGGTTTGTAGTTGTTGCTCACTTCCTCAATCTCGTCCTTTTCCATACCAGTTTTAGACCCTACCAGGTCAAGTTCCTCAAGGCTGTTCAGACTATTTAAAACAAGCCCCAGTAGAGTAACATTTTGCAGAAATGCCAGTTTGTGTCCACAGCTAATAATCTCACTTGTTTCCCTGCCAGCCTGGCTGGCAGGTATGTGATGTAGCATCAGCCTACAACTTTTATTCATCTGCATGTCATTTTTCTCCAGAAACATGCATGAACAAGGGATCTGCTCCCTGTTAAAAATACCACAGAGGTTGCATTTAACAGAAACACAACAGAAGCTCACTGTTCTTTAATAGGATGACAGAGGCATGTGTCCCACTGCTGTCATACAAGTTCTGCCAAACTGTTCTGGGGAGAAAGGATAAAAGCCTCCTACCACCCATTCAACTTCCCTCTTGCATACCAATTCTCATGTGCAAGAATGAGAAATTAACCCTGTGACCCTGAACTACAGTGATGCCATTCAGTTCATTGAGATCAACAACTCCGTTCCAAATAAATGCAAACTTCAACAACTGCTTTAACTTTTGCGGGTTCTTTAAAATAAAAGTTAATATTACAACTAAATATTCTAAATACTGTAACATAGGATATTAGCACAAAGAAAACTTGTATAAATCATGTAATCATAGAACCATTCAGGTTGGAAAAGTCCCTTGGGATCATAGAGTCCAACCATCATCCCTACTCTACAAAGTTCTCCCATAAACCATATCCACCAACACCAAATCCAAACCACCCTTAAACATATCCAGGGATGGTGACTCAACCACCTCCCTGGGCAGCCTATTCCAGTGTCTAACCACTCCTCCTGTGAAATTTTTTTTCCTAATGTCCAGTCTAAACCTACCTTGTTGCAGCTTGAAGCCACTCCCTCTTGTTCTGTCGCTAATTACCTGTGAGAAGAGAGCAGCACCAACCTCTCTACAATGACCTCTCAGGTAGTTGTAGAGACTGATGAGGTCTCCTCAGCCTCCTCTTCCTCAAACTAAACATTCCCAGCTCCTTCAAGCATTCTCCATAAGATTTATTCTCTAGGCCCTTCACCAGCTTTGTTGCCCTCCTCTGTACTCACTCCAGCACCTCCATATCTCTCTTGAATTGAGGTGCCCAAAACTGGACACAATACTCCACGTGTGGCCTCACCAGTGCTGAGTACAGGGGCACAATCACCTCTCTACTTCTGCTGGTCACACAATTTTTCTAATACAAGCCAGGATGCCACTGGCTTTCTTGGCCACCTAGGAACACTGCTGGCTCATATTCAGCCGCTTGTCAGTTAGAACCCCCAGGGCCTTTTCTGCCAGGCAGCTTTTTAGCCACAGTTCCCCCAGCCTGTAGTGTTGCTTGGGGTTGTTGTGGCCCAAGTGCAGAACCTGGCACTTGGCCTTGTTGAAGCCCATACCAGTAACATTAGCCCAACAATCTAATCTATCCAAGTCTCTCTGTAGAGCCTCCCTATCCTCTGTCACTCAGTCTTCTGAGCAGGTCAAAGTTTGCCCTCCACAAGTCTAAGGTGGCAATTTTACTAACCCCTCTCCTTGTTTCTCCAAGGATCAAAAACTCAATCATCTCATGATCACTGTGCCCTAGATGGCCTCCAACTTTTACTTCCCCCACAGATCAGCACTCCCACCAGCTTGGTGTCCTCTGCAGACTTACCGGTAATACACTCTATGTCCTTATCAAGATCATCAATAAAGATGTTAAACAGAAATGGTCCCAACACTGAGACCTGAGGAACACCACTTGTGACTGGCCACCAGCTGGATTTGACTCCATTGACCACTACTCTTTGGGCCCAACCATCCAGCCAGTGCTTGATCCAACAGATCATATGCTCATTCAGACCATGAGCAGCCAGGTTTTTTTATGAGAGTTCTATGGGGAACAGTGTCAAATGCTTTTTGAAGGTCCAGACAGACAATATCCACAGCCTTTCCCTCGTCCAATAGTCGGGTCATCAGGTCATAGAGGGAGATCAGGTTCATCAGGCAGGACCTGCCTTTCATAAACCCATGTTGACTGGGCCTGACCCCCTGGTTGTCCTCTGTATATGTCTTCTAGTAACACTCAAGATAATCTGCTCCATGACCTTCCCTGCTACCAAGGTCAGACTGACAGGTCTGTAGTTTCTCGGATCCTCCTTTCTGCCTTTCTTTTAGATGGGTCTTACATTTGCTACCCTCCAGCCCATTGGGACCTCCCCAGTTAGCCAGGACTTCAGGTAAATAATGGAAAGTGGCCTGACAATCATGTCTGCCAACTCTTTCAGCACCCTTGGATGTAGCCCATCCACTCCCATAGAATTGTGTGTGTCTAAGTGGTGTAGTAGGTCTCTGACCACTTCCTCTTTAATTGTGATAACCTCATTCTGCATCTCCTCCCTGTCTCCTAGCTCATGTGCCTGTATATCCATGAAACATCTTCCACTGCTAAAGACTGAGGCAACGTAGTGTTGAGCACCTCAGCCTTCTCCCCATCCTTTGTTACTAAGATTCCCTTTGCATCCAATAAAGGATGGAGATTTTCCCTAATCCTTCTTTTGTTGTTAATTAACTTGTAGAAACATTTTTTTATTATCCCTAGCACCTGTAGCTAGTTTGAGCTCCAGCTGTCCTTTGACTCTCCTAATTTTCACCCTGCATAGGTTCACTTCATCTTTATAGACTTCATGAGTGACCTGTCCCCTCTTCCAAAGGTCATAGACTCTCTTTTTGTTCCTAAGGTCCAGCCAAAGGTCCCTGTTTAGCCAGACTGGTCTCCTACCCTGTTTACTGGTTTTCTGGTACACAGGGGACAGCTCCTGTGCCTTTAAGACTTCTTTCTTGAAGTATGTCCAGCCTTCCTGGACTCCTTTATCCTTCAAGGCAGCCTCCCATGGGACTTTGTCACTCAGTCTTCCGAGCAGGTCAAAGTTTGCCCTCCATAAGTCTAAGGTGGCACTTTTACTAACCCCTCTCCTTGTTTCTCCAGGGATCAAAAACTCAATCATCTCATGATCACTGTGCCCTAGATGGCCTCCAACTTCTACTTCCCCCACAATATCTTCCCTGCTCACCAGAAGCAGGTCCAGGAGGGCACCCTCCCTGGTCGGCTCACTTACCAGCTGTGTGAGGAAGTCATCTTCCATACATTCCAGGAACCTCTTGGAATGTTTCCTCTCTGCTGTGTTGTATTCCCAGCAGATGTCTGGGAGGTTAAAGTCCCTCACAAGAACAACAGCAACTGGGAGATTTCTCCCAACTGCTAATAGAAAGCTTCATCCATCCCACTGCCTTGGTTGGGAGGTCTCTAGCAGACTCCCACAGCGATATCAGCTTTATTGGCCCTTAAGCTGATCCAAACACTCTCAGCCTCATCATAACTATACTTGATTTCCAAGCTCTCATAGCATTCTCTAACATATAGGGCCACTCCACCCCCTATCCTTCCCTTTCTATCCCTCCTGAAGAGCTTGTAGCCATCGACTGTGGCACTCCAGTCGTGTGATGCATCCCACCACGTTTCTGTGACAGCCACTATGTCATCGTTTCCCTGGTGTATGAGGGCTTCAAGCTCCCTGTTTGTTGCTCATGCTGAGTGCATTGGTACAGATGCACTTCAGATGAGCTAATGATTCCAACACCTTTTTTCCACTGTGGGCCCCATTTCCTACCAGACCCTTCTTGGGTGCTTCCATGATTTCTAAACATCTAACCTTTCTCTCAAATGAAATAACAGAGTGAGAATCCTCCCTAGTCCACCATCCTTCAAGCCCTGGCATGTTTTTCTTGGGCTTGTCCCTAACAGGCCCAGTTATCTCCCCTCCCCACTTCATATCTAGTTTAAAGCCCTGTCAATGAGCCCTGCTAACTCCTGCTCCAACAGCCTTTTTCCCTGCTGGGACAGGTGCATCACCCCTGCCACCAGCAGGCCAGGTGTCTCACATAGCAGTGATCAAAAAACCCAAAGCCCGGCCTTTGGCACCAGTCACACCCTCATGCATCGATCTGCAGACTCCTCCTGTTTATCTCTTCATTCTTTCTTGCAGCAGGTATGGAGGTGAACACTACCTGCACTCCAGACCCCCCTAACCAGCTGTCCCAGAGCCTTGAAGTCTCTCTTCATTGTTTATATAAAAAGGCAAACTAGCTTGCATTCCTAAAATTTACCTTATATAAACCTGTAGTACCTAGATATTGGTGCTTAATGAAGGTAAATTCAGTGGTATCATTATGGCATCAGTAAATCAGAGCTCAGAGAATGCTCTACAGATTTTAAAATATTTAGCTTTTTTCAACCCACACAAATAGTCTTTTTTTCAAAGAACACTAGTATGGAATTTAAAGACTACTTTCAAAGTAGGATTACTGTGTACTTTGCAAAAGTACACACTATCAAAATTACTCCATAGGGAGTCACTGTGAAGCATGGACTAGAATCAGGGTCACACATGAGGAAGCACACAGAATGCACATAAGGAATCCATCGTCCTTCCACCTGGCAGCAGCTAGGAACTTCATTTTGAGAAGTAAAAATTTAGTAGAGTATCAAAACACCAGATGTGCTACTTTGCATGTTGACATTTTACTTTGGAGGTCGAAAGTTCACCACAATAATCTCATTCAAAACTAATGCAACCATTCCAGAGGCTTCATAGACTCCCAAAAAACAGAAAACTCCCTGACAATAAATCACTTTATAAGCAGACACTGTTGCACGACACCACTTCAAAATTTCTGTCACTGTGGACAGGATCTGCATACTCATGTTACCAATTTAAGAAAAAGGTGCACATACACAGAGTGCTGCTGAAGCAATCTATCCCTTTTCACTTCCTGTGCAAGTATACGTGTGCAAGCCTTACCAAAGCTGCACTAGAACTGTTGATGTCTGTTCAAGACTTCAAACCATATGGTTTTCTCTGACCATATGTGAACACAGGAGTCTAAGCTTCCCACTACCAAAGAAAACTTCTGTAGTCCAATATTTACCCTGCCTGTGTGAATCTGGACAAATCTCTGAACATCTGAGTCTTGGCTGTCCTGTGAAATGGCTTTAAGCTACCTGCCTTTCTCTCAGAAAAAATCCAATCTGTTAGGGCCTGTAAATAGCTCCTTAAATTTTTTACATTTATTTTCAAATCTATTGTTGTAGTAATCAACATTTCTGAAGGGAGATAAGAAGCTTAACCCTTTCAAATCTGCAGGGTAGTTGGCACAGGAGAGCAGCCACATCAACTTTTGTGAGAGGTGTCTAGAAACAAGCATGAAACAATAACAAAGAACAAGTGGCACCGCTGCAACTGGCTTTTGCTACTTGTGTGTTTTTGTCAACTGCTGGAGAAAATGCACACCACTTACACTTTCATGCAAAACTGGAGGGGTAAAGATATTCACTTATAGATACCTAAGTTCTAAGCATTGGGCATTGGTATGCTTTAAGATCAGGCAACTGCTTACAGGGTTATTACAAGTGTCTCTCATGTGCTTTCTTTAGCTGTAGACCCATTGTTGCCAGCCTCTTCATTCTTACTTTTCTGCCTCCAACACTGAATTCTGAATACAGTTGAAAGTACATCTGTTTGTAACACACACAAGTAAGAAAAGAGAGTGAAGTATACATGATTAACATGAGAGTAAAGTTTACAGGATTAACACTGGTCTCTCTCAGTCAGCAGTACTGTGATGGATTGCATCACTAACTCTCTATTAAAAAGATACACTGCTTCTTGTTTCTCCTAAACCAGGGTTTGTACGCTCTGGAGAAGCTAAGTGGCTATATGCAGACTTCTATAGGAAGTGCACGTTCAAAAATGCATCATAAATGGCTAGTATGAAAATGTAAGCTCACTACAGTGAAAGTGTCAATAAAGGAATTATTTCCTTATTGGCTTACTGTTTCCTTGCTTGAAATCACAACATAGTATTTTTGCCAGGTAAACTATATATAATGGCATAAGGGACAAAGAAGCTGAAATATACCAGCTTTACATTTTGATGTTTCCTTCCACTCAGAGGATTTCTTACTGTAATTATTTAAAAAAAAAAAAAAAAAAGAAGAAGAAACAGGCTACAAGACTCGTGGACACACAAATAAGAAATCATCAGCAGAGGCAGATAAAACTTGAGGTCTTCCAAGCCTGCACCATCTGCCCTCTGCTCATTGGAGTTTTCCAATTTCCATGGCCTCAAGAAGAAAATAAATGCGTTTAAATCAGAACACAGGCTAAAAATAACAACTTAAAGACTAAACGTTTGTCCAAATGTAATCCAAAGAAGAGACTTCAGTAAATTCAGTGTTTAGAAATCACTATGCAAAAGATTTACCATAAATGTTTCTTTAAAACTGCAAGGCAGGCAGAACGCCCCCTCCCAGCCACCAGAGGATATGAGCATGGTGTGCACTAATTCGAACATGTTTCCCATTTCAGATGTTAAGTAGGTAACAACATCTACAGAAAAGCAGAAGAAAACACTGGGAGTAATGGTCAAACAGCAGACAGCTAACACACTCATATAATAATTTACAGGTAGCAGGCAGTTTCAGATTCACTATCAATTAAAAAGAAAGCATGGGAAACAGAATGAGCCCTTGCACAGAAGAACTGCTACTGTGTAAATCAAAAGATGACAAACTGCAGCGGTATCTGTGGTGTCTGCCTTTACCACCAATGCAAAAGGTACATAAACTGCAGAAATGTCTCAATGTATTAGCTCAGTTACTTCTTGCTTAAATTTGTTTCATATTTTACAGATTTAGTTCAAGATAGAATACTGTTTACCATTTTCAAATCATTCCTTAAAACCAAAGTGTGTGCAGCTCCGTATCAGCCCCTTCCTGTACAATCCATCAGTCCAGGGCAAAACTGCACAACAAGCTGGACAGCCTTTACTTGGAAAGTAATTAATGCAGTAATTTACAGTTTCAGTACAATCATACTTATGAAATGAGTGAATAAGGCTGACAGTCACTTCAGCTGAGGGAAAAAAGATATCAAATAATATGTAAAAATAACATTTTAATGAAAAATTTATTTATTTCCTTAATGACTAACTATATTCAACTATTTATAAAAAAAAAGTTTCATCCTTTGCAGAATGGAATTACAATCTTACTGTCAGAAAATCCTCCACATTGAGTACATCCCTGTCAACTAGTCTGAAAGCTGACAACCACTAAACTAGTAAGATCCCAAGTGTTGGCCCCCATTTACTTTCCAGCTTCTACTGTATTCTCTCAGCAGACTTCTGGCTTAAAAGCAACTCCAGACCCTAGAGCAGCAAGTTAATATCTTATTTTTTAACTATATTTGGCAAACAAGCATTCTTAAACAAGCTACTAAATCCTGAGCTTCATTTTAAGGCAGAATTCTGTTTCATAAGAGAAAATGTTATGTTTAGTTGCTTACTTTGTCTATATTGATCAGTACATCTTATTCTAACTAAGAAGTTTAACATATCTAAACCACTTCTTGTGTACCAGCAGCAACTGCAACCAGCTGTTCAATATCTGAGTTTACCTGTAAAGTATCACTGAAGGCATATACCGCACCAAAACCACTAATCTACATTAACCAATAACAAGATTAAAAATAAATCAAAACAGAAATTCTCAATATAACTAGGCTGAAGAGGCATATCTTCTCCTCCCACCTTCCCATTTATATTCTCAAGAGCTGTCACAAATCACTATATGCAAAAAACTCTTTTTAAGTATGGATGCACAAAATAGTTATCTCTTGCAAACGTGTGATGAAGCCCACATGCATACAAACCCTAAGGCATAAACAAATTCTCTGAGAAGCATGGTCGCATCAGAGTTCCCCTGACTTGCACAACTGACAGGCAAGAGGATGAATGGTTGTAGCACACTCCTCCTACAAATGCTAAAAATACTTTTAAAAATACTGGATGAGGTCTAGCCATGAAAAGAGAAAAATTAGTATCTATTTAAAGACAGAAGAACTTTGCTTCTGTCAATGGTGATTTCCAGTAAAAATTAGCACAAGGCATAACAGCTTCTAAATTTTGAAACACTGCTACTGGCTAACACAAGATACATCCAAAATATGTGCTCATTTTCATTACAGAATGAACAATATCTTTGATATTAAGAGAACTTAATATGCAGCATGTCCAGCAACTATTATAAAATACCACCATTGATATGATTATAGAAAAACACAATATGCAGTACAGTAAATACTCCCTCTGTACTGCACTTTCTAGGACAAGCAGTGTATGATTATATCACTACATCCATTTTTATAGTCAACCTCAATTATGAGCTTTTTTCCCTCTTCCCTCTACTACTACTTTTCCCTTTTAATGAAAGCAACTAGAAGTTTTATATTTCACTTGTTTTTTTTAAGAACAGCAGTTAGAGGATACACAATAAAGCTAAAAGAAAAATATCACCAGCTTCACTCATTATCACCATGGAATCAATATTAATAGACATCACAGTGTCCTCAAATCATTAAACAGAGGGTTCTCATCCTTGGAAATTAAGATCCTTAGGGTAAAATGTATAGATTTGGCATCACCCTAGGTCAAACATCTGAGTACATACTTAAAACAGGGGAAATGCAGCTGCTTGCAGTTCAGCTTCAATTTCTTTGTTGCATTCAAATTTCTACCTTTAAAGCCTTTGGAATCTTTCTCTACTTGGCCCTCAGGAACATCTACCTGAGAAAAATAAATACCACCAGTTCAGGTAAAGATTCTTGCTTTAATAAAATAATTGCACAGAGACACCTTTGTCCTGGTTTGAGCCAGGATGAAGCCAATTTTCCTTTTTACTGATTTTTTTTCCCTTCAGTAAGCTTTCTTCTAACAAGCAACATTCTGTTCTAGCTAGGCTGGTAAGACATTGGAATGTTTTTCTAACTGCTGGGGCTTCAAGGTCACACCTTCACTCTGCCGACTCAGACACTAACGGGAGATCTGTGACCCCCCCCATAGGAGGATGAGTTAGACAGACAGCAAAACTGGCCAGAGATATTCCATTCCATGTATCTATATAAGCTCAGAGGAAGGTCAGAGATCACAGAAGACAACTTCCTTCCTGCTTCTTCTTCCCTTCTCTTCCCTCCATGGCCGGTGTCCGGGGAGGACTCTGTCCATCCAGCACTGTCCACCCCCAGGCTCGAGCTCTCCTGACCCTCATCACTCTCTGCTTTCTCCAGCAGCAGCTCTGGGATTTCTCAGGACTGTTTCAGCTCAGGGCAGTGAGGTGGAAGTTGCTGGGGGTGGGGGGAGGTGAGAGGCTCTTGCACATACCTGAACATATCTGTATATAATCATATATATTTTCTTATATCATTAGTGTTTAATTAAAGCTGTGTAGTTTAGTTTTCAATCCAGCCAAGTCTCTCTCTTTTTCTCTCTCTCCTTCCCTACCTGGTGGGAGGGGATCAAGAGCACTGTTGTCAGACTTGAGTCAAACGTCCCAAACATATATTAAGAGTTACAAAGAAGCAAAATTCCCTACCAGCAACAGTATTTTGGATTTGAATAATCTTTTAGAGTAAACTATCACTTTATAAAAGACTTTTGGGACACCCATCCCACTCAGCACCCAAATTCATCTTTACTTGTGTTTCTTCCAAACAAAAGCAGCAAATGGACCATTCTTAAGAGGACCCACAATATTAGTAAGCCCTAACACAGGGCATTTAGAAATCTTAGCTGTCCTTCTGCAATTCTGTCTCAGAAATCAAGCATGATCTCCTGGAAAAGCAAAACTCTCTTTGGCTCTTACTTTGGCATAAAGACCTAATATGTCATAATAGTTAATTTTACCTTGCAGTCCCAGCCTCCTCAATAGATCTCTCTGCTAACTTCTAAAAAATGCTCAGCTGGTTGGAGCCCTGGTAAGAGCCACTGCAGTGATCACTTCAAGGGAAAGGATTACAGCTAAAGCTTCAACTGGTTACTCAAAGTGCGGCCTGTAAATTGACTAAACAAAACCCAAATTAAAGCTGTAAGGCTTTCTACTCCAGACTGTTATAAAAGGTGCTGGATTGTTTGGTAACAGCATCTTTATCTTCAGCACAGCTTTGAGGGTTCTAAGTACAGAAACCAACCCGGAACCCCTGCAACTCCTAAAAATCTTAATTGTTTCTTGGAAATCTAAGTCTTAGCAATATCCACTCCTCAACTGAATTTACAACAAAAGATTCTTATTTTCAGTTCTATTTTCTTTTCCTCCTACCCTCACACTATTTCATGAGGCTGTTCTTGCAGAATTGATAGAATTAAAGTAAATGTGCCTTCCAGATGAGTTTATAACCAGAGCTTTCAAATGGCATACAGTGTTAATCTCCAGTCTAGACGCAGATAATATCAACTAGAAGCATGTTCAGATTACAATAGGGAAAACATATGGCGGTAGACACACTGACCAATTTTGAAGTAAGAGTATTTTTTAGTGTGTTTATAATTTATTTTCTGATCTTTTGATTATTGAATTCTTCTCACAGATCTTCTCAGCTGCTTTTAGGAACACCAGAAGTCAAATGAGAATTGGGCAGCAGGAAACTAGATGATCTTCAACAAAGGCAAGTGTAGGGTCCTGCACCTGGGGAGGAATAACTTTATGAAGCAGTACAGATTAGGGGCTGACCTGCTGGAAAGCAGCTCAGGGGAGACAGACCTGGGAATCCTGGTGGACAACAAGTTAACCACAAGCCAGCAATGTGCCCTTGTAGCCAAGAAGGCCAGTGGTATCCTGGGATGCATCAAGAAGTGTGTGGCCAGTAGGTCAAGGGAGGTCATCCTCCCCCTCTATTCTGCCCTAGTGAGGCCACATCTGGAATACTGTGTCCCAATTCTGGGCTCCTTGGTACAATAAAGATGGGGAACTACTGGAAAAAGTCCAGCTGAGAGCTCCAAAGATGCTGAAGCATCTCTCTTACAAGGAAAGGCTGAGAGAGCTGGGACTGTTTAGCCTGGAGAGAAGACTGAGAGGGAATTTTATCAGTGCTTATAAACACCTACAGGGTGGGTGACAAGAGGATGGGGCCGGAATCTCTTCAGTGGTGCCCACTGACAGCACAAGGGGCAACTGGTACAAGCTGGAACACAGGGAATTCCATCGGAACATGAGGAAAAACTGCTTTACTGTGAGGGTGGCAGAGCACTGAAACAGGCTGCCCGGAGATGTTGTGGAGTCTCCTACTGCAGAGGTATTCAAAACCCACATGGAGATGACCCTGTGCAACCTGTTCTAGGTGAAGCTGCTTTAGCAGGCGTATTGTACTAGATGATCTGCAGAGGTCCCTTCCAATCCCTAACATTCTGTGATTCTATCTGCAATGCTGTATCTCAGAAAATATGCAATAGCCACTTCAGCCCATGAAATTTTACCAGCAGCATTTCCTGTTTCTTCAGTCAAGAAGTCAAGAGGCAGTATAAAGGGCAATTATTGGAGCTAAGAAGGAAGATAATGAAATTTGGTTGTGGCTAACATCTCCTGTTAGCAGCTGCAGCTTCTCCTTCTGTCAGATGTAGAGAAGGGAAAGCACATGGTACACTAGCAGTAGCAGCAAGGGACTCAACATTTGGCATATATTGAAGTAGCAAAATATAGTGCCAGGTAAAGATATCCCAGGAACTCTGAACAGCACTCTTCTGGCAGAAATCAAAGAACTGCTTGGTTCAAATATAAGTTTCTACCACTGGCTTAAAATTAGCTACACCACTCATGTCTAAGAAGAGTCAAGTACCAGCAAATACTGAACTAAACAGGGTGCCATTTTTGCAGTATATAAACTTTAACTGGGAGATGGAGTTTGCAACTGGAAAAGCAAAACACACTCCATCTTGTCATTTTATCAAATTTCTTTATCTTTATAAGGCAGACTTAACTCACAACCAATATTCAAATTACTGTCTTCCCCCTTCACGTTTTAAAATAAATCACATAATTAATTCAAATTTCTCTGAGGCTACAGTACTTAATTTAGTGAGTTTATGCATGATTGTGTTATGACACAGTTAACCTGTACCACCTTCTCCACAGATTTAACTGGCCACCATACCAAGGCCTTTCAGTCAATCCTAGCAGTATGCATCTTGCCTAGCAAACAGTATTAACCACAGCTATTGAGCCAAGCAAAAGGAGAAAATTATCTCGTAGGAAACAATGATTCAATGAGATTAGTGTTGTCCTTTGACAAGAACTACACAGCAGTTGCTGTCTTTAGCTAATATGCAACTTGGCTACAGTTCAGCTGGTCTCTGGTTCCCCATATGCTGGATTTTATTTTATTTTTTGTTAGAGAGGCTGACAAACACAGACCCCTCCATGGCTCCTTCCATCATTTCTTACACCCAGCTGTGACAAAGAAAGGCCATAATCACAGACAGGAGTTGCATACTAGCAAAAGAGATCTTAAAAAAAAACAAGCTGAGGACTAGTATATCACAAAACCATTGACCTTTCCCCCAAGCTCATACCATACATTTCACAGAATGACAGAATCATCAAGGTTGGAAAAAGACATTTAAAATCATCAAGCCTAACCCCTAACCCCTAAACCATTTCCCAGAACACCGTATCTATCCATTTTTTTAACACCTCTGGGGATAGTGCATCCACCACCTCCCTGGGCAGCCTGTTCCAATGCCCCACCACTCTTTCTATGAATAAATTTTTCCAAATATCCAATCTGAACCTCCCCTGTTGCAACTTGACCGTATTTCCTCTTGTCCTATTGCTAGTCACTAGGGAGAAGATGCCAACACCCACGTCACCACAACGCCCTCTCGGGTAGTTGTAGAGAGCAATGAGGTCTCCCCTCAGCCTGCTCTTCTCCAGGCTGAACAGGCCCAGCTCCTTCAGCCTCTCCTCATAAGACCTGTTCTCCAGACCCCTAATCAGCCTTTTTGCCCTTCCCTGCACCCTCTCCAGCACCTCAATGTCCTTCCTATTCTGCAGTGCCCAAAACTGCACACAGTGCTTGAGGTGTGGCCTCACCAAGGCCATCTCAAAAACCATTTAAACTCATGAGATCACACAAGAAAACAGAACAACAAATTGCAGCAATTGTATCCCACTCTTCCATTAAACCACATAAAGAAAACAAGTAAAAACACACCATTTTGTAACACCTCATCCTAAAAGGCAGTGGAAGCTGCATGAACCTAGAACATCAGAGTGAGCTGGTAGTCTCAGTCTCAAGCAACTCCTTGTTCAGATGCGTGACTTGCATATAAGGTCACAGCCTATTAAAAAAAATTAACAGGTATAAGACTTAATTGCTCTGCCCACAAAGCAGCAAGATAATAGCATTTTCCCAACTATGTATCATCCCAGGCAGGTATATATTCTCTTACAACTTGCATAGAGCCCAAAGCCTTTGGTGCAAATCAAGAAAATACTTCAGAGCTAAGTGGCCACACTGTCTCTAGTACATTTTTACACCCAAGAAGAACTGCAAATTAGCAAAGGAGCATTAATGTGTCCCTTTCAAATCCCACACTCAATGGCTTCAGGAGGCACAGAGAGAAACAGTGGCAAGAGACAACCAGCCAAAAGGAGTAGTATGAGATGATACCAGAAACATAGATTTTTACTTTTTTCTCTTCTTGAGAATCACAGAATCATAAGGGTTGGAAGAGACCTTAAAAGATCATCAAGTCCAACGCCCCTGCTGCAGCAGGAACACCTAGGGCAGATGACACAGGAACATGTCCAGAGGGGTCTTTAAAGTCCCCAGAAAAGGAGATTCCACAACCTCTCTAGGCAGCTGTTCCAGCGCCCTGTAACCCTTACAGTAAAGAAGATTTTACTCATGTCGAGGTGGAATTTCCTGTGTTGTAGATTCATGCCATTTCCCCTCATCCTATTAAAGGGCACCACTGAGAAGAACCTGGCCCACTCTTGACATCCACCCTTCAAATATTTGTAGTAATTAATAAGGTCTCCTCTCAGTCTTCTTTTCTCAAGACTAAACAGCCCCAGGTCTCTCAGACTTTCCTCATATGACAGATGTTTCAGTCCCTTAATCACCCTTGCAGCCCTCCCTTGGACTCTTTCCAGCATAACCTTGTCCCTTTTGAACTGGGAAGCCCAGAAATGGACACATTACACAGATGTGGTCTTACTAGGACAGAGTAGATGGACTTGAACTGCTGGCCACACTGTTCTTAATGCATCCCAGGATACTACTGGCTCTCCTGGCCACAAGGGCACATTGTTGTTCCATGGATAAGTTGTTGTCCACTAGGTACAACTTCAGCAGAGGTAAGATAAATCTCATCTTCATAATGAGATGTATCTTAGATGAGCAAATAAAGTGAGAATTGGTCTCGCTTTCTTGGGAAACAGCCTGATTCAGGTAAATGTGTTTTAAAACAGATACACAAACATGTTTGCATGTGCATGCATGTGTGCAAGTGACAGAAAGTAACAAAAGCAATACAATTAATTTATCTATATATGGCAGTATATACAAATTCATTACAAATAACTAGGAAATAGGAAGAGACATCATTTGAGTTTGATAGAGTGGGAAATTCAGCCTAACTTCAAACCACATCCTGGGTCAGAGAATCAGGAAAATGTATTAGTGCTATTCAGCAAAAGGCTGAAATATGATGTCATAGAATCATAGAATCATAGAATCATAGAATCGTAGGGGTTGGAAGGGACCTCAAAAGATCATCTAGTCCAACCCCCCTGCCAGAGCAGGGTCATCTAGAGCACATCACACAGGAATGCATCCAGGTGGGTTTTGAATGTCTCCAGAGAAGGAGACTCCACAACCTCTCTGGGCAGCCTGTTCCAGTCCTCCATACTTCTTTTGCAGGGGGGAGCAGGCTTAATTACGACCCTCTCAAAAGATGCTGAATCATCTGACAGAATTTAAAAATGAAAACAATTTAAAAGTTGCAACTGACCATCTGCTATGCTTCTTTAAAGCTTGAAAAGTAGTTAATTTTCTTAAATTTTGGTGTCTGACCACAGCATTATATTCTCCTTTCTTCTTTATTTCTTACATTTCCTGCTTTATTTCTTACATTTCCTGCTTTATTTCAGTCCTTATTTCTCCTTTTCTTCTTCCTACCTTGTCCAAATCAGATTTATCAGTAAGTCTTAAATTACTAAAAACTGGCACTACAAAGGAAGCAGAAAAAAATACAGGAGGAAGGAAAAGAGAAGTGAAGGTGTCCAGCAGTAAGAGCAGACTGTAGTTTAATTTTTAACTATAATGCAGTATCTACCAAGCAGTGTAACATAAATCAAAAAGTGTTATATGCACAAGACTCTACATTTATTTTGAGTGTTATTACAAATTAATTCTTTAGTGTTTTGAAATCAGTGTCTGATGTTGAACAATTTCATTTGCTAATGAGTTGCTACTGTTTGTGGGTTTCTAACATTAAACCAGGCATGCAGTGATTTTTAATAGCAAGCCAGGGCTGTGCTTTGTCAAGGCTCCACTAATGGCCCAGATACGCAATGCCTCTGGCAGGAAATCCTTCCCCTGCTCTCCCAGGGCTTTGGGAAGTAGCTGCAACATGCACTTCCCAGTTGCTTAGGAAACATGCAGCGCATTTCGGTGTTGCAGAGCTAGAGTCAGCACACAGCAACTACTCCCTAATGCCTGACCATGTGGACAGTGAATTAATCAAGGTCTACTTTCAGGAGACTCATATAAATTACCTAGTCCTTTGTTAACTGTGATACTGAGAGAGCAAATACCTTAATGACCAAGCAAGTGTAACTCATAAAATGATAACAGATCATCAAAGGGGGACAACACTTTCACCAAAAGCCTGTGGATGGAGCTGGTTTGGGAAGTTGGCCCTTGAAAGCATTTCAGATGCTGCGTGCAGCCCTCATGAAAGAAACCTTTGTAAGCTCTCTAAGAATTGCCTATTGGGAGAACTTGAATCAGAAGAAATAATCTGTGTTCTTTTTTTTTAGGGAAGCTTATCAAAGATGTACTAATGAGTTTGTATGCAGGGAGGAGGAAGAGCAACAGTGGGACAGGTTAAAAAAGCACAACTAGTGAGACTATATGATCAACTTGAAAAGCCAAAAATAATAACATGATAAATGGGGCAGCAGCAACTGGAAAAAAAAAAATTAAAAAAAAAAATTTGCAGTTGTAAAAAGCAAAGTCAGGATCAGCCCAGGCTCTGAAACTGAGCCAGACACGTCATTAGTTTCTCCAGCAGAATCAGATATTATGTCACCTTGTGCAATAGCTTTGAAAAGCACGTGATGTGGAAAGGGGTGCACTGAGAGGAATGCAGAACACAAGAAGCACAAATTTCAGCAAAAATCCTCACCACCTGCACCGTTCAACCAATGTGGCAAGGGAGGAATAAAGTAGCACAGGTTACAGAATGGTCTGTGGGGGATTTGCAGTAGACTAAGTAATAATATATTTACATTTCATATAGAACCAGGATTATGTAAGAATGGACCACATCATTTAAATTAGATAAAGAAGAAGGAAAAAAAGAAGTAACATTTCCATTAGACATTCTGACTGAAGTTTCAAAAGGTGTGTGAAACGCATGGCACACATCAAACTCAGCACCAACATCTCCACATTTCTACTTTACCTGATCCTGTCCTTATACACCTAATAATAACGATAATGATAATGATAATGATAATAATATAGAAATAATAATACAAGTAAAAATAACAACAAAAATAATAATGAAAGTACTATACACATACATGCCCACACACATATACAATCTAATAGTATTCAATATAGGAAGGCCATTACTATTATGCAGCAGTTGCAATTTAATGTTTTGACACTGCGGTACTGCAGAAGAAAACATTCAAAAAAGTTTTCACACTTCAAAAGTCCAAAAGCTGAACAGTTTTTGTAAGCAGTCATATAAATGCAAAAACTGAGAACTGAGGAATGTCAGCTACCAATGAAAAAACCTGTTACAGAATGGACTGACTCCATCAAAACTAACGTCAGAGATGGTTAAGTATAAACCACCATTCAGCCTTCCATTTACACATATTTTTTTCCTCATAATACACATACACCTGGAGTCCCGATCTGGTACAGCTCACATAAAAGAGGAGGGGCTCTGGTTAAATTTTAAATAACAGCAAATATATAAATTTTTAAATAAGGTTAAAAAAAAATCAGAAACAGTAGTCTTAACAGATTATTACTCCTGACCTTCAAAAACAGCACAGCTTCAAGCACAGCAAAATCACCACTTTGATAATTTACTCAAATTCTATCTTAATTAATAAATACTGCATGCTACAAATAAAATGTTCTCACAGAAGAGCATACACAAACCTCTCCCATGGACAACCCTACTGCATACTTCAGGTGTGGAGGCAATTATCCCTATCCCATGTAACCCCCCAGCACCATTCCTAATCAGCCCCACTCTTCGTCAAGCTCCAGGACAAAGGACCTTCTCCTGCCTCAAGGCAAGGAAGCAGCCATAGCAGAGGCCACCAATGGGTGGCCTGTACTTCTGGTGGCACAGTCATAGGCCACCACTGTCACCCCTCTAATACAAGATGCTATTCTCAAATTGCAGCTTTGAGAAAACCTGCTGCTCTGGGACAGAAGGGGGTTTGCACAAGAGGAAGGACATATGAAACACCTGCAATAATGCCAAGGCTCCTGTTCTTAACACCACATCACAAAAAACTTCCCAGGGCAGAAGCTGGGTCTTGCCTCCTATGCCAGTAAGCAAGACATCCATATAAACAGGGGTGCATGTGTATCAAGAGAGCAGAATATTTTCTGAAACACTGCCCAACAACACCACAGATGGATAGAACTGATTAAAGGCCAGAAATGTTAAATGTCTGAGACTTTAGTCACACATCAAAAGATAACAGGCAGGAAAGGATTCCTTTTCAAACTACCAGCTGGTTCTGGTCAAATAATTGAGCTGAAAATTTCTGATTATGATGGCCGCAGCTTCTAGACTTCAGGGATTTTCAGGATGATCAAGTAAGATGAGTTGAATTAAAAATAAAGAATTCTCCACAAGTAATACAGATGCTGTTTCTGCTTTGCTCCCTTCAGGCAAACATGACTTCCCTAAAATAAACAAATAAATATAAATATTAAAAATAAATATATGCACAAATAAATAAATGGATGTTTTAACAGCTACGTAATAAAATGCACTCATTCCCATTTACCTAAAAACCTCTGCTGACACAGAAATCCTCTGTGTAATTCAGTCTTTAGTATTATTATGTAGCATTTAGTGAAGCACTCAGCAGGAATCAGAAAAAAACTTCATTGTAGTCCCTTCTATAAACTATGTTGCATCACAGATTAAAAACTCCCAAATTTCTGTCCCTTCAATTGAAGTATGTCTGTTGACAGTCTCCCACTTAAATAATTTACTTAGCTGTTTTATACAGGATAGATCAGCCTTATGGGAATGAAAATGGCAGAAGCTAGACATTCGCTCTTAAAATAGTTACAAAAATTTGTATCCTTAATGGGCTTGATTCTTACCAGCTACTTTGTAAGCAGAGTAGGACTTGCATGTCGAGAACCACTGATGTTCTATTCCCAGAAAATTAGTAATTGTAAAAAGGAAATTTCCAACCTAATGCTGTCTCTTTCCTTCAAAATGCTTTCAAAATTCACTTTGTTGTGGTTAAAAAAAAAAAAAAAAAAAAACAAAAAAACCCACAAAGTTAGGACTGTCACATTTTTGTGGCCCCTCTGCAAAGAACATTTACTTACACTGAAATATCTATTTCAGTAAATGTGAATATTTCAGACCTTTATATTTCTCTCCTCCTAAGCATAACAATTTTTAAAAAGAACAAACAGCCTTGTAAGTTCCCTTTCAATTGATATTTCACTCTGTTTTACATACCAGCAGAGCAAGCAATACAGCAATACCATCAAAGCAGAAGTCCAGCAGCCCACAGCCCTGACTTAGTCCACCCTGTGCAACCAGTGACAAGCAGCAGTTCGCATCTAGAGGCAGAACCGAACCATAATAGAAACTGCAAAGGTGGAAACATTTACAAAATCCCTGGTCAGGCATACTCTATGGTAGCAGGGAAAAATCTCCAACTCTAAACTAGTTGAGATTTTTGTTTGCTTATTTTTGCCAGTAAAACGTGACAACAAATAGGCACTGCAGCCACTGTACAGGTATGCTGGCTTTACAATAGCAACTAGGAAACTACTAGCACACAAAATAAACAATTCCGTGTTAATATCTGCACTTTTCTTTCAATTAACTGTCTTTAGTTAATAATCCTTGAAAATGTTAACCAACATAACCATGCCATTGTACTGAGTATACATACATGACTTTTTAAACAATTATCACCAAGATGAGTTCAATGCTCCACTCCTATTTGTCTTCTGTTCTAATGGGATAGGCACTAGAATTCAACTGAAAAGCAAACAAAATAGACAACCACAAATTAAAACTAAGCTATGGATTGGAAGGTAATCCAGCAAGTTACTTAAACATTTTACACATAAAAACAGTTTACCAAAAAAAAAAAAAAAAAAAGAAAGCAGTATGTACAGCTGAAGATATGGACTGTTTATGGTACTATTTTAATGTATATTTCTGAACTTGCAACTTCTTGTTACCACTTCATTCACAATACTAAAGAGGAAAAAAGCCTTATACTGTCAGTTTCTGAAGTCTGTACAAGTCATTGAGGTGAACAAACTATGATTGTTCAAGAAAAAGCTATTGTTGTAAATACTGGATAAAGAAATACAAAATTCTACTTTCACAAAGTTTGACTTTTTTTTTTTAATTGGCATTAATTATGTAAAATTTTATATTCCACTACATATTACATTATCTATTCCTCAATGTATTGTGTAGACAAAATTAAACAAAATCTGGATTACTGGATTCTTATGACAACAGGATGGTTTGTAACCTTTGCTTTTCCCTGACTGCAACTCAAAAATCACCAATAAGTCTAGCAACATCACAACAGGAAGCTCCAGTTCCTTATCTGCTTGCATCAGCCCTAAAATCAGACATTATAGCACATAAAACAAATAATCTCAGCATTCTAAGTGTTTGCAAACAGATGTCTTCATGAGAACTATGTAGGCTCATACAAATTATTAATTTGGTCTGACAAGACCTCAGAGTTGTTACATAAAATTAACCTTCAAAGCTGGTCATGATGCTCATGTGATTTTGGTAGTGCATTCTCATTCTCTTGGAAAAACAGTACTGAAGGTAACAGCTGTAACATTTAAACCAGCAGCTACTGTTCCTGCTCAAAAAACAAGACTGTCAGTACGTCTACACTAGCAGATCCAGTGTGCTAGTTTGGTTCTGGCATGGTTTCAGAGCCCCAGGGGTGCCTCCTGTAAGAAGCTACTAAAACCTCCTCCAGCTCAGGTGGCCAAGGCCTGAACCATTAGAGAGGCAATAGATGCACCTCTGCAATTAACATTATGAAAGAACTGATGATATAAGACCTGAGAGCCAAGAGCAAGTAGAAGAACTGAGCTGAAGAGCTGAGAGCAGTGCCCGAGTGGAGATCCTAAGGATGTTAAGGAAGAAGGGGGAAGAAGGTGCCCAACCAGAAGTTTCCCTGCAGCCCATGGCGAGATGACAAGCGGTACCCCTGCACTCATGAAGGAGAAATACAGCAAAGCATCCCCTAAAGGCACCAGGAGGGGCAAATGTGGACCTGCAGCCTGTGGACTTGGACCTGCAGCCAATGGAGGAGCCCACTCCAGGGGAGCTGACTATTCCCAAAGCAGCCTGTGACTCTGGGAGCCCATGCTGGAGCAGCTTGCTCCTGAGGGACTGCATCTCTTGGGAAGGACTGATGTTGGAGAGGTTCATAAAGGACTCTTTCCCATGGGAGGGACCACATGGGGAAACAGGGGAGGACTGTAAGGAATATGTCCCCAGCCATATTGATTCCACAGACTGCACTGAGATCCCTCAGTTGGTTCCATTCACTTAACGCACTTTGGAGGATTTCTTTAAAAAGAGCTAACCATTTCTCCACACAAAAATTTCTGTATATAAAGTTGTTTGTTTCCCACCCTAAGCTTGTGAAGTGCTTTACACCTGAAAACTGATCCATTTCCTGCAGTATGTTTTGCATTAAGGATTTGTTTCTAAGTGACATCACTAACTGGTTAAACAAATGAGTTGTACACACCTTCATCTAAATTTTAAAAAGTTGTATAAGCTTTGTGTATTATTCACAGTACAACTTCGCCTAAAGCAGATGCAAATTATAACATTTTTCCCACAGTAACATACATTAGCTGTAAAGCAGTATACATAACTGTTAACTTACCTCCAAACCCACTCTGCCAGGAATTACATGTCACATGCTAATCATTTACATGCTAATGTAACTGGCACCAATGCATTTTAAAGTACCTGAACTTCTGTCCCTTCATATTCAAAGGCACTGGTTCAATGCCCATTTTGCAGTTAACAAACATGTAATCTGTTACATAGCTTGGTTATAACTGATGAAAAAAAACATTTTAAGTACTCTAGATGAAATGAAAGGTACGTGCATTTGCATATCTCACTCCTACATCTCTGACACTAGCAGTAAGAAGACCACTATGTACACTTGCATTAACTTCTGAATATCCAATAAAGTTTAGGGGAAATCTGTTGCAAGCAAGAAAACCACCGTCATAATTGAGGTGTGCCATGTTAAACCTTACATGTAATATCTCTGAGCAGTTCCTGAATAATGGAGTAAGCATGCACTTGGTTTCCTTCACATTTTTGGTCAGGAATTGAGAACAGTCACAGTCTGTTGGCATTCTTCACCACATAAGTCTTAATCACATTAAACAATCCTTTAAAAGCCAAATATGAAATGTTCATTTTAAAGTATTTAAGTTTTTATTAATTTTCTGACAGACATTCCCTATATTGCAGTCTTCCAGGACTAACATGAATGCCTCTTGCCAAAAGTCTTTTATCTAGTCTAATTTTAACTACCCTCATTTAGCAAATTAATCTAGTCTAATTCAACTTTATCTAGTCAAATACCTGATACAAATTAAATGAAACATTTACATTATTTTTCATAAATGAATTTTCATTTTCCCTAGTGACTCAACTTTTTTTCTCCAAAGGAGCAAACTACTCTGGAAGGCAATAAGTAGCTCACCAGCACTTTTACCCTACTGCAGTGTTTCCTAATACCTTGTTACATCTTACATAACCTCTACATTTTTCACATTAACATGTCAGATATACCAGCTGTTTTTTATTGTTAAAGAGTGTAATACTTTTGGAAGTTTAAAAGTTGCTTCTCATATTGAAAATCATACCATTCTAGGTCAGAGTGTACATAGTAAAAACAGAGAAATTTTGCAGAAGTTTGAAGAGCTCAATAGAGTTGAGATTCACCTTTCAAGCCTGTAGTTAATATTGTGGACAATTGTTCAATATCTTTATCAATGACCTGGATGCAAAAATCAAGTGCACCCTGAGTAAGTTTGCAGATGACACCAAACTGGATGGCAGTGTCGATCTTCTTGAGGGCTTCTTGAGGGCAGAGGAAGGCTCTGCAGAGGGACCTGGAAAGGCTGGATCGATGGGACAAGGCCAGCTGTATGAGGTTCAAGAAGGCCAAGTGCTGGGTCCTGCATTTCAGTCTCAACAAACCTAGTAAATGTACAGGCTGGGGGATGAGTGGCTGGAGAGCTGCCCAGCAGAAAGGACCTGGGGATGCTAGTTGGAAGCCAGGTGAACATGAACCAGCAGTGTGCCCAGGTGGCCAAGACATCATCCTGGCCTGCATCAGGAATAGTGTGGCCAGCAGGAGTAAGGAAATGATCATGCCCTGTACTTGTCACTGGTGAGGCTGCACCTTGAGTACTGTGTGCATTTCTGGGCTCCTCCCTATAGGAAGGACATTGAGGGGCTGTAGCATGTTCAGAGGAGAGCTACCAAGCTGGTGAAAGGTCTGGAGAACAAGTCATATGAGGAGAGGCTGAGGGAACTAGGGGTGTTTAGTTTGAAGAAGAGGAGGCTGAAGGGAGACCTCATTGCTCTCTACAACTACGTGAAAGGCGGTGGGTGTTGGCCTTTTCTCCCGAATGAATAATGACAGGACCAGAGAAAATAGCCTGAAGTTGCAGCAGGGGAGGTTCAGCTGGGATATTGGGAAGAATTTCCATACTGAAAGAGTGGTCAGGCACTGGACGAGCCTGCCCAGGGAAGTGGTTGAGTCACCATCCCTGGAAGTATTCAAGAAACATGTAGATGTGGCACTTCAGGACATGCACTAGTTTCTGAGATTGTAGGGTTGTGGGGTTTTTTAGTTGGTGTTTTCTGGTGAAGTGTGTGTGGTTGGTTGTGTTTCGGGGTGGTTTTTGTGTTTATGGTTGGACTCAGTGATCTTGGAGGTCCTTTCCAACCATGAAGATTCAGTGATTCTGTGAAAACAAGGCAAGTCTAAATCTAGATTATATCATCCAGAAGACTGCAGCACTGCCAACACACCACTGGGTCCTGGCGTATCATTCAGGATTCTCCATGCCAAATTCAAAACAAAGAAGTATTGTAATATCATTCAGTAATTGAAAATGGAGTTCTACAGCATAGTGTCCAGAGATTTATTAACTTCTTGGAAGCACACCTGGTACATAATACAACCAGCTTCACATCTCATACATCCTTGGGCCTGTCAAAGAACGCTCTTAAAAAGATCTTATTTGCTCAATTAATTTTTAAGTATGACAAAGCTCATGTTCTCCTAACAGACATCTACTTTCTTTCTTAAAATCATATTCTTATTACAAGTAAGAATTATTCCTCCTAACCACTAAGTAGACAAAGGTATATAAAACAAGCTACTATTTTGTTACCATCCCTGGTCTATTGCTTCATCATATCCCTCTGTGCATCCCTCCAGTGGTTTTGTCATTTCCACCAACTACTCTTCATCCATCTGTTCCCAGCTGTAACTCACCCCTGACTACCAGGACCTTCTCACTTCATGGCTCCTTGTCTCCTTCCTGCTGAGTGACAGAGAATAGTGATCACCTTGCCTTCTCACATCCCACAGTCCCTTTTGTAAATTTCCAAAATAAGCAGCTCTCTACTTCCTTCCGGGTCAGCTCTTCTGACAGGAGGGAGGGAACACAAAATACACTCCATCATAATCTTCTATAAACTTCTCATTTCTTGGCAAAGATGACAATAGAAACCACTACATGACATTGCCCATGTTGTTTCTCTGTTTGCCCACGCCTGCCTTGGCATTTTAAGAATGTGGGCACACAATTGCCCACTCAGTTGCAACTCAGTTGCATGATTTACTAGATTACTGTTGCAATATGTTAAAATGTACTGGGGAAAAAGGCTTCAGACTATTGTGTTTTCACTTCTGGTTGCCATGATCTAAGGGCAAATGTAGATTCATATACACTCACGTAAATGGCAACAAGCCATTTTATTTATACAACATGCTATTCCACTAGGTGTTTGTGTCTTCAGACATGACTAGGAAGTGTATCTTACTTCCTGTTTGCATAGCAAAATGGGGTCCTTATTCACACCTTAGGCTCTGGGGCACTATTGTGAAAACACAGTGATCACTGCTACCACTGCCCATGGAAATGTACTCCACATGTTTCATTCTCTATGTCAAGCTGCCATTTGCATGTTGGCACTAAGATCCTTGCATTCATTAGGTATACTGAGACTACTGAAGCATTTGAGTTGTGGTTGTTTGTTGTTTTATTTTTTAAATTACATAAATGAAATAGCAGACAGCCTTAATGAAAGTCACTCAAACTTCTAAAGCATAAATTTATCATTTAAAAATAGGAAATCCTGCAAAAACAAAATTGTAACATTGTAGAGAAAAACAGATTACTAGCATGGAGGACAATTATTCAGTCCCTTTTGCAAGAAAGCAAAAAACAGTACATTGAAAATCTGTAATACTAGCACTGAGGAACAATAGGCTATGAAAGAAATTATTCTGCCTTCACCAAATTATAAGCCTCTGAAAGGCCTATGGTATAATTTTTGGAAATTCTGAATTCTTCCTGTGCTGTGCTCTCTTTTTGTACTCCTGAATTATTATCTTGTAAATAATATAGAAAAACATAATGTTTCACATGACCAGGAGTAACTGAGGTCTGGCAGTAGCACTGCTGTGCACAGGGCCATACCTCTGCTCGCAAGAAATACAAGACACAGGAAAGCTTAATGCTTAGCATCCCTCTGGGATGCAGTATCTATCTCACCCAGCAGAAGAAGACAATTGTCAATTAATCCCCTCCAGCTCTGGAGCAGTGAAACTCTGGAGCCTGGAGGAGACTCAGGGGGGAACTTAATAATTCTCTTCAACTACCTGAAGGGAGGCTGTAGTCAGAAGGGGGCTGGGTTCTTTTTACAGGCAACTAGTGACAGGACAAGAGGACATGGCCTGAAGCTGCACCAGGGGAGGTTTAGGTTGGATATTAGGCACCACTTCCTCATGGAGAGGGTGATTAGACATCGGAATGGACTTCCCAGGGAAGTGGTAGAGGCACCGTTCCAGGATGTGTTCAAGGAAATGCTGGATGTGGCACTTAGTGCCACGGTCTGGCTGATGTGGTGGTGTTAGGTCGGAGAATGGACTTGGTGATCTTAAAGGTCTTTTCCAGCCTTGGTGATTCTGGGATTCTACAGACAGCCTGGCTCTCTCCCAAGCATTTTGAAGGGACAGAGTAACCCTGCAAATCTACGAAGAGTGTTACAGCTATGCTGTGATCAATGCAGGCTCCATCCTGTCTCTGCAAAGCAGGAGAGGCTCAAGAGGCAGTCAATAAAGACGAACGGTAATTCAGATTTCCACACTACATGTAGCAAAGTACGTTCTCATTGACCAGCTTTGCAGCACACAAGTCCCAGGTCAGTGCAAGACACTCCATCCCACACAGTCACTTGAGGAACTAAATGCTTTTTATGAATCTCAGGGAAGATGTTCCCCTGTGTGCATACAAACACGTACAGAGGGGAGAGCATTACTGTTTGTATCCCAGATTTGGGAAGTCTGTAGTCATTCCTGCAGAACTCATATAGCACTCCAAATTAGAAGGCTTCCATTACAGCCTCTCTCCCAACAGCAGCTTTTATCCTTGAAATCCAGATATGCACCTCTCAGTGTGCCCAAAGGAACACTATAAATAAATATTTGAGGATAGATGGTTCCACTATGACCACCAAAGTCACGGAAAGCATCTCTTATTTATCTCAGGGACTGAGCCACCTCAGCAAGCCCATTTCCGAGGAGCAGCCCTGACTATAACCATGGGTCATTGCAGCCCCACTTCAGGCATTTTCAAACCGATACTGTGAACCTGAACTTCACTACTGCTCAGTCTAGCTAAACATTTTTATGACCCTTGTTTACTTTTTCACCAACTGTGAACACCAAGCTGTGCAACACTTCAGCAAAACTCCAAACCACACAGACCACAATGGATGAAATGCAACAGGCATTATGTACCGACCCAGATGCTCATGCTCTCTTTAGGATAAAGGCAGTCACTCAACATTTGACTTGACCACTGTATCTCGCAAAATGTTATTAATTGCCTCACTGTCAGGGAACTGTTCCAGAATATGCCTGATAAAATGTCTCATGCCAGCTAAGCAATAGCAAGTGCCCAGCGCAGAAAATCAAAGTTTTAAACATTTTTCATTCACTTAACAGAAAGCATGTTACATGTGAAAGTTGTAGTTATAGTTCACATCCTTATATGTGGTCTTCACTATGTCTGGTCTCTACATGAAGAACAAAATTAGACTACCAGCATACAATTTGTTACATTTGGGCCATTAACAAGGTGAAGGATGTCATCAATATTACAGCAGATCTGGAACAGGTTAAAGTAACTCTGCATAGACGACAGAACAGTCATTAAGGCTTTACAGACTCGCTTCCCTCCAGTGTCAAAAATCCTCCACACACACCCTCAAGTGCTAGGGTTTAGTTTTTATCTCTGATTTAGCTGAAAGATGTGTAAAAGCAGGAACAACACTATCCATTGACTAAGTGCCCAAGACAGCCCTATGTGTTGTTTATTCCAGTGAGTGCATAAAATATCTTGCGGTCATGAAATGTGTCAGAATGATGTTTACTTTGAACAGAAATACACAATTATCTTGTCCACAAAGCAGAAACCTCCTTCTTGGCAAGGAAACTCAGCTCATGGTATTTCTGCAAGTAAATACTGCTACAGGAACCCCAGTACACCTTTGGGAGGACGGTACTTCGGCCTTCTCTCCTTTTTTAAGCATACATTTAGTTGTTCTATTTCAGGAATGCATGGGAAAGGCTACATAGCTCAAAATGAGAAAAGCAATATTCTGTAGAAGCAGACCCAATTTTAATTACAAAGCATTATCAAATCTGTATGGACACAAAAGGAAAACAGAATTCATTAAACAGGTTTCCCTCTAGATTTATAACCTTTCTTCATCATTCAGCCTGCTGGATAAAACACTCAGTATCCTCCTCCAGCAAACATTTTGGTTTCTGCGTAAGCACTGAATCTCAGGAGAGAGAGAAGGCAGAGAGAGGTTAGAAAATGCATTTCCCTCTGTATCTCTCAGAAAACTGCCAAGTATTATGTAGGGCACAAACCAGCTCTGCAGGTTCACCATGAACATAGCTCTTTTTGTCTTCTCTGAGTACTGTCAAGACAGTGCATTAGGAATTTTAAAAAGGATTTACATGTCACTGTGCCTATCTGTTCTTTAAAAACCCAGAAACTAGGAGAGAGAGAAAAAACCCACTTTGATGCAGTGAACAAAAGAAACAGTAAGTTCCCTCTTCAACAGATTATCTCTGTGGTCAAGATTGAAAGCAAAGGGGTTTCCTTCATAAAGAAGAAGGGCAACACAAATAATACTAGTGACACTGAGACAGGTAGCAAGTAACAGAATCATAGAGGCTGGTTTGAGGCCAGAGAGGAGTAAGGACATCATAGGCACAGCTAGCAACCTGCCTGGACATCAAGAATATATTATGTCTTGGGCCACACCTGCCAATACCTGGTAGAATTTTCACCTTTGTTAGAGTAGCACCAAAGCACAACTTGACTAAGCAGAAGGAGGGCACCAAAATCACTAAGCTAATCACAGAACTCTTAAAAGCAAGTTAATGGAAAAGCATCAAATGCAATAAAATCTGTTGCATCTGCATCATCTACAACAGTCCCTCCACACTCAGAATACCAGCTATATATGAGAAAACTAGAAGGGTAATACAACTTTCTTGCAGTTTTTGGATTACAACAATAGTTCTGATCACAGAGCAACAACAGCAGAAATATTCACAGAGTAAAACAGAACTTAAAATACAGATGTTGGAGCTATGAATACAAATACATTCATTCAGGACACAAGATATTCACAGAACTATTTATCACTTAATGACAGAAAACTAACTATAATTTCCCGCAAACAAGACATGATGTCTAAACACATCCTAGCACAATAAGAAAGAAATCAGTGAATATTCATACAGAAGAGTGTTGTCAGTGGTGCTAAGAGTTTTAACAGGAAATCCAGCTAGGGAGGAAGGAAGATTTGGTCTTCAAAAACTGTTTATTTCCTCATGCTATAGGAAAACCTCTGCTGGATGCAAAAAGAACCTGAACCACTCCAGTATTATTCAGGATTTCATGTAACAGTGCAAATGTAAAGAACAGGCAAAAATCTGTACTATAAAGACTGAAAGTGCTGAATCTCAACTTTATAATATGTACATTCTATTAAGGCTTTGAGAAAGATATGTAAAAAAAAAAGTAATATGAGCTGAGATGGGTCAGCCTAGCAGACAATGAAAATAAGGACTTCTCTGATTTTAAAGTAAATGAAAATAAATTAAATTGATAAGAATAAATTAGTTAAGAAACACGAAGGCAAAGAAACAAAGTTTCTAAGATATGACCTGGCTGTAACAAAACCTGATAATTATAAATTACAGGTAGTGAAACACAAACATATAAACAACTAGGGTACTGTAAAAGCCTTACAACCATGCAGACCACTACAGGTAATCAATGTCCAAAGACTGACTCCAGATCATCAGGAAAATTATGACCCAAAGAAGCAGCTTGGGGAATAAACAAAGTCAATCAGAAAAAAGTAAGCAATGATTAGTACAAATTTAGAACAATTCTTCGCTCTGTGAAATAATGACGGGAATCAGAAAACCAGGGAATGATGTTCAACAACTGATGTCTGTATTGTGTATCCAACGCAGTACATTGCCCCATTAAAAAAAAAGGGAAGGATAAGAAATCAAAACCAGTAGGTCTGCAGAGTAGAATTACAATTCCTGTTTCCCCTGCTGCCACAATCCAACCCACTCCGTGACTCTTGCCACATTCTCAAGCTTTACCAGCCTCTAACAGAGCAGGGACATGGCAAGTTTTTTACACAAACCTAACTGCAACAGAGACCACCTCTGGACACCTTAAAGCAAAAATGAAGAAATAAGGAGGTAAACAGATTAGAGTAGTAAAAATTACCTCAGCAGTTGGGATCACAGACATAAATTATGCGTTTTCCATAGAAATATAGAATCATCCTGGTTGGAAGGGACCTTGAAGGACCTTAATCCCCCTACCATTACCTAATTTACCCATTCAGTGCTTAAATCATGTCACTAAGCACTGTATTTCTTTAAAATACTTCCAGGGATGGTGATTCCACCACCTCACTGCACAGCCTGTTCCAGTGTCCAACCACTCTTTCAGTAAAGGAATTCTTTCTAATATCCAGTCTAAACCTCCCCTGGAGCAACTTCAGGCCATTTCCTCTCATTATTCACTTGAAAGAAGACGCCAATTCCCCACAACCTCATTTCAGATAGTTGTAGAGAGCAATGAGGTCTCCCCTCAGCCTCCTCTTCTTCAAACTAAACAATCCCAGTTCCCTCAGCCTCTCCTTATAGGACTTATTCTCCAGACCTTTCACCAACTTGGTAGCCCTTCTCTGGACACACCCCAGAAACTCAACATCCTTCTTGTAGTGAGGGGCCCAGAACTGCACACAGGACTCCACTTGTGGCCTCACCAGTTCTGAGTACAGGGACATGATCACCTCTCTACTCCTGCTGGCCACAGTATTCCTGATGCAGACCAGGACAGTGTTGGCCTTCTTGGCCATGTGGGCACACTGCTGGCTCATGTTAAGGCAGCTGTCAACCAGCACCCCCAGGTCCTTCTCCACCATGCAGCTTTCTAACCACTCATCCCCAAGCCTGTAGCTTTGCATGGGGTTGTTTGTGACCCAAGTGCAGGACCCAGCACTTGGCCTTGTTGAACATCATACAATTGGCCTCAGCCTATTAATCCAGTCCGTCCAGGTCTCTCTGCAGAGCCTGCCTACCCTCAAGCAAATTGACACCTCCTCCCAGCTTAGTGTCATCTGCAAACTTTCTTAGGAAGTACTCAATCCCCTCATCTAGGTCATTAATAAGGATACCAAACAAGACTGGACACAAAACTGAGCCCTGGGGGACACCACTGGTGACCGGCTGCCAGCTGGATCCAACCCCATTCACTGCAACTCTCCAGGCTCAGCCAGCCAGCAAGTTTTTTACCCAGCAGAGAGTGCATCTGTCTGTGCCCCCACTTCTCCAGGAGAATGATGTGGGACATGGTGTCAAAGGCCTTTCCAAAATCCAGACATACATCTACAGCTCTTCACTCATTCACCAGGTGGGTCACCTGATCATAGAAGATCAGGTTGGTCAAGCAGGACCTGCCTTTCCTGGACCCATGCTGGCTGAGCCTGATCCCGTGTCTGTCCTGCACTTGCCATGTGAGCACACTCAAGATGAGAATCTCCATGAATTTCCCTGGTACTGAGGTCAGGCTGACAGGCCTGTAGTTCCCAGGCTCCTCCTTCAGGCCCTTCTTGTAGATGGGCATCACATTGGCAAGCCTCCAGTCATCTGGGACTGGACAGTGTGTCTAAGTAACAGAATAAGACAAAGAACTGGTGCAAACACTGGAAGGGTGGAGTCAATACTGACATCTTCTCTGCAATGTACCATGTAACAGCTGAAATCTCTACACAACTCAAGTCTTGCTCTCTTTCCCATACACACCAGCATCCAACTCCAGAAATATCTTATTCTACAGTTGTATTTCTCCCTCCTTTATTGAAATTAAAGCTCAGGCCAAGTAAATTAATTATTTTACGTGGTCTCATAATCATCACATAAATGAAGCATTCACTTACTGTGTTTTCCCTGAAATTACACCATTAACTTTTCTGGGCAAGATAGAAACCAGCCTCTGATTCTCAAAGAAGCTACAGAACGAAAATTGTTACTTCTTTGATGTACGTAATCCGCACCCAAAAAATAACCAGAATTTCTCTGAACACATTGTCCTGAAACTGTGTAGATTATTGTTCATTTTTCACTTAGATGTACCACTCTTTTTGCTTTAATGACCACTAGCCACAATTCCTGCTCAAATCTTCTCTCTTCTAGCTGCTGTGAAGTACCAACTGCCAGATCCTATGAGAAAACTAAATCAGAAATCTTGGCAAAATGAGTGGATTCTCCAGTCAAAACATAAAAGCCTCCCTGGATCAGCACCTAGTAACTGGCAGGGAAACCAAGAGCTGCTGGAGCGATTTCATGTGAAGGGCTGAGTCTACACAGTGAATCATTCACAGCACCATCTGTAAAAACCTCTGCTGTTTCCTTCCTCTTACCTGGATGGAGCTAAGAAAATTTACACAGAGCAGGATCAAGCAGAGTCAGTATGCTTGCGGCATTTCACCTATTGGCACACTGAATGTCTCAAGATAAATCCCTGAAGTCACCGAAGTTCAGGCTGGCACTGCACAGTTTCAGAGTTCAATTTGCACCCCAGCAGCTGTCCCATTTAACACAAGAGCAAACATCACTCTCTGACTGCAAAGTATTTCTCTTTGTTACTGGATTTTAAAGTGACAGTGAAGGATCAGCTTTATCTTACTCTGAAAAATCTAAAGAAATAGGATTAAAAGTACCTTCTGTAGCATCTCTGGGGCATGTATAACACCCCATAGAGCATCTCATCTGCCATTTTGCAAATACTGTTCAAATCACCACATCTCATTTCTCACTCCACAAAAGGTTTGGAGTTTGTGTCCATAAAAACAAAAATGCCATCAACATATGACCTGCTCTCCTGATCCTGCAACCATCCTGCAGAGTATGTTCCCATTAGACTCTATTGCTAAAAGTATTAATTTAAAAAAAAAAAAAAAAAGTACAGGTTCAAAAATTACAAGATCACAGCCAGGGATCCTAAACACAGCTGCTTTGTAAACCACTACTAAAACTAGTGCTACTCCTAGTCTGACTACCACCAACTGTTAAGATGTTCCATGCAATACAGATTTTCCACTTAGAAGGACAGTCTTATGAGCACAGTTACCATTTCACTTATTTTAGTATCAAAACTATAAAATATACCTTTGGTTATTCACAAAACCTATTTTATTTTTTCTTTTTTAAAACAGAGATTGCATCTACACTAAAACTACTAAAACCCTCCAAGCATTCTGAGGTATTGAAATCCATCAGCCTTGCCAGCAAACTAGCACTCTTGCTGACCAGTTTCCAGGCATTGTCTGGCAGCTAGAACAGTCCAGGACAATTTCCAAAAGGCAGTTCACACACAGACACTTTGTTTTGGAGACAAAAATGTTTCAGTAGCCTCCGTGCCTGGAAACCATACAAATACACCATTACAGCATGAACTTTATGCATCAATTTCCACAGGATTTCATGATTAACTTGAAATTGCTTTTAACTTATTTTTTGTTACTTCATATTTTATAAATTAAGTCATGTTGTAAATTCTCCTGATACCTTTTTTTTGGGGGGGACTGTTCGTTAGTTTCCGTTTTGCAATCCCACTTTGTTTCTGTTGCAGTTACATGAAAGACCCAAAAAAGCGGGCATAGAGAGTACAGACTGACTGTATGAAAAAGACTTTACACTGTGTTGTCAGAAATACCCAAAGTTATCTTTGCAACATGTGTCCACTTACAGTAATTTTATATATTACAACACCAGGACAAAAAATTGCCAGGTGCAAATCTTTACTATTTTTACTTTTTTTTTTTTTTCTTTTCTTTTTTGAAAGCACAATTATCTTATGAAGAGAGTTGCTATGGGGAAAATATAATTGTGAGATAATATGTTTGCAAGGAGCAATGTACATCTTCAATTCAGATTGCTTATTTCTTCCTGAAGTTTAAATCAACAAGGGAAAATAGTAAGTGTTTTAAATTAATATGTTGACTCATTTAATACTTGACTAAAGGAAGCCTCTAAATAGCAACCTTTTTGAACCCACTTAATACCTACATTTCTTACTCTATAGTGAATGACCAGATTTCTAGTTATTGCAGGAGTCACTTCTGCTGGCAAACCCTTATGCCAAAAAAAGAACTCATTATATATAGCCCATATCTTCTCATTTCCAGCTGTGAGCAACCTTGAGAAATTTTATACATATACTTAACCTTATACAGACTGGTATGATGCATTTTATCCCAAGTTTCCAGCATTACTTTCAGTAAGGAGAAACATCTTCTTTAAGTGTAACATTACTAGAGCACCAAGGTTCATCCTTCTAACTTAGGTCCTCTTTAATCCAATTTTATCAGTAACTCCCATAAACACCAACCATGAATGGGACGATTACTATTCACACTTGGTCTACTACTGCCATAATTAACAATGAGCTGGAGAACAGTATCTATCTTGACAGCACCCTGAAACCGCAAGAACTTACTATCTACACACCTCCATCAAAAAATGTGTTAAGCCCTGAAAAGAGGAAAACAAGAACACTTTTATGAACTGAGTCCCTGTAGCTAGAAAGGAAAAAATAAACTGTATAGGAGTGAAGGAAGACAGAGTGTATCTTTTGCTTTAATGCCAGAAAGAAAAATACGGAGTATGAATTTAATTACTGCTAAATTATTACAATTGAGTTTTCACTATCAGCCAAGGAAATGAAACAGAGCGAGAACAAGGTAATCTGACAAGAACAAAATGACTATTTGTAAGGTCTAGAAAGAGTCTCAAACAAAGCAAGGCTAGGCAGAAAAATGAGGCTGTATTTAAGCAAACAAAGAACGAAGGAACAGACAAGCAGTTCCAGTTGAAGGAAGAACTATGAGGAGATACTTTCCATACGCAGCAGGGAAAGACAGAGCAGAAGCCATCTGATGACAGCTTGACTTGAAGAGAAAGATTATCTGGACATTACGAACCTTGACAACAGGTTGATATTATCCACAACAGGGAGTGGAAGGGAAGTGCATAAAGAGAGAGCTGAAGAAGATGAAGAGAGCAGATTTCAGTATGTTTGATTCAATGAGCCAAAAAACTCAGAAGGACAGAGACCTGTGCTACAGAAAACAAGCATTTTATCACAGAAAGAATTACTCTCTCACCTGCTATTTTGGGGGTAGAAGAGAAAAACCAGCTGCCATTTCTTCCACCTAAGTGTTTAAACTTTGGGGTTTTACTAACTGTCTCTTTCAGAGGACCAGCATACAGGCAAAATCCAGTCTCCCTATTTCACCCCCGCATTGGAAAGGCACTAATCTCTTCATTTGTTAAAGGTCATTTCAGGATAATTGATATACATTGTTAGAGCATTCCTTACCTATACAGAAACTTCAGTCTAGGCAAATACAACCAAAAAGTGGAAATAGAGATCTTCCTGACAAATCATTCATTTTGGTTCTAATCTTAAGTCAATTAATTCTGCCAAATGACCACTTCTCAGCTGCCTCCTGCATTAGATCTGTATCAGTGCACTGAAGATGCTTGGACAGGTGAGAGCACCTCAAGGTGGAAGAAGACTAAGCCTCGTGAGATGCTAAGAGCCCTTTCAAGACGGAAGAGTGTATGAAGTTCCTGCAAGCAGAAAGCACCCTGTATCTCACAGGAGCAACTTTCTAGCTCACAGAATCAAACCAAGGATTTGCAGACTCTGGAGATGTAAGCTGTGATGCATTGCATTATAGTTTTCTAGTTGCTTTTTATTACTACTACAGCTCCATCCCTACTGTGTCAGCCAGTGTCGAAACACAAATGACACAAATTTTAAATCAGTAATTATCCTTTTAGCTTGTCCCTGTTAACTAATTCAATTTGTCTAGGGATACCTGCACTTTTTGTATTTTTTTTCTTTCACACTGCAGCATCAGGCCTCACCAATATATTGAGATACTTACCATCTGTGTTGTTTGTATTTACTGAAATACATGTTCATCTTCAAACCTGGGCCTGACAAGTCCTTAAGCACATATGGCAATTCCCCCACCTTTGCTTACTAGCAAGCAGAACCTGAATAACGGTAAGTGCAACACGGAAGAAACACACAGTTAAACTGGAAAGAATGAACAACAGTTTGTGAATTGGTAGCAACACTTAAGTAATACACATTGATACGTCTTTCCCCTAGCACAGATATAGAAACCAATGTTCAGTAAACGCTGAGCTTCACAAACACTTACCAAAACCTATCAAGACAACAGACTTGCTAATTTGTAAATCAGAGTTCCTAACACCCTTGTAGCTTCCAAGTAGCACTTTTCACTCATTTGCTTTTCAGCCCTCAAAGGAGCTAAGAGCACATCCGTAAGTGCTATTAAAAAGAAAACATATCACTGCAAATTTCATCAAACAAATGAAACAACAGAGGTAGCTTTAACCTATAGGCTTAGCTTAATGAGACGTTTCTCATCTGCAACTTTCACCACGAATACCTGTATAATTAGAGGCTCAAGCATGAAGTTATGAATACAAACCCTAGTATGCAGTTTCCAAAATATGTCAACAGAACACAGTGCAGAATCCATTGTCCACTTGCATCCCCTTCCTTATCTCATCCTACTATTTTGAACCATTACAGCATCATCCCAGCAGCATAAGACTCTTTCTGGTAATAGTTCTGACATCGCTTAAAGGATAAACACGAATTCACTAAATCTCCTGCCTGGTGCCTGCATAATCCCTTAACCTCTCCCTTTCCACAGCCATGGTTCTCTATCTTCTTCCCATCTCTGGCCTCTCTGCCCTTTTCATTTCTCATGTTGCCTTCCCTTTCCCACTTATTTTTCCAAATCATTCACATTCGGCACATCTTCACAGAGAGATTCATGGACATGGACTCTTCTACCACAGCCTGCTCCAACATGTTGTTTTGGTTTTTTGCACTTTATTGAGGGATGGAAATTTTAAAGAGAGTTCTTTGGCTAACAGATTTCTTTTAAATTTAGCATTTGCCTGTAAAACACAGACAAGCAGAAAATACTAAGCAAGAAGGCAAGTCTCCAGTCATCAGTGTGTTTCAAAAAGAACTAGGCAGGACAGTGTTTGCCACATTTATAAGGAAGGAATTAAAAAAAAAAAATAAAAAAAAAAAGTGAAGCTATTAAATTACTAGCCAAACTACTGGATTACAGGCAGCAGTAATCAAACTACAAAGAAACTGCTTCTGAATTAAGATTAAAAAGGCACAAGGCGATCTTACACTATTGGACCATCAGCCACAGAAAGAAATGAGTCTTCTCAGATTTTTGTCACCCAATTTTTCACTTATGCAAATGAAGGTAAAGGTGTAAGAATAGACCATGAGTAAACCAAAGCTTTGTTATTCTTGATTTCTTCCTGATTTCTAAAACAGTTTTTTAAAATTACATATTCTCCTTGCCCAGAAGCTGAACAGGAATTCAAGCTTGTTCTTTTAAACAGCAATCAAATAATAATTTAGATACATTTTAAAAAACAAATCAGTAGTGTAGCCAGGTGATATTTTTGGGGTATCTATCAGGATTATTGTTTGGGATAGCTAATGAAAAGCAAAACCTGTGTCATTACAAAGTCCCCATTTCTACACAATTTTGCATATGAGCTGAGGCATCAGAAGGTCTGATCATACACTATTTCTAAAAATAAACACAGAGACAGGAAAGTTCACAACCACTGTCAATAATAGGTTCCAGCTGAGAGAAAAGTCTCACTCATGCCAACCTTATCTCTGGTTTTGCACAGCTGGACCTGAGCAGCTCTAGCAGTGAAGTAAAACTTTTATTAATTTAAAAAATAATTAATGAAATGCAGCATTTTCTAGAGTGAACTTATAAATTTCATATTAATCTCATACAGAGAAACAAATCTAGAGTTACAATGGTTACTAATACACACTTACACTTTTAAAAAGCTAAAGGAATGGTGGCACGCTGAAGAGTCACTTCAGTTAAACAAGGTATATTGAAGCCCATGCCTATTTAAAGCATGCCAGCACCTCAGAACCCAAGGTATACTTACATATTTGGTAACAAACAGTCTACCATAGTAGGACCTTGACAGTTAACTTTACTCACAACTGAAATAAGTACGGGCAAAATAAAATAATAACTCCTTACTCTTTAAGTTGTTTAGTCTATTGTTACTAAAAGGTTAATTAGATGCTTGAAGTTTTTGCAAGAAGCCTGCAAAAATGGGAGTAAAGTGCTCGTTATGTCAATGACTCAGAAAATAAGTATCTCTTTAGTACGTGCAGAAAGGAGGTCTTCCTGCTGCTCCAGACACGTTTCCAATAGTTTTGAAGACCTGCTTCCTCCACTGCCTTCTTTCAAGCCGTCGTTCCGTGCTTTATCAGGCAGCCTGCACAAGCAGGTCACCACAAGCTTTCCTTGCACACAGAAACACAGTGGCCACTGGCCCTTCAGGCTGTTTTTCATAAGCTCTGCATTTTAGCTGTGCCGCCATAACTTCACCCTAGTGCTGCTGTAAAACTATCCAACATAGAGGACCTAGAGAGGCTTCACAAACAAAAACCTCGAGAAAACAAATGTCATCACAAGAATTAGTTAAGTGTCTCTCAAGTTCAAGTCCCTCCCTGTGTCTGCCACCTCTTCAGCTAATTTGCAGTCACAAAGTCTCTCAGATAAGAAGGACAGCACACTGAATCCTGAATCCCGACCTTTGAGCTGCAAATCTAGCCTTCAGCAGCTTGGTGACCTACATGGCAGCTGCACAGCTCGAGAACTAGTTGGCTGGAGTCTGCAAATGCGTGATTCATCTGTGATTCTCCCCACACCACCCCATATGCTGTCACTAGACTGTTTGCTATAAAACGGAATTTCCAAAAGGAGGCTCTATTAACATCCTGGCTTGCTGAAACACTGCTTTGAAAGAATTTTAATAGTAAAAAGCAAAATGCATTTCATTTTCCTACCTTAACACTATGAAATGTGCACAAGAAGAAAAAAAAATAGACATATATATGCAGCACTTAAATAGAACTGCTCCTGCTTACTCTTCCTAACACTACTTCCCAATGATTTAGCTAATAGACTATTCTGGTTGCACATTTTGTAGGGCCAAAGACCTACAGTGCATCTGCAAAGTTTTCAAGTGCACTGAAGCAGTACTGGGGTCCTCTTGATACCAGCCCCTGTGTGCAAGTCAACTGTTGAAAAGATAAACTTGCAAAGTAGGGTTTGGCAAAACTTTGCACGCCAAAATGCAGCAAATTACCAGCTACATACATTGCCATCCAGACTAGCTGCCTATCCCCCCTTCTTCCACTCTGAAAATCCGCAGCTAGAATTTCAGTCATCACCACTTCTTACTGCATTTTGTGTCCTTAAGAGATTCTGTTGGCATTTCTCAGTGTTGTAGAACTAGGCTTATCCTCTTAATGACCAAAACAAAGCTTTCCAACATGTTCCAGCTGGCACAACCCTGGCATCTTCTGCTGTTAAGCCAGCAGCACATCATCTGCACTATTTTGTACCACTGAATATGCACTGATATGCAAGTACAAAACTCACAACTTTTTTTTTTTTTTTTTTTCCATTCAAAAATAAACTTGCAGCATTGTAAAAGCTCCTAAAAAGTTTTATCCAAATTACGAAGTTCAAATACATACCTGATCAGGAGGCTAAAGACAAAAAAGCTGAGTAGTTTGGGATTTGTTAGTCTAATATTTCAACAGCTACACACATACAAGAGGATAAATATATTATATGGCTAAACTTTATCTCCTCTGTATATACTGCATTTTGAAGCATGTGGCACAGAAAAGAGTGAAAGGTAAGTCAGAACTATGAAATGCCATAAAGAATTGCATGTTTCTGCTGAACTGACCAAGTGCAAAGTAGTTTCTCACAGTAGGGTCTGCATTTACATGGTTAGAATTTCAGCACCTAAAAATCCCAGGCCAAAAAAAAGCAGGAGCCATTCCCACCTTTCAAATATTTTTGTCCAGTGTGCAGACTCAGGAAAACAAGTTCTAGAAGAGTTTATAATAAAATTCAGTTATCAGGATTACCCTTAGAATACTGATAATTAAAACATTTTCAACTGTGGTGTAAAACCTGCGGAATGAACCACAACACCACAATACAATTCAAGTGGTTCTGAGCTCATTACCTCACCTTAACAATTTAATACGTAATGACTTATTTTTCTACTTTGTGGGCATCTCAGGGCATTCTCTTAGAATGTACGTATTCTTGAGCTGTAATGACACCATCTCACTTTCTGATTTTAAATTAATCATTGTTTAAAGGGACTAATTTTTAAAGATGCCACATAAGATGCAAAGCTTGTGTTAAGCTCTGAGAGGACTTTGAAGGCCATTCTGCTTCTTATACATTAAAGCTATTAATGCATAACCATTTTTTTCAATACCAAGAGCACTACAACGATTACAGGTACAAGCTGTTTCAGTAATTTCTTGCTGCTTTCAGGCCTTGTGTTGAGTGTAGCTAGTACCGAAGTATCGACAGGCAGAGGAGCAGCTGGAGAGCAGCCCGGCAGAAAGGGCCCTGGGGGTGCTGGTCACAGCAGGCTCAGTGTGAGTCAGGCCCGTGCCCTGGCAGCCACCAGGGCAACCTGCATCCTGGGGTGCATCACACACAGTGTGACCGGCTGGTCAGGAGAGGGTTTATCCCGCTGTATCCAGCGCTGGTGCAGCCTCACCTCCAGCACTGCCTGCAGCTCTGCCCACAATCTAAAAAGGAGGTGAAGGTCCTTGAATGCCCACAATCTAAAAAGGAGGTGAAGGTCCTTGAATGCGTCCAGAGGAGGGCACCAAAGCTGGTGGAAGGGCTGGAAGGCACGTCCTGTGAGGAGTGGCTGAGGACTCTGGCTGGGGTTGTCACCTCATTGTCATTTCCTCATTGGAAACCTGCAACTTCCTGCGGGGCAGTGGAGAGGGAAGTGCTCAGCTCTTCTCCCTGGAATCCAGTGACAGGACACATGGAAATAGTTCTAAGCTGCACCAGGGGAGGTTCAGTCTGGACATTAGGAAACATTTCTCTTTAAAACGAGGGTGGTCAGACACAGGGACAGGCTTCCTAAAGGGGTGGTCGATGCCCCATGCCTGTGAATGCCTTAAAAATGAGCATTTGGATAATGCCCTAAATAACATGCTTTAACTTTTGGTCAGCCCTCAAGTGGTCAGGTTGTTGGACTAGATGAGCATTGTAGGTCCCTTCCAACTGGAACTATTAGATCCTTTTCTAGTATTAAACAGCTCCTTTGAAACTAATAAAAGCCAGAATATGGTCCAAGGGAAAACGCATCTTGCATCTCATGTCACTTGAGTTTTTCAGCTATAACTGGTCTTTGTAAAAGACCACGAACTTGATTTAAAACTGAGGATATTTCATACTACCAGAGAGACACACAGACCAACTGTGACAACTTCCTTAAAGACCACTTCTGATATAGATGCCATGAATGCTCTATTCTATGAATGCCATGGAAATTTCAAGCAGAGTGACTTGCTTTCCAATGCTTGCAGTTTAAGAATCCGTAAGACTTCTATAATGGGTCTTGTTAGGACACTTCTAACAAAATACTAATACTCCTAACCTAAAATACTCCTGCTTGCACATGCTACAAGCATTGCTGCTCTGCCAGAAATTCAGACCCTTTGCCTCCTCATTACCTGAAGGAATAAAAAGGGACTATGTAATCAGAAGAAGGACCACAAAGCAAAGTTTATTTCTTTCCAACAGCGCAACTGCTATCAGTGAAAAACCTTCTCTAAGTTAGTTTTTGCCTTAAATTAAGAGGAAGGGGGAGCAGCACTTCGTTTTGAACTCTGCCCACTCTCTCAGCAACGGCGTTTCCTAACACCGCACACCGCGGGCCTCGCTCCCCGGGCAGGGCTTTCCCGGAGAGCGGGTCCCCCCGCACACCAGCTCCAGCAAGCAGTGCCCACAGGGCCGCTCCCTGGCCGCGCCGCGGGACGGGACGGGGAAGGCGTCGCCAGGGTCCCTCCGCCTCGCCAGGCCACCGGGACCGAGGGCTCCGCAGCCCGGGGGGACCCTCCCGCCCGCCGCGACGCCGAGGGGGCTGCCGGAGTACGGCGGTCCTCCCGGCTCCGGCAGCGGCCGGGCGGGCTCCGCGCCGTGCAGCGCCGTGGCGCAGCGCCGGGAAGCGGCGGGGAAGCCGCGGCTGCCGGCGCCGCAGGTGCGCGGAGCCCCGCGCAGAGGGACGGATGGGGCGTGCGGCCGCGCCGAGCCGCTGCCCGGGCCCTGCGCCCGCCTCGGCACCGGGGAGCCGCCGCCTGAGTCCCAGCCGAGCTCAGCGCCTCCGATCCGGGCTGCTGCTGCCTCGCCGAGCCGCCCCGCCGCCGCCGCCACCCCTTTCCCAGCCAGCACCTGGATGTGGCAGGAGATCTCGGAGTCGTCCAGCAGCCGCAGGGTGCATTTCATCTCCTGGCTCAGAGACCTGATGCTGGAGCTCCGGAACCGGATCATCCCGGCAGCCGGCCCGCCGCCGCTGCCGCCGCCCCGCAGGCAGCCGCAGGGGGCCAGCCTGCAGCGGCGCCGGGCTGACCGCGGCGCGGCGCGGCGCGGCACGGCACGGCACCGCCCCTCAGCCCCGCGGCGCCCCGCCGCCCGCCCGCCCTCCCGCCCGCCGCGGCTGGGGCCGCCGCTGCGTCAGGCTGCGCTCTGCTCGCCCGCCTCAGCATCCTCCTGCGCCCGCCCCCGGCGCCGGGCGGCCCGGCCCGCGGCGGCACCACCTCTCCGCCCTCACCTGCTCCCCCCGCTGCTCCGCCCCGCCGGCCCCGGCCGGGCTCCCCGAGGGGCTCGCTCCGTCGGGCTGGGCAAAAAAAGGAGCCTCGGGAGCGGGGCGGTGGGTTGCCCTCCCCGCCACAGGCGTGCTGCGCCGGGCTTTGAGAGCTCCTGAGAGACTGGTACTCGCGTGGGAGTGTCCGGTGCCCTGGAAAGCGGGACATCCCTTCAGCTGCCGGCGCGGAGTGAGGTCCCCAAGCTGCCTGCCTGCCCATTGCGTGGGTTGCCGGGGTACCCCAACACACAGCCCGACGCCGGAGGACTCCGTGAAGTACATACATGTATTCCGTAATATATATAACAACATTTACAAAAGAAGGTAAGTGTGCTGTAGGGGAACAGACAAAAACATCATGCAACTTTGTAATAGTGCAAGTCTCTTGTTTCCTCAGGGAAGAAGAACAGTCCGTAAGGGAGGTGCAGTCTCATCCCTGTTGTTGTGAAAGCGGGAAAGAAAACAAATAGCATCTGGTTATGTTCTGGAACTGTTACATTCTCCACCACACAAGGCCATATAAATTTGTGCAAAACCGTGCAGGAAGCAAGCACTAAAGGGACCAGCCATGAAACAGGCATCAGCACTGTGTTGAAAAAGGAGCACTTCCTTTTTCCAGTGTGAAATGAAAAACAGGGTGAAATGGGATGTGACTGGAAGCCTATAAAGAAAAAAAAAAAAACATACTAGCAGCCACACACAAGGTGTATTTTAGTCATTTTGCCTATTTTTCCTCTGTAAACTTGTATATTTTGAAAATAGCTCTGTAATGCTCTTTTGAAAATCCAATGGCAAAGCTGAAGCACTGCTATTCCTGTAAGCTCTTCATTCGACTTTCTTGCTGGACTGCTAACAGCAGGAAATGCAACCACAAACAAATGAGAAGTGCATAATGCTCACCCTCACCAGCTGATAAAAATGCAGAGCCCTTTAATGTGGAACATAAAAGAAAATCTCTAAGTATATGCCTCTCATAAATGATAAATGCTTCCAATTGCCTAGTGAATAGTGAAGCAAGCCAGTGAGTACTTAAAACAGATTATTCACCTCAATAACCAGAGTCAGCCCACAAAGTATGGAAGAAGAGCCTTATCAGCTGAGACATCAGTTGTGGACACTCACTCACTAACAATAAAATAACACTTTTTGTCCAAGGGTTGTTTTTTTGTTGTTTTTTTTCCCCTTTATTCCCAGAACCATGTGGAGAGGGATGAGCTTCCCAAGAGTTCTCAGAGTTACAGACACCAGGATAATTGCAGTGTGAAATTCGCATCTCTAAACAGCAAGTGTGAACTGGTGTGTAAAGACAGCAGCACAGCTACAGAAGCACAGAGGTCAGCAGAATTTTACTTGCCTGGTTTAAAGACAAGTCACATATGCCTTTTTGACACCTTGTTTGCCTTTGTGGTACCCCATACACTGTAGACTGGAGGTGCCCGAGATCCCTGTGAGACAAGTTACAGACTTCTCTGTTTCACTTACCACAGAAATACAGTCACTACTAGTACAGAATACAGCAGCTGTCTAGCATGAAGTCACCAAATGTATGAAATGACCAAAACCAAGTACTCCTCCCCATAGGAAAAGCAAACAAACAAACAAGTGAAAACCCAAACAACCAGATAATGAAAGATAACACTCTGCCCAGTAGGAGCTGTAGCATATAAATCCATCAGATGGATTTTGCATCAGAGGTTAGGACTGGCATCCCATCCTTATCCAAAAAGCATTATAGGCTTTTTTTTTTTTTCCCTACAAGAAGGCGGCTCTTAAATGTTTCATACCATTACCAGTTACACAGAAAACCCCTCAAACATATTTCAACAGCCATGTTTGACTGAGTTCACCCCTATCGTTTAGCAGTATCTCTGAGGTCAAACAACCCTTTTGCAGCTAGCATTTGGAAAGATCACCTGAAAAGTCAAGTACTTCAGGGACTGACATTAAATAGTATGGCAAATACTAGAAAACACAAAGCAACATACGGATAAATTCAATTCAGTTACCAGCAAATGCTGAGCTAACAAAGTACTAATACAAAATGAAACAACAACAATGAAAAGCCAAAACAAAACAACAACAGAAAACCTTGCACAAACATCTCTTCACTTCTCACTCAGTGGAGCACCACTGCTACTGCTGCCAAGACCATGGCATGCTGTAGAGAGATCCATCCAAACGCTCACCTGGCTTCATACTGCAGAGCATGGAAGATCTCCATACCAGATAATTATGGCTGCAAGAACAAATGCTGGTGTGCAAGCATGTGTTTGAAATGCACTCGAGATCACAGAATCTTAGGAGGTGGAAGGCACCTCGAAAGATTACTCCAACCCCCCTGCCAGAGCAGGATCACCTAGAGTGATCCTCTAGTCTCAAGACTACCACCACTCAATGCAACAGTCGTGTTTTTCATTCTCTGTTCATCTCTCTGGTCACTGAATTAATTTGCTTTGGGCTGAGCATGTCTGGATGGAGTGAGGAACAGCAGCTCATGTTTTCTTTTTACATATGAACTGCTGCCAGATGTGAAGTTACGGTCAGGGACAGCAGAGAGCACTAACGAGCTTCAGCAGGGCTTTTATTTTTGGATGACTTTATGGAGCCAAATTACAGAATATAATAGTGAAGGCTTTTCCCTCCAGAGACCAATCATCACAGCAGCTTTGCCTCTTTAATTTTATTTTTATATATGTGTATGCATATATGTATTTCCAGATACTGAAAGATTAATACATAAATGCAACTTCTGCAGCTGTATACATGCCTGCCTTAGGCCAGACCTTGGGTTCCACCACGGGCTGAGCAGATATGCCATTTACTGTCCCCACAGGGGTGTCCTGCATGACACACTAACCTCCCTCCCCTAGGCGCACACTTACCCATTGCCTCCGGCATGGGCCTCACTCAAGGTTCTCACAGCTAGGCTGTACAGCCTGCACAATGACTCTCAGAGACCACGATGCCTTAAGCAAGCAACAGTAACTTCATTAAAATTAATGAAGTCTAGCACAGTTTAGATTTGACTCAGTTCCTTCCACAATAGGATTAGGATTTCCAGCTCTAAAATGTTTCAGCTGAAGACAGATAATCTGAACATTAGGCTTCTTCCTAAAGAGCGGAGGGTGGCGGTTGAGCTAGCCATGAACCAGTATTTCAAGGAGCATTTTACTATAGTCAGGAAAGTGTAAGTTTTACTGTCAAAACCATAAGGTCCACAGGAAAGCTAGTTTTCTCAGTTCCTAAAGGTTCCATTACACAGAAGGTTTGGATGGTTTCTGAAGGACGCCGTTCACCAGCCAAAAAACTTGTTCATACAAGGGCCCCAAATTTTTGTGCTTATACTTTATTTTATTAAATGGAATTGTCTTTGAGACACACACTGTATTTCTGTAAGATGTACCCAGAAGCCAAGTGGAAACTAGCAATGAACTATCTAAGAAAAGCTGGGCATACCAGGCAGCACTCAAAATGTGAAGACAAGTAAGTTTGTCAGTTGTTATGTACAAAGAGAGATCCCACACATAGGGGATACTTTTGCTTCAATCTTAAGTATTGGAAGGTAAAAAAATATATTTCATTTTATAGCAGAAAACAATTGTAAGGAAATAGGGGAGATTTGAATCTTGAAATGAAAGGTCTCTTGCACCTAAACATTACACCAATAACTTGAAAACTGTAAATAAAATATTAATGCCTATTTATATAATGCCTATTCCCGTACTTACAAACCCTAAGAGTACTTAAAGATACATCATTTTCAAAGAAAAAATGTTTAAAAAGCAAAAGGTCTACTGATTGCAGTAAGCACAGAATCAACACAGAAGCTTAAACTTTATTTCACATAGGCTTTCTGCTTTCTTTTCCATTACAAAAAGATTACAAAACCATCACATATTCACTACATGAATGAAAAGGCAATAAGGTCTGTAAAAATATGACATTATTTCACAGCAATATGCAAGGTATTTAGGTTTTTCGTGTTTGTACTTCTGAGGGAAAATCTGTTATAAGCTAAACTTGCTCTCACTCCAAATCAGCTGAAAAAGGCAAAACTATCAGTGATATATCTGGCCACAATTACCCTAACAAAAATACCTAAAGTCCTACTGAAGTCTGTACAGATGTATCACAACTTGCACAGAACTGGTGGTCCTGCTGGCCTCCAAACTCCTCAGGTGTAACTGTGAGGGCAGTCACAGCAGGGCTCACAGGGGGAGCAGGGGTGTGTAAGAAGTATGCATTTTCCTCCACTGCTCAAGTTTAGCAACATCTGCAAAGATTCAGAAGTAGGTATGGGAAGAACACTACAATATTCCCTTCCAGTGGAGAATGATGGGTTGAATTTACTGTACAAACTTCTTAGCAAACTTCCTGCAGGTATCACCTGGAAGCTAAAGTATATCAATCAGCATTTGTCCAAGTTAAACTGTATTGCACAATACCACCCCTGAGAGTCACTTAAACTGGAAGAAACTTTACATTTATTTTAATCTATACAAGACAACTGACATGAAGGCAAATGTCAGCTCCTAGCCTTTGATTCAGAGTGTGCACAGTCAGTGAGATTATTATCATGGTTCACTGGGTCCTGGGACTTGCCAAGGTGTTTTTATCAGGAGGGACTGAAATGTATCTTTAATATCCTTCTCTTTTAAGGGAACATATAGCCAGTCCTGTTTTTCTAATGCCATTGCCAGGAAAACTACCACAGGCAGTGTACTCTCTCAGGATTTTCACTGCTGGCCCCCTGACATGGCCCAGATTTAATAACCCAGGAAGATTAGAACTGGACCCCCTTGCAAAACCACCCACATATATATATTAAGTAAGGAAAAAAGGATGAGAAGAAAAAGGTGAGGTAGGGGGAGATGAGAGTGAAAGAGAGAGACAAAGAGAGAGAGATAAAGAGGACAGGAAAATCACCAGTCCTGGATCCAGCATCGTTGGTCCAGCCAACGGGGCAGGGGCGGTGTTGATAGTCAGTGTTGATGAAACTCCCCAAGCCCACCATTGCAGCCCCCTATTTTATAGGCCTAGAATCTTTATTTCACAACAAGTACGTGTGATTGAGCCATACATGTGTGAGGAGCTGGAGTGGACCTATGCCCCGTCCACCCCTCGATCATCGTCATCGTTATTTCATCTATGCAGGCCCAAGGCCGTACACAGGCCATTACTGCAGTCTTCATCCTCCCAGGCAGGCCTTTTGGGATGCACATGAGCAGGGGCTACAATGGGGTTTTGATACCATTTCCCAAAATAGATCTGGAGTGCTGCTCCCTCATACCCTCCAAGAAGCCTCTCTCCTTTGAGGACCATGTTTCTTTCCAAACACTTCTTTCATTACTGGTTCTCTCAGTACTTTCACACAATCCATGCAGTAAGCTTATGAGCTTGTTAACAGCCTCAGAAAAAGTATGAAGGTCACACTGCTGAAAGACGAACAGGTTTTGCATGTGACAAAACTGATGGTTTCAGATGTCTGTCATTAATTCAATACCTACAGGTACCCAGCAGTATCTTGGTGAATGCAGGGTGGCTGTCACATCCATGTATCTCCCCAGCCTATGATGAATTTAACAACCATTCCCATACCAGGCAATTAGTAGTCTTTCTCTTTATCAAGCTGAAAAGCAGAGCTTGGGTCACCTGACTGTATTTGTGCGTGGACAAAGAACACAGCAGTGCAAATCTGTCCATCATAAAAGTTCATTTTTAAGTGGGTAGAGGTATATTTGCAGACAGTGTTGGCAGCTGGCGAAAAAAGGTATTGCGTACCTATAGATTGAACAGCTCCTCTTTCTAATAGGATTCACCTAAATGAATGTTTAGCAAGGCTCCAATTAAAAATCTAGTCTAATATTACACCAATTAGTCAGGTTTTTTTTTAATTTATCATTGCAGGGAGGATAAAAACAAAAGGAAAAGTTGATAGTTATAGTAATGCTGACAGTAACCATAAAATAAAAGCTACATTAGCATCAATTACCAGGTAGCCAGTCCAGCAAGCTCTTCAGAGCTAGGCTTTGAAGAGCTCTCAGCATCCCAAAAGCCTTGCTTACCAAATGCACAGAGAAATAATCCCCCACCAAACAAGTCTTTGCTGTGCCCTTTTTTTTTTTTTTCTTTTTTTTGTTACTGGTTAGAATCTGGCTACCCATGAGCAGAATCCACTTGCAGCAACATCCTCATTCTGTGGCTGCTGCACAGAAACAGCCGAAAGTGTTTAGACTGGTTTTGATAGGTTTTGTTCTTTCTTTTCTTCTTTTGAGGTTATTCTGGTTTTTAATACTCCCATCATACAGTTTGAATTTTACATCCTTTGTCTGCATTGGCAGTTGTCTAACTTCAAATGTGTTGAAAGTGCTTTTCCAGCCAGGAATGACCATCAAAGTCGGGGTCTCTGTGAGGAATCAAATTTTACACCAAGTCTAATTTGCATAAATCAAGGTGAAGTCCAGCAAATAAAAATTCTGCTTTGCATGTGACGTAAGTCAGGTTCCTAGTACATTTTGTGAACCAATTTAGTAGTACAGGAAAAACGTGTATCATACAACAGGTATTTCAAGTTCGTTAATCTTGCCAGCTCTAACCTCTATCCAGAGTCTGTTATTAAAGTAATTCGCACAGTGTTTTTTAAATAATAATATGCAACAGTATTCAGTTTCTGTTACAGCACTTTTTGTAGCTCTGATCTTTGTCATTAATTCCCTTCCAAATCACTGTCAGGACTATTGCTTTTTATTGATCTGGCTCTTTTAATTGCATAAGAGCCAATAAGGACAGGATTTAAAGTTACAGTTACCTCTGTTGCCAAACTTCCTTACACATCTGAAGCTCAATGGCATTAGAGCTAAGTACAATGGTGATTGCAGAGTGAAGACTTGGCTGTCCAAGGAAGGGATATGACTAATGAAATGCATAAAACATCAGAGACAGTAAGAAAGCACACTTCAAAAGTGTTCATCAGTTACTGCAACTTACTTGTAGGAGCAGTACTTTAAGACATACGTGGTTTTCTCCTCCTACTTCCCAAAGCCAGCAGGTGGCTACTTCTTATTAAGACTTCGAGTGCTTTCACATTTGATGTTTCTGCATCAGTGTGTGCTGTTGCTATTGTAAGTGATGCTGAAATACAGAACATGTAACTTTTGCACCCCGGTTACTCAAAGACAAGTACATGATGAGAAGATAAATAATGCATCTGTTGCAGAGCCTGTACTTCCAATGGAGATCAGAAGTTTTCAAAGGGATTAAGTGATTCTGGAGAAGATACTTCTTCTAGTCTCACACTGGAATAGAAACAGCATAGCTCTCCATATGTTCTCTTTAGCTATGGCTGGTGTCTTTTTGAAGAGAGTAATAAAAGAAAATTGTCTTCCCACAACTCTGTGGTCTTCTTTGTTCCCAGTCTGCCACTGCAGTAACTCTGAAATCACTCCAGATTGCACATGCCTGTGGCCTGCGAGCAGTTGCTGCGCACACATAATGAGCACTACATACACTGGCAGCCTTCCCCACCCAGGCAGGAAGAACCACCTATTTTCCAGACTCTGCTCTGAGCATCTCTTTCACAGTCATTTTTGAATCACAATGCTGCAGCTCCACTTGTTACTCTGAACTGAAACCACCGTAAATTTGCCATTTTTCTACACTCTTGACATGGCAGAATAGTACTTTATGACTGCACGGTTTCAGACAGATTTTGCTTTGTCAAGCACTTCTCAGGATTCTTTATGTGGTAATGCAACGATTTTGGTCATGTCACCTGGAGAAATTTTTATGTGGAAAAACAGAGTTTGGTTTCCTATACATAATTAAATTTTGTAAGATTCTTATGTGCCCCTAGAGTTGGTATCAAAAGATTTACTCTGGATTACACTGATAAATATCAGCTTTATCATAAAGTGAAGATATTTTCAAAATGTGTCACAAGCCGGTACTGGGGGGCTACCCCCAGTAGAACAGTTTCCCACAGTAAGGAACAACCATATAAAAAGACAAATAATCTTCCACTGCTTACCTACATTAATTATCTTGAAAGTGAGCCAACTAGACATTGCATAAGCATATTATAGTATTTCCTTTGTTGTCATGAGAAAAACAAAAATGCCTTAACAATAGCTTATGTTATTAGAATTATGCATAGTCAACTTTTAGATCAATGTTTTAGATGGCTTTTCTATACAGAAATTATTGAGCTATGACACATACAGGTTATAACATGGTATTGCATTATTCTTTTACTTATAGCTAGGTTCAATTGATTTTGTCATTCCTTCACCTTTGCAATCAAGCTAAGAACATACTTAAGTCAGTTAGAAGCAACAAAGTCTTTCCCCGCTTACCTGGATTTTTTGTACTAGAAAAATAAAAGTTATTTTCCACTTAGTTAATGAAAGTTGTACCCTAAAGCTCTGGACTTGAGGATGAAAAAATGTGATGAGGTTGTGTGTACAAATACTTCATGTGATTTTTGAAACCTGTAACAGCTTTAGTTTGATTTACTGACCTCAAACATCTGGAAGCTTGACAGATTCATCAAACTGATCAGTTTTTTTTCCCAGTACTGGGAAATCCTGTGTATAGAGAGCCAGTTTGTAGAAAATTCTCCCCAGTACCCCAACTATCTACTGTACAATCCAAAGGAAAGGATTTCAGGCAGTGTAGTGACGGACTTTGCATTGCATAGAAAAAAGTTCTGAAAATTGTTAGTGCAGTTTTACTAACACAGCCAGAATTTAAAGATTATTTACTTAATAATGAAGACTAACAGAACACCACAGTATAGCCTATCCCAGCATATCCTCAGAGTGAACACACTTTATTAACACTCTAACTTGTATTTACTGTGAATACATATGCAGGATTTAATCTGAACCCCTAAAGTTTACATACATTTGAGCCTTAGCAGCTTGAAAAGCAGTCCTTCCCTCCTTAAGATACAGGAAGTCCAGATTACTCAATGTATGTGAGTCCTCATGTTTATGAGAAACAGATGTCCATGTTGCTGGCAAGCTCTAACTGGTCTGTGTGCTTCTGTAGTGGTTCACCATTATGCTGAGGTGAATTTCACTTAGGAATTAGGGTGGGAATGTTTCTTTTCTACTTTGAATTTGGCAATACTCTGAATACAACAGACATTTTCTAGTATCATTGGGAAGGAAGCAGATACAGTAAGGCAAACAGAAATAACTCCAGAAAACAAAAATTCTTCCATTCATATTTTGTTATTATCCTTCTTCAAAATCAGGCCACTAATTTATGCGGCTGATGAAGCTTTACTGAATTGCAGAAATTCAGTATCAAACAATTAGTCAAACCAGAGAGGCTCTGAGAGACACAGAAAACACTCCAATAAGTCATAAATTAGACTAACTGCCATTTAAATATGTTCTTTAAAATATGGTATCTAGATAATTCTTTGGGGATTAGAAGCACGTGTTAGGTTTTGTGATAGTATTCTTGAGGGGTTTTTTGCCTTTAATTCTTAACCATTCATCCTTCACCATTATATTTTAATTCCTCCTGTTATTACATGTAATAAGTAAAACATTGGAAGACAGTTACATTGCATTATCTCCTATTTCAGCTATGTGAATGTACTCTGGAATTCATTAAACCATACATCTTCTACATAACTACATCAGAGCTTCAGAATCAAGTTATATATTCTACCAACATTGGAAATTACAAGAATTTCAAACACTAGAGAAAAGGTCCTGATGCCACTAATAGCAAATGGTCTTCAATGTGATGACAGGATCAGAATTAATTTCCTAAAATGTGCATATATCATTAAATGACAGAGTTTAAGACTATGTTCCTCCAGGTTATTAAAGAAAGAGTAAGTGGGGAAAATATTTATTTTGTCTGGGACTAGGACAGACTGGAAAGGAAATCCTCAATCAACTCAAACCAGAGGGATCCATGTATCTTACTGAATGTAAAATTTAAATGGATCTTAAGTGGATACTGAAGCGTACACAATGTGATCCTGTTAAGTCAACCCTTTGGCTGAGTTTTATCCAGTCATCTCTCCAGTTGACTACTAAAATGAATTTTAGCTGCACAAATCAAAATAACCACACAAGCAGGGAGTCTGAATAAAATTGCCTTCTTCACAGTGCCTATGGGCTCCTGTGTTAGCACAACTTGATTTTTTTTTCTCCCTGTCTGTTTCCCCTCCCTGCTGCAGCATCTGCAGAGTAAACTGCTGCCTTTGCAGCTCTTGATACATGCTCATGATTTGTTAGCCCAGGCTTGAGTAAAACAGAAGTTCTGGCAAGACTTCCTGCTAATACACCAATATAAAATAGCTTTTAGACGACATCACACCAGCCTGGCATAGAGTTTTTTTATGAAATATCAAGATATGCATTATGAAAAACAGCTGTCAAATGGAGAAACAGATTTTTCTTTTAATGTTTTGTAGTATTCAGGCTGGATAAAATTGTGATAATCTGATTACAAAAGTGGTTGGGTGTGCACTGTAGGTAGAGCAGTCAGTTACTCTTGATGCTAACAAAATCTCAAGGACTGCTGTGACAGAGAAATTAAAGTTTTAGTTCTGAGGAGAGGAACAGCAGTTGTGATAATTCTTCCAGGGTCAAAGTGACCAAGGGTACTTTTGGGTTTGTTCATGTGAATCTCCAAGAACTCTCATCAGAATTAAATATTTCCCCCGCCTCACAAGCAATCAGCCAGGAAACTGAAAAGATGCAGACAAATTCAATTACTTTAGCACAATCATACTGCAATTAGAGTATCATTTTTATTCAGCCATTGGGCACATCAAAGGAATAATTGTGGTATGTTAGTAATTTAAGGACTGGGCTTTCAGGCTGTAGCCTAACAATGTGGAAGGTTCTGGTCTTTCTTAAGGAACTCTGAATAGGTATGTGAAATACAGGCAGCTCCAACCTCAGTTAAAATATCAGGGACAGAAAACAGTAAAAAATGCAAGGCATCTTATCATTCTTAATATTATTTGAAGTGCCCTGCAAAGGAAATAGCATTTCATGCAGATTGGGAAGCTTAATGTACTTTCTGAGAATTTCTTCTATAGCTTGATTCATATAAGGTCACATTACCCCTTTTAGCTTATAAAACTAGAATTAACTCAATCATCTTCATTTTGGAGAAGGACTTCTATTTGAGAAACTAGAGACACAATGTGCTTAACGGATATGCATTTAGTAAGTATATTCCTTCAAGGAGGAACTAACTTAAAATACTTGTAAAGAAAAAACTAACTTAATTTATTTCACTAACAATCACCAGCACTACCAGATTTATTACCTAAATAAAGTTTGGGGTTTGGTTGGCTGGTTTGCTTTCTGTCCAGAGTAATGAACTTAGTCATATATAAAAAAAAAAAGGAAATGAAATGCATATAGTGAAAACAGGGAGATGTTTTATCATAAAATCAAATTTTCAAATTACATGTCTTTTGTTGTGGCAGTGCCCATCAAACTATTTTTAATTAAAGAAAAAGAAAAACACTCTTCTATTTATCTCTATGTTAACAGAGAAATCAGAAGGTGAATTGTAGAAACAAAAGAATTACAGCTAACTAGATGGATGAGAAAGGCTAATAGCATGTTCATTTAAGACTTCTTCTATTCTTTCAAACCTCAATTCTTCAAGCAAATGCATGAAGCCATAGATAAATTAGTACGGTACACCATTTCAAAATCTGTAGGAGAGCATATTTAAGAAAAAATTAAAAAACCCCACAACATAATTTTTAAGATCCAGATTTTTCTAACCACAGATAAATTTATCATGTCAGATAATCATGAGTGTACAAATGACATTATATCAATGTATTTAGAATTAGCCTTACTGCCTGTTCTGGAACAACTCAATACCTGTAACCTGAAGAACAGTGTGCACTACTCTATATTGAAAAGTGTGGCCTCTAAAGCATTACCAGGTCATTCCCAAAGCTACCGCAGAAGGTTGGGGAGGGCTCAGCAGGCAGGGTGGGTGGGAGATGGTCTCCACTCAGCCGAGAGCCTCGTTTAACAGCAGGGCTGGAACCCAGGCTGGTCTGCTGGAGGGGCAGGCAGCTGTCTGGGTGACGGGCTGCGTGGAGTGTCTGAGTCTGTCACTCTTACAAGGTGACAGTGAAGACAACATCTGTGTGTGCTGCCACCAGGTAAATGGTTTGCTCAGCCTGGTTGCTGAGCTTAAGCAGGAAGTGGAGAGGATAAGGACCATATGGGAATGTGAAAGGGAAATAGACTGGTGGAGTTGCACCCTGCCGTCCTTAGGGAAAAGGCAGCAGGTGGTGGCTTCACAAGAGGCAGAAGATCCCCAGCCATCTTATCACCAGGAGGAAGGGCGGGAACTAGGAGAGGATGGGGGGAATGGAAGCAGGTCCTTGCTAGGGGTAGCAGAAGAGTTCTCACCAGACCCTCCCCATGTTTCCAGGTGCCCTTACAGAACAAATACAGGGCTCTGGAGATAGGGGACCAGTCAAACAATGATGCTGAAGAAGTCATGTCCAGGGAGCTGCCACAGCTGCCAACTCGATGCAGCAGGACTGCTCCTAAGAAGTTGCCAAAGAAACCAGCTCCTCAGATTAGAACTGCTTCTGAGAAGAGCAAGAGGAGGGTGATAGTGAGAGGTGATACCATTCTGAGGGGAACTGAAAGTCCCAAATGCCAGCCAGACCCTTCCCACAGGGAAGTATCCTGCCTCCCTGGAGCCAGGATAAAGGATACAACCAGGAAGCTTCCTGGTCGGATACGGCCCTCAGTCTATTACCCTCTTTTGATCTTTCAGGTAGGTAGTGATGAGATGGAGAAAAGAGGTTTGAGAGTAATAAAGAAAGATTTTAGGACATTGGGACGACCGGTCAAGGGTTCAGGTGCACAAGTTGTGTTCTCTGTCCCTCCAGTCTTGGGGAATGATGAGTGGGTTAACAAGAAGAACTCACAGATGAATGCCTGGCTCCAAAACTGGTGCTACCAGCAGGAGTTTGGGTTTTTTGATCATGGTTTACAGGACACTGAGCCTGCTCACACTGGATGGAAAGACCCTGTCCCACAGGGGAAAAAGGTACTAGGGGAATTAGCAGGACTCATTGATAGGGCTTTGAACTAGGTTGGAAGGGGGTAGGGAATAAAGCGAGGCTTACTACAGATGAGCCTAGGGGTGGTGTGGTGGTCAGGTCAGCTAATCAGGCAACCTCACTGGAGGCCCAGCTTAAATCCCTTTATACAAATGCATGCAGCATGGGGAGTAAACAGGAGGGGTTAGAGATGAGGGTGAGCCTGCAGGGCTATGATCTCATTGGCATCACTGAGACCTGGTGGGATGGCTCCTAGGACTGGAGCGTCAGAATGGAGGGTTACAAACTCTTTAGGAAGGACAGACAGGGGAGATGGGGTGGGGGTGTTGCCCTGTATGTCAAAGACCAGCTGGAGTGCAAGGAGCTCTCCCTGGGGATGGATGAGGAGCCAACAGAGAGTTTATGGGTTAAGATTAAGGGAAAGAAAGGCCAAGGTGACATCACGGTGGGGGTTTGCTGCAGGTCACCTGAGCAGGAGGGTAATATACATGAGGCACTATATAGACAGATAGGAGCAGCTTCACACTCACATGCCATGGTCCTCATGGGAGACTTGAACCTCCCTGACATCTGTAGGAAGAACCACTATGCAAAACACAATCCAGGAGGTTCCTAGAGTGGAGGATGATAACTTCCTTTTCCAAGTAGGGGAGGAACCAACAAGGACAGGTGCTATGCTGGACCTTGTCCTCACCAATGAGGAAGGGCTGGTGAGGGATGTTAAGCTTAAGGGCAGCCCTGGTTGTAGTGGCCACGAAATAGTGGATTTCAAGATCCTTAGGGCAGCAAGGAGGGCTCACAGCAAGCTTAATACCCTTGACTTCAGAAGGGCAGATTTCAGCCTCTTCGAGGATCTGCTCAGGAGAGTGTCTTGGGATAACATCCTGGAGGGTAGAGGGGCCCATGAAAACTGTCTGATATTTAAGGATCACCTTCTCCAGGCCCAAGAGCGTTGCATCCCAACTAAGAGGAAGCCAGGTAGAAGCCCCAGCAGGCTGGTGTGGATAAGCAAGCAGCTCCTAGAAAAGCTCAAACTGAAGAAGGAAGCATACAGGGGGTGGAAGCTAGGGCAGGTATCCTGGGAGGATTACAGAGAGGTTGTCTGAGCATCTAGGGATCAGGTTAGGAGACCCAAATCCCTGCTAGAATTAAATCTCACCAGGGATGTTAAGAACAATAAGAAAAGCTTCTTTATGTATGTTGAGGAGAAAAGGACATCCAAGGAGAGTGTAGGCCCTCTCCTGAAGGAAAGGGGTGAGATAGTAATACAGGCTATTGAGAAGGCTGAGGTCCTCAATGACTTCTTTGCTTCAGTCTTCTCTGGCCAAGTGCTCCAACCTCAACACAAAGGCCACAGAAGGTGAAAGCAGGGACTGGGAGAGTGAATTATCCCCCCAGTGTAGGAGCAAAGCACATTTGTGACCATCTAAAGAACTTGAAGGTGCATAAATCTATGGGACCTGATGGGATTCATCCACGGGTCCTGAGGGAGATGGTGGATGCAATTGCTGAGCCTCTGTCCATCATATTTGAGAGGTCATGGCAGTCTGGTGAGGTTCCTGCTGATTGGAAAAAAGGGAATATAGCACCTATTTTTAAAAAGGGGAAAAAGGAAGACCCAGGGGAACTACAGGTCGGTCAGTCTCACCTCTGTGCCTGGCAAGGTCCTCGAGCAGATCCTCCTGGAAAGTCTGCTAAGGCACATGGAAAATAAAGCGGTGACTGGTGACAGACAACATGGCTTCACTAAGAGCAAGTCATGCCTCACCAATCTGGTGGCCTTCTACAACAAGGCTACAGAGATGGTGGATGCTGGCAGAGCAACTGAAGTCATCTGCCTGGAATTGTGCAAGGTGTTTGACACTGTCCCATATGACATCCTGGTCTCCAAACTGACAAGGCATGGATTTGACAGATGGACCACTCGGTGGTTAAGAGATTGTCTGGATGGCCACACCCAGAGAGTTGTGGTCAATGGCTCAATGTCCAAATGGAGGCAGATGACGAGTGGTGTCTCTCAGGGGTCAGTGTTGGGACCAGTGCTGTTTAACATCTTCGTTGGAGACATGGACAGTGGGATTGAGTGTATCCTCAGCAAGTTTGTTGATGATAGCAAGCTGTGTGGTGTGGTTGACACCCTAGAGGGAAGTGATGCCATCCAGAGGGACCTTGACAGGCTGGAGAGGTGGGCCAGTGCCAGCCTCATGAAGTTCAACAAGGCCAAGTGCAAGGTCCTGCACATGGGTCAGCACAACCCCAGGCACAAATACAGGTTGGGAGGAGAATGGATTGTGAGCAGTCCTGAGGAGGACTTGGGGGTGGCAGTAGATGAGAAGCTCGACATGAGCTGCCAGTGTGTGCTGGAGCCCAGAGCCAGTTGTGTCCTGGGCTGCATCAAAAGAGGTGTGGCCAGCAGGGCCAGGGAGGTGATTCTGCCCCTCTACTCTGCTCTGGTGAGACCTCACCTGGAGTACTGTGTACAGTTCTGGTGCCCTCAGCATAAGATACAGACCTGTTGGAGAGGGTCCAGAGAAGGGGCACCAAGATGATCCACGGGCTGGAGCAGCTCTGCTATGAAGAAAGGCTGAGAGAGTTGGGGCTGTTCAGTCTGGAGAAGAGAAGGCTCTGGGGAGACCTTGCAGTGGCCTAGACTTGGTGTCTAGGAGCGTTTCAACCATTTACAAGTGACCTGATCAATCCTTAAAAACAGAGCTAGCCATCGCATGGCTAAGGGGTTGATTAAATTTTAAAGGCAGACGTTCATGAGCAAAGGGTAAAACAGCGTCCAAGAGGTATTAAAGCTTTAACACGCATGGTGGAAATCAGTCTGCTTCACCCGCCCGCGCTACCGAGCCCGCTGTGCTGGGACCCCTTGGAGAGACACGCCCGAGCAGGCAGAACCGCCGCGGACAGGGAGGGGCAGGGCGACCAGGGCACTCCAGCACACGGAGCAACTGCGGGAGCAGGGCGTGCACCGCGGCCCCGCTGGGCGCGGCGGACCGAGGCTGCCCGGGCGGGAGGCGGCGCCTCCGCGGCTGCCCCCGCGCCCCGCCCCGCCGCGCCAGCCACCGCCCCGCGCCGGGCGCCCGGGCGGGGCCGCACACGCCTCCCGCGCCCGCGGGCTGTCCGGGGCCGCCGCGGGCTGCCGTCCCGCCTCGCAGCGCAGGAGGCCGGGCTGGGCCGGGCGGTGCAAGGCGACAAGACGGGCTCGGAGCGGCGGGGCTCGCCATGGTGCTGGTGGTGGTGATGGGAGTGAGCGGCTCGGGGAAGTAGGTAGCGGGCGGGCAGCGGGCGGAGCGGGGCGGCCCCGCGGCCGCTGCCCCGGGCGGCGTCTCTGGCGTTGCTGGGTCCCGTCCGTGCGGGGTCTCGGGCCCTCGCCCGAGGGCCGGGAGGTTGTAACCGGCTCTTTGTGCTTCCCTGCAGGACCACGGTTGGGTCGCGGCTGGCAGCGAAGGTACGGCCGCCCCGCACGGCGGGAACGGCCCCGCACGGCGGGGACCGCCCCGGCGGCCGCAGCCGCGCGTGTGCGCGGGCGGGGCCAGCGCTGCTGCCCGCGGGGCGGCCCCGCGTCCCTCGGGGCGGCTGCGCCTGCCCGGGGCAGCCTGCGCGGACTTTACCTTGGCGCCGGGACGCGTCAGCTGCTGCTGCTGCTGCTAAGCTTTGTGATTTTCACTAATCATCGTGACATAAATAGCGACGGGGGTTGGGACTTGATCATCTTTAGGGTCCCTTCCAAACCTTAACCAGTTGCGTGGTGTAAGAGGCCTGTAATTCTCAGGCGTCTTCTTCATACTTTTTGGGATCCTTATTAACTCACATGCCGTGGCTGAATGATGCATAATTTTACTTTGGTGTTTTGTTTTGTTGTTGTTGTTTTTCCTTAGCTGGGATGGACATTCTATGATGCAGATGATTATCATTCTCTCGAGAACAAAAAGAAGATGGCTGAGGGGATACCACTAAATGATGAGGTACCTTGTATATAAACCTTGGAAGAACAGTCATTGACTCGTCTATCTTTGCAACCCCAGCAAAGGGGTGTCACAGTGGATTGTACTTTATGTAAGAGTGGGATGACTGTAAGCATAAGCTGAATTTATAGGTCTGCAACTGGCAGGAGGGGAAAGCTTCTTGTGTCACAAAAGATTCTGCATTAAAAAAAAGTTTATCAAAGTGTGCTTGGTAGGTCACAAGTGGTTTGGAGCTGATTCAGGACTTTTGAGAAATCTCTACATCCATATCCAGAGTTGCAGCTTTAGATTACATACTGCTTCTTTGAGTTAAATACATAATGGCAGAATTGTGAGGGCCTTAATGCCAACAGGAAGTTATTCTGTAATTACAGTAACAAAAGAATGTTGCATTTATTTGTGTTATCATTTGTTGAGCTCATCCACCAGCAACAGCTTTGAAAGAAGAAATGGGAGCAATAGGTTATTTCTCAATAGGTATGAAAAAGTTTGTGGGAACTTACATTTTAATACTATAATGAGAAGCTGATCAGAAGCTAATATGATTACTCACATTGTCTAACTACTGAGAAAAGGTGTTGCCAGATTGTGGCTATGACTACACTTATCTGTGAGTGCTACTGATGTAAAAACAACACAAGTTACTGCAGACAACTAAATTAAGGTCTGTTCCTGAAAACCTCAATTTTGATTCAAAGCTTTATGTACAGGCTGTAAAGTTCAACTGTCTCATAGAAGCAAGAGAGAGCTGATTTGTAAGCTCATTTGTAAACCTTCAAAGGTTCACAAGGTGCATGCTACACATAAATACCTATTACTGCCATCAGATACTTTTAGGTATTTGTAGCATAAAAAGTACTATCTCACTAAAAATATCTTATTAATATGCCTAGCACTTCTCATTAGCCACCAAGCAGTGGTAGCAAATAAGGAAGAAAGAGAATCAAAACTGAACTTGCTGTACAGCTTAAAGCTAATTTTCACATTTAGTCAAATGCTCTAGATTTTAGAAGCAATTGATTCAACTAAATTTCATAAACAATTTTGAACTAACTTGTTTTCCTTCTAGGACAGGATTCCCTGGCTTTGTGCATTGCATGATATACTAAGGAGGTAAGAAAACATCTAGCTTTAATGAGTTTGGGCTAAAGATGAAAAAGGTACTTGAAGTATTTTCCCCATTGCATTCCAAATCGCAAATGTATGTAGTAGAATAAAAATCCCCAATAATAGTGTGGGGAAAATTGTTGCCAATGATAGTTGTTTTCAGATTACACCAAACTGGGAGGAGTGGCTGATCAAGAGGGACTTTGACAGTTGGTAGAAATGGGCCAACAGGAACCTCATGCATTTTAAGAACTTCAGAGTCCCTGCACAGGCAAGGAACAACCAGTACAGGCACCCAGCTGGAAAGCAGCTTTGCAGAAAAGGGACCTGGAAGAGCCTTGCTGGACACCTAAGTTGAATATGAGCCAGCAATGTGCTCTTCTGGCAAGGCAGGCCAGCAATATCCCAGGCTTCATTAGCCAAGTATTGCTGGGAGGCAGTCCTTCTGAGGCCACACCTGCAGCACTGAGTCCAGTTCTGGGCTCCCCATTATGTGAGAGACAGAGACGTACTAGAGAATATCTAGGAAGGGGTGGGAGAGCAGGGACTGTTTAATCCAGCTTTACACAGTGACTGTTACTTGCCTTGTGCGCATCAGGGGAGTGTATCTCATTGGAGCATGGGTTAATAATTAACTGAGGAATTTATCTGGATTCTTATGCTGGATCTTATGCTGGAGGTAGTTTTGTACTACCTCCTAGCCCAAGGCCACTGCCCAGCTCCAGAAACTTTGCAAAATCAAGTATACTTTAAAAGAGCCTGATGCCAATGTTTAATTACTAGTACTTAAAAATAGCTGAGGCTGGCATTGGCTTGCCTAGGTGGAATGGTAGGTGTTCTTGTTTCCCTGTGAACCAAAATCTGATGCATGTAGCGTGATTTTCAATAGGTTTATACCCAATTTTAGTTTGATTACAGGAAGTATTTTCTTAGGCAGTAGTTTCAGTCACTCTTCATAGAGAAAACTAATTCTGGATTTGCTTTTTGGTGCAACACACCCCCATGGTTTAATTCTTCCTTAATTTTAAGAAACCTTGCTGTTAAACAATACATGTGCAAGGCATTAATTTACCTGCATCTAATTCCTTATTTAACTTGAAATGGGCACATATGCAGTCCTGCCAATTAATATGGTTACAGGAAACATGAAATTTAACATTGCTGTTAAAACTGAGATGGTGAAAACAGATGTTGGAAGTATACCTGCTCTGTACTGTTCAGCAGCTACTTACTTTCTAGACAGATCAGTATAAGAATTTCATAGATACTGGGTGGGAGTTTGTATGGATATTCAGTTGCTCCTGTTCTTTGCAATTAAGGAAATTACCATGACACTTCCTTGTGCTAGAAATTAATTTAATTTAGGAAGAAGTGGTGGCTTATTAAGATGATCTCCAGACTGAAATTTTACCAGAAGGTTGACTAGCCTGACCTCACTTTCAAATCACATTTTTTTCTGCATTGGAAATTTGGTGGGAAAATCCTGTCAAAATTAGTAAAAAATGCCACTACACCAAAGGCTGTCCTCTGCAAGGATCAAGGGCTTGTCTCCCTTGTTTAGCAGAACTAATGTGATGTTTTGTTATACCACATGTGGTTGTATTTTATTTATTTTTAATAGAAAAGACTCATCTAGAGAAGATGCAATTCTGGCCTGTTCTGCACTGAAGACGATGTATAGGCATATATTAGTGAGTGGTGCATCTGCCATGGAAAGCAGGCAGCCAGTGCAGCCAGAAGAAGCAGCACTTAAGATCCTCTTTGTTCATTTGGATGGGCCTATAGATGTCATTGCTGGCCGCCTGGAGAAGAGGAGAGGACACTTTATGGCACCTGAACTTCTCAAGTCTCAGTTTGATACCCTGGAGCCTCCTAGTGCACCAGAAAACTTTATTACTATCAGTCCAGAAAAATCTCTCCCTGAAATAGTACTGGAGATCGAGCGTGCCATTTTTCAGGCTGAAGTTTTTCTTGAGTGAGTTTCTGAATTACACATAGTAAAATTCCTTTAAGGATATCAAAGGTATGAAACTGCATTTTAAGTATTAAATTCATTATCAACTTAAAAACCCCTTATTTTCCCCAATAATTAAATGGATTGCAATCTTAAGAGCTGTTGGCATTTTTATCATGGCTTTGTAAAACACTTTGTAAGAGCACTTTCTCAAAATCTGTTACCTTCTTCAACATTTCACCATATGAAGTTAAAATTCCTGCTGTAGGAAGAGCCTGCTTTTCAAATCCTGCCAAAAGTCACACATTTAAATTTTTACTGCCAAACATGGAGATGGGCACATCTGCTATTGAGAGATGAAATAGATTTGTTTTATTTGTATATTTTTCTAGAAGAGGCAGAAATGGCATGATGAAGTTCCATGCTTGATCCTACCACTGTCTTACTGGCAGATTTTCAACAAGTGGTAGTGTTTGTGTCCTTGCTAATCTCACCAGGGTACTGGTGACTTGAGAGCTTTCATGAACTCTTTTTGTATGCCTTGAACACCTGAAAAATGTGAAGAAAAAGGTAGTGGTGGTGAGGCAATATACAGAATATCATTGTATGGAAAGCCTTATGAATAAAGTGTAAGTGGCATCATACTGGCTCTGAAGCTGCATCTTTCAAGTATGAACTGTACCCACTGATGAAGTGCAGCAGAGAGCAAGACAGTCAGTGATCTAAGATACTTCTTTCTGGCTTGGTAGACATTTCTTCCTTTTAGAAAAGCTAACTTCCACAGCTGGACCCTCTCCTTCACTTCCCTTTTCTGGTGCTTTGGTCTTCGCCTCAGCCCATCTCCAGTCTAAGATATGCTTATGGATAGGTATTCATACAACTGCTTTAAAGCTTAGTATCAAACTATTTCTAATACACATTTTTCACATCAGAAAATTCCAAATCTCCAATCAGTTACCAAACTCACAGAATTTAAGGTTAAAATCCTTTTTTATTGCTAAAGTTTTTTAAAAATTTCTTTATGCCTTCTGACACAAGCGGTGCCTTTTAATGAAAACTGCAGTCGTTTCTGTAAGAAAGACTCGAGCCACATCTGAATGGAGTCATCCCCATGTGCCATTGCACATGGATTTTTAGTGTGTCATGCAAGTTGTTTATTTCTAGGATAAGTGATTAACTTCTTCAGAAGAAAACCTCATGTTTCAAAGCATCTTTGGTGTAATTTTTACCTGGACACTTGTTGAAAAATGTTTGCCTTGGATCTCATTCTATATGAGTAGTAAGGGCTTTATGGTTTACTGAACAAACTAATGTGCTTAGATTGGTGCCATAAATGGGTGTTATCTTCCCGAACATGGGCATTTGTAAAGATTTGGGATTTTAGCCATTAACTGACCAACCCAGAAGTGGTCTTTCCATGTTTGCTTGTGACATGGAGAGAGAACACCGGGCAGTTACGAGTTGTAGTCTGCTGCTGCACACTACAGCAGCACTAGAAAAAATGCTTCCTCTGAATTCAGAGCCTGTTTGTTTTCAGAGCCAAGGTGCAAGCTTCAGACCCAGAGGGAAAGTGCAAGAGACAGGCAGGTCTAGCTGATTCTTAACACCTTCAAATTTCAGAGACTAGGCACCTCTTCAGACCAAGTGACTCATCAGAAGGGTGAAAGTTAGTTTAGTAGCTGTGAAAAATCAAATAAATGGCACCCCCTTGTGGGACCCCTGCTTTTAATGAAGTCTTCATATTTTCCCAATACACCATTGCACAAAGAGCTCTTCTGATATACCCATTTTAAAATTAAGATTTATGCTTACTTTTTTCAGACACAATGAAACTTCTGCAAAACTGTACAGTGACAGGAAAGCAGCTGCATCCTGTCACAAACAGATGATCAGACCTTTAAATAAATAAAAAATATCAGGCAACATTTACATAATATTAAGTCCCAAAAGGTGGGACTTAAATTTTCAGATCTGCTTTGTTACCTTTTATAGCATGCTTATGAAGTGTCTGGCACTAACAGAAAATTGTACCCAACACTCAAAAAGCATTCCCTCTTAGGAAAGAAAAGCACCTTAGGTTTTGGAAGTCTTTTCTAAACAAAATAGTATGTTCTTACTTAACAGGCAGTTAATGCTTCAAATTAGGTCAGGGATTTCTCATTTGCTCCAATGACAGGAATATTGCCTTCCCTTAAACCTTACAGTTTGCCTTTTGCTTTTACTTCCAAGCAATGCAAAGCATTTCCACAGTTCAAATGATTGTGAAAGGACAACAAAGCAACCATTTAAATTAATATGCTATTAATCTTGTGAATGATAAGGTGCAGTTTCCACTACTAGAGTTCAATACTTTAGTCTTACATTCTAATGCCCTGTGCTTGAAGATTCTAATTCCCACTTAACCCTCCATTAAAACAAGACACCTCAGTACCTCCTCTCTCCCAGCCTCCACATTACCTAGACATTATCAGCCCCTGAAGCTGGTCTTTTTGCAGACCTAGTGTTCATGAGAAACTAATTTCTAAGAAGGGACAGCTGACAGTAAGTGGATGAACATGCTAAGATATTAAACGTTACACCATTTTTTTTCAGACTGCTGATCTGATTATAATGCATTTCTCTCTCAGAAGAGAAAGGAGATTGCCTCTATGTTGGCTCCATCCCAGAGGGAAAGATACAGCTGAAAAAAACATATCACAGAACTTGCCCACCTCAACAAACAAGTATAAACCAAGAAGCCATTACTTTCACTGGAAAGTGTAGGTGAAATCTTCAGGAACACTTCTTACGGATGCCTTCCCTCTAAATTCTGAATCACAGAATTGTCAGGAGTCAGAAGGGACCTCTAGAGATGACCTCATCCAACCCCCCTGCTAAAGCAAGATCCCCTACAGCACATGACACAGGACTGCATCTAGGTGGGTCTTGAATATCTCCAGACAAGGAGACTCCACACCCACCCCAGGCAGCCTGTTGCAGTGCTCCATCACCCTCACCATAAAGTTTTTCCTCATATTCCAGCTTGTGCCCATTGCCCCTTGTCACTGGAAACTACTGAAGAGTCTGGCTCCATCCACCTTGCACCCACCCTTGAGATACTTAAAGGCAATAAGATCTCCCTTCTCCAGGCTAAACAGTGCCAGTTCTCTCAGCCTTTCCTCATAACAGAGATGCTCCAATCCCCCAGTCATCTTTGTTGCCCTCCACTGGACTCTCTCCAGTAGCTCGCTGTCTCTCTTGAACTGGGAAGCCCAGAACTGGATGCAGTATTTCAGATGTGGCCTCACCAGGGCAGAGTAGAGGGGGAGGATGTCCTCTCTTGACCTGCTGGCCACACTCTTCCTTATGCACCCCAGGATTCCATTTGCCTTCATGGCAGTAAGGGCACATTGATGGCTCATGGATCATTTACTATCTACCAGGACTCCCAGATCCTTCTCCTCGGATCTGCTTTTCAGCAGCTCCACCCCTAACCTATATTGGTGCATGGAGTTCTTTTTCCACAGGTGCAGGACTGTACACCTGCCCTTGTTGAACCTCATTAGGTTCTTCTCTGCCCTCCAGCCTGTCCAGGTCACACTGGGTGGCAGCACAGCCCTCTGGAGTGTCACCACCCCTCCCAGTTCGGTATCTTCAGTGAACCTGCTGACTATACACTCTGTCTCCTTTTCCAGGTCATTGATGAGTATCTTGAACAAGACCAAACTGAGTACTGACCCCTGGGGGACACCACTGGTTACTGGCCTCCAACTCGACCCTGCCCCATTAATCACAGCCCTCTGAGTTCTGTCACACAGCCAGCTCTCCATCCACATCACTGTCCACTCTTCTAGCCCACACTCCCTCCATTTCCCAGTGAAGATTCTATGGGAGACAGTGTCAAAAGCTCCTCCTTGCTTATTTAGAAAAGGTTACAAGACTCCTGGGAAAATCTTCATTAGCTCTACCTGAATTTATTTATTTTTCTCAGGACAGAACCAGGTTTGTGTACTTAGCTGGACAGAATTGTTGCAATTTACTAGTTTGTAAACTTTTGCCACAGTACCATATAGCTCAACTTCAAAAACATAAAACCAAGAGAATTCAACCACTTCCTTTACAAAACTAGCCCTCTTGCTCTCACATTCCCAGCTGTACTGTCACAGCATTTGATTTGAATGTACACATTTTAAACCTTTTAAACGGCATCTACCAGTTCACTCTTCCATGATTTCCAGGTTTTTCTTTTAGCAGCAGTTACTTTCTCTAGCAATAGTTTGATAATCAAGCAAAGCAGTTTTGTAGAGAAACCTATCAGATCATTTGGTCCAATGTAGGGGAAAAGAATAAAGTAGGAAAATAGAGACAAGCTTGAGGCACACATGCCCTTTTTCTGGTCCAAAATGCAAGCAGCAGATTTCAAATACAAGTGCTCAAAACAAGTGCTCAAATACAAGTAATGAAAGCTAAAAGATGACTTCTGAAAGAAGAGGTAGATGGTGCTTCTGAATAATGAATTTTGAAGAGGGAGAAGAAACAGGGCAATAAGTGGTACTATGGGAAGGGCACAAAACCAGGAACATTTTAGTACGCTATTAAGCCAACAAGTATGATATTCCTTTTATTGTTGAAGATGCAATAAAACATCTACCCTAACTATAAACCTAGATGCACTTACTGTGCTTTCTCACAGACTTGATTTCCTCCTATGCAAAAGATGGCAGTGTTTTACCACAAGACAGTTTGTAACGGTTGCTACCAGTTGACAACAGTTACTGATAATTATCAATTGTATCACAAAGGAAACATAACTCAAGGGCTCATGGTAGAATTTAGGTCAAGCTTTACCTTTTCTTGAATTGCAGTAAAATTTTACTTAACATATAGTGTCTCTTAGTTTGTAACATGCAACTGAAACACATTGTTTGAAGTGTTCATGCTAGTTAGATTCAATGTTTTAGCGTCTTGGTAAAGCTTGGCAAAAATCACTCCCTCACCTCACCCTTCCCCCTTCAGTTGACAGCAGCCTTTTTTGGGTGCTATGGATTATATTCTCAAGACCTGCCACCTTCTGACAGATGAGGAGTCTTATGTCTTTAAAGCAAGGTCTCAGTAAGGCATACTGTCAGGTCAAGTCAAATTAATTACTGTGAAGATTCTAATAAATAGTCATCGTGGAAATAACTGTAAAAAGGTAGACTATTATACAGAAACTACTTGTTATCTCTATCACTTCCCTGTCACAGCCTTGTCCTCAGTGCAATGAAAGCTACCCACCCAGTAGAAGTCACTGTGAAGGTATGGCAATGGGTCTGATCATTGCTTAGGAAATAAAAATAGTAGTTTTGTACCCTAACTGTAGGTATTTTTGAAGGTTTTGGTTATATTAGTGTTACTGATAGTTTATATTTTAATTTACTCCTGTTTATTTCACAATCTATGCTGTTTCATCAATGAAACTCTTACCCAAAGGCAGAGGCCACCAATCAGAAGATTTTCTTTAACATTTCGCAGTCCCCAACACATCAGCAGTATTTGACAAATTTACTTACCCAAAAGTAAGAGACAAGGTAACCAGACAGTGAGTGAAATTTCTCTTCTGTCATAAGAATACAACAGTTACTGCCAACGAAATGGCATCCATGGTTTTGCCAAAAAATTTCACTATAAGCTGAAGTGTGCTCAACTTCTTCCTTTATATCACATTATCATTTTGCTTTGTCAAATTGATTAAAAATTTTGAGTTAAAATGAGTAATTTAAAACCATTTGCAAATAATTATTTTTTAGAGCAAAGTTAATTTACACTTGTACCATCAAAACAAAAAGACTGTTCAAACCAAGTGTTCAAAAGCAATACAGGAATTCAGTGAGCATGCTCACGACTATACTGACATGAAAGACCAATAAAAGGCATATGTGATTCAATAACACACAAAGCGATGCCTTTTATTCTGCTACCCCCACTTTATCTAAACCAGTAGTCTTCCAACATCACATGCCTCCCACTTTGTTCTCTCCACCTCACAATTCAAGAGTCGTTTACTGATCTTAGTCCAGAGTTGGTGAATAATCCCAGAGCTCACACTCAAATGCCAGCTCTTGAATTGGTCAGTCATCTTGAATTCTAGGTAATCATCAACTGCAAACACAAGGAGACATGGCGCTTAAAGATTTTTTTAATTCATTTATTACCTGTGCACAAGAGAAGTAACTACCAATAAAAACTTAAAAGATATACAGTTATTTTTACATGGTGGTTAAAAGCAATTAAGAGTATCACATGACCATGAATTGAAATGTTTCCAATTACAAATCAGAATTCATGTTAGGATCTCAACAGAACAGGCCAAAAAGCATTAGAAGCAGGTCCAGAGCACAAAGCAGTGCCCCTTTAATTTGCACAATGGTAAAGGTAATTTACAGTTAATCTTTGTGAATATTGAGACAATGTAATAATGCAAGTTTCTGTACAGTCAGATGTAAAAAGATAACCAGAACAGTAATTCTAGTATATTTTAACTGAACTTGCTTAACTACTTTTGCTGAGATGATTACCAAAGATTTTGGAAGATCCTACACCAAAACCAGGTCTTAATTACTTGGGTTTTTTCCTTACTTTTAGCATTGCTTGCAATCTCATCCTATTGCAATGTGTCAATCTCTAGAAATGAGCTGTCTCCATTGTATATATATTGTGTTTATACTTTATACAAATTAAAGCAAAAAAAGAAAGATTACTTAAGTGGTAAAAATCTTACAGCACTTTGCTAGCAAAAAAAAAGTACATGCCAAAAACCACAATAAGCAGTATTGGTACCCACGAATTGTAGCTTCAATTAATTTGCTTCCTTTTTAATTTTTATTCTACATAAATTACTACAGAAGGCTAATGTTTAAGAAGTAAATAAACTGGACAATTGTAGGTCTGACAAAACCCGTTCACCCAACTGTGAAAGCTGATATTGTTAAAAAAAAAAAAGAAATCACAAATAATGCAGAGCAAAAGAAGTGTGATGCATGCAACAAGAGTGAAAATGCACTGATTCTGTTTGAAAACTACTGCACTCCACCTTAAAATGCATCAGACCAATTTTAGTTCGAGTAAGACAATCCAAAGAGTCAGAATGAAATAAAGCAAATATTTTAAAGATTTAAGAGCTGTTATCAAAAATAAATTATATTTTTTCAAGTTAAAGAAACACTGCTATGAAGGCTGAGAGCCAAGCAGCCTTTCAATAGCTGCATTGATGTCTCCTCCTGTTGCTATTAGAGCTTGTAAGTTTGCTTCACGGTTCAGAAAGCCCATTGCACTCAGCTGCTCCAGTTGTTGCTGAAATCTAATTTCTGGATTTTGCAACTGCTAAAAACAAAATTTCAAGCTATAAAAGCCTAACACACATTTATCAAAGTATAGGATAAAAACATAGTTGGTTCTGCACCACTCTCCATCTTTATTGATTTCTGACTACATCACTTTTAAGATCCTCAAACTATATGATGAGATAAATTAAATTTGCAATTGAATTTTAACAAGTGAGAGAACCTTCATATCTTACATAATATTCTTGAACTACAGGCAAAGCTGCTTGTTTGACAAAAAATAATTAAAATTAAACAGGGTAAATTTATGTCCCATGAACAATTTATTAAAGATGTGCATATAGGTATTTTTTAAAATTAAACAGAACTCAAGGTAGTATCATGGAACAGCAAGGATTATGATCATGTCACTCTCAGCAATGCCTAGAGCCTTTTTTTTCCTGGCCATAAAAATCACCTCTTTTTTAGTGCTCCAAGTATTGTTGACTAAAACTACAAAAATTCTAATTGTTAGAAAGGTTCAGTCTAAGGTAAACTGACAGTTGTGCTTTACGGGATGATCCTGCTCACAAAAACGCATGGCAATATTTTGCGTCTTTTCAGTGGCTGATCTTCAGTTCAGAGGCATTTTCTAGTCAGAACAGTTATCAGAAAATAATACGCGGGAATAATCCTGAGAAGTCACTTTTTTCAATCAATGAGTTGATTTAGATACCAACACAAAACTTGTGTGGCTAATGCGAGTTCTCCTTTTGTTCAGTTCAACAGTTCCATACATCAAAGAGATTACTACCAGTATTTAAAATCTGCATATGGTTCCAAACCAATACAATGTCAAGATGTAAGATTAACTTTAAAAACCATCCCCCACTACCCACTCGCCCCAAGCAAAGCTAAACAGAATTTTGACTCAGTATGTAAGATTTGACAGCATAAGCCAAAAATGTATGAGAATATGGTTCTGCAAAGTGGCACCCACCAAGATGGGTTAGTGGTTCAACAAGAGAAAGAAGCTGTCAGATCTGCAAGCTGAATTCATGCTGTGGCCAAGAGGCAGAAAAAGCAGGAATGCCCTTTTCCACCAGCAGCCTGCCGTTACTTTGTACCATAGTGTAAAGCTGCTGTTTAACACAGCACTCTTGAGAGTTAGCAGCATGTATCCTTTGAAGCCAGTCTTGCTCACCACCCTACAGCTACCCATCAAGCTGCAAGCTTTGCTGGACTTCTGGAGCTCTATGCAAAGCCTTGATCACACTCAGTATGTTAAAAAAATTCACTTGCAGTCTGGACCAGCAGGATGTCAGTGAAGCCATCCAGCAAACTTAGGCTTCAAATAACCAGGGTGCGGCTATTCCAAACTTAGGACAGGGGCTTAGTCACAGCTAGAGAGCAACAGCCAGCAATACAGTAAAAAAAACACAGAGGTAATGGTATTCAACATGCTTAATTTTTTTCTCTTGCCTGAGCCCACACTTCACTTGCCAGGGAACTTTACCACCTCAATCTGTATCAATCTTCCCAAGCATTGCAGAAATTCAAGGGTATAAAAACCAACTGCTCAGAGGACACTTTTACTCAAATTTGGTGTTTTTTCAGCATTTACTCACACAGCTGCAACACTACTTTTAAGCCTCTTCTTCTCTGCCTTGACCAGAAGTATCCAGGGAATTCTCCCCTCAGCCTCCCTTCTAGCAGCATACTATGAAAAAAAAAAGTAATAATAAAACAAATCTAGAATATAGTGATGTACTTTACCTGAGTATTTGCACCAGCAAGTGCCTGCAACATTTGCTGGACAAACTGCTGGTGACCAGGTTCAGCAGTTCCTGATGCTGGACTTGTATTTTCACTAGGAACAGAACTAGGTATAGTGGACCCTGTAGGAGCTCCAGTGCTTCCCAATCCACCTACACCAGGACTGAATCTGCATAAATTACAGAAAAAGAAATACACCACTTGAATAATAAATACTAGCTTGTCTCTTCTCATTATTTAATTACCAAGTAAATATCCTGCCAAAGAGGGGAGGACAATTTAAGTAAAGCAATAAGACAAAGATGAGAGTCATCACTGTTTAAAAGTTCGTGGCAGGCAACAATATGACAAATTATAAAAGCTTATTTAAACTAAAAAAAAGCAGAAGGAAGACTCTATAGTAAAAACTAGAGTAAATGTGTTGAAAAAGAATGAACAACATAACAGAAGAGAAAATTCAAGTTTAAATCTGCAAAACCAATCCTTACCCTGGTATAAGCCCCGGTGCTTCTGTTGCTAGTGTCTGCAAGCCCTGCTGAATTTGTAGCAAAGCCTGCATTGCTCTAGGGTTTGACATAGCTGATAACGTGTCAGGATTCTGCATCTAAGAAAGGAGAGAAACTCTTAACCATATGCAGGTGTTCAAAGTTAATCTTTGTCACTAGATGTTTTATAGAATCCCACATAATTTCAGAACTTGTTTTTCAACTTTATATTTGAATATTTACATGAAAATATTCTTTTTTGAGAAAACTTTCATAGGAGGTCATCAATGAACTCTCTAGATGCAGACAAAGCCTTTCAAACAAGAAGTACACAAGGAAAAAGTATTTTTTGTTATCTCTTCTAGCAGACCACACCATCTTTCAAAGCCATAGGACTGTATTATACCACATTATTCCAGAGGTAGTCTCCTGTATTATACTACTGGTAAGCAACAATGCTGAACACAATGTAACTTGACTAACAGATGTGCAAGAAAAAAACCTACACGTTTATTTCCCCTAACTAATTTCAGACCACAGGAGTTTGATCATGAATATTTCTGCCTGTCTTCATACCTGTAGTGCCCTCAACCTAGAGAACTGCAAATACACTACAAAGCACACTAGCAAGCATATGCATAACATTCAAGTGATCTCCCTCTACTGTGACTTCAATTAAAAACTGGCTTTCATAGCCACAGGTAATTTAAAAGGCAAGTCCTTTTCATTTTTGAAATTAAATGTCCAGAAACCTGACTACTGTAGATACAAAACCAAAACTAATGGCTTATGCTTGCCTCTGCTTCAAGATGCCACACATAAGTGAAGAATGTGTTTCAGTCACAAGTGACACAGTCTTGATAGTCAGACCTACTTCAAATAGTAGACGGACTACTAATCTTAGCAGCCTTCACTTGGAAACTAGATCTAATTCCTTCTGCTCCAAAAATGTATTGGATTCATATAGAAATGCACAGATTAAGGTCAAATTTCCTCTGCTGCAGAGCAGAATTGCAGAATACAACATGAAAAACTGGTCTGAAATATGGGTGCATAACAAGACTTAGGTACAGCAAGTTGTTAGTATTCTACATTCGTCTTCCTGATAGCTAAGTCAGAGAATAACTAAATGTTTAGGTGGCCAAGTTTCCTCAAATTTTTAAGAGGAAAACATTATGAATTGCCTAAAGAAAACTGGTGCAACTACTTTAAGAAAATATTTAAATCCTGACTTACTGTCCAAATTTTGGATCTGTTTTACAGAAATGGTGGCCCAACAATTCTTAGAGCACTTACTTCACCCAGATCTTGTCTACATTAATGTTACTAATTCTAGATTTTAAGTAGCACAAATTCTTTTCTACCTCTGCTGGGCAATTGCCCTTTATTGAAAAAGATGCCTTCCATATGTACAGGAACATTCCATGGCTTCTGTCACCAACTCCCATAATATAAACAAATGCCATGAGCTGCAATGTTGTCAACATTCTGAGAATACACAGGTATTTCTCCACTTAATTCACCTGCTAATGCTGCTGATCATCTGACCTGACATACTGAATAGCACAGAAAACTAGCTGTGCAGATAAACCACAGGGCGATACAGACAAAAGGAGATGCTCAAAGGAAACAAATTATTCCTCCTGTGCCTTCGTTGAAACAATTTGAACCGTTTATTCTGAACACTGAACTTGCTACTGTAATTCATGCATGCAATAATTTTACTCATACAACCACCTGCATGCAATCAGATCTTGGCAACACACACTTACTCTGATTCATAAGGACTGCCTAATGATGGAACCCAAGCACTATTGTCCTCTGTTCCTAAATCTTGCTTGCTCCTATTTAGAGAGCACAGTACTACTACATATTGTAGCAGCAAAATGCTGTTAAAAGGGGAAGACGGCCTCAGGACACCACTTATGAGCAAAAAGCTTCAGAATCCAGTTCTTTTTTATTAGCTAATAACTTGGGTCTTTCAATGTGCAGCATAATATCTTTACCAAATACTTAAGGCAGGCTTGGAGCACGTGAAAAGCATAGTGAAACTTTATTCTAGTAGTGAGTATTGAAATTATTGCTAATTGATTTGCATTTATTAACAGCTTGTATCTCATCTTACTTGCTGAAGAAAAGTAGGAAGTTGTTGTCTCATTTGTTCTTGAAGTTGAGGATTTCCAGCAAATAAAGGATTATTCAACATCATCTATGGGATTAAAAATATTTACCTTCAAAGACCAAGCAGTAAGAACTACAGAGGGAGTTTTAAGACAAGTAGTGACAGGGAAATAGTCTATGAAAATAACCTCACATAATAATAATAAATCTACTTCTCCTTTGGCCAGAATTTGTTATGAACCAACAGCCTAAACACATTGCAGGGGTCGACTGGGTTTTGCTTTTGTTTTTGTTGCTGTTTCGTTCTGTTCAGTGTTGATTTTTTTAAGTTAATGCATTGCCAGATACCTGCCATGACAACTTCACTTGTATTACAAGAAAATAATTTTCTGCTCAGCCTCCATGACAGATCGAAGTGACAGTTTCCCTGTAAACATCACCCAAAGTCAAGGATATTTTCCAAGTGAATATTTAATACTGAAAAAATATATGTTTTTTAAAAAAATCTCTGTCCAGGATTTGACTTTGGATATTACAGCTTTAAGTAAAATTCAAAAGAACTTCTACGATACCATTCATAAACAGTATCTGCACTTTTACAGTGAGCGTGGGTCACAAAAGAGAAATTAAAACCAGAAGAGCATGTAGATATGACACCAACTCCAGTCCCTATGCTTCCTCCTCCTGAGCTAGAGGAGGCATTTCTTAACTGGCACATCTAGCTTAATTTACAACCAAATATTAATTTTGTCTAATTGGTCCTAGTGCTGGATCAAAAATTTAGGACTGTATAAAATGCACACAAACTTCTAAGTTATTTTAGATGCATGCTTGGCATAATGTCCAACTACAAACTGAAAAATCTCACTGCAACAAATTGTTAAATGTACGTAGGTAGTAACTCCAGGGAGTTCGGCATTAACATTAAAATCTAGGCGGTTGACTAGAGACAACTGTTGGGATGTTGGCACAAGTGAAAATTTAACTACATCATAAACTCATCTCTCGGGGTTGTGGGTTGTTTTGTTTGCTTGTTTTATTTTTGTTTTGGGATTTGGTTTTTTGTTTTTCTGTATATGTTTTTTTTTGTGGTTTTGTATGTCTTTAACTTCAATACACACATTACTGCACCAAACACGTTTACCTGTACTGCAAGATCAGGATTCTGGCTTAATGACTGCATCATGCTTCTCATATAGGGTGCAGACAACATATTCTGCATAAGTTGTGGGTTTTCTGTTATCTGCTGTAATAGGCTCTGCATTCCTGGTGTGTTGAACATGCCAGCTTAAAAAAAGTAAAAGGCCACTTTAGTAGACATCCTGACTATCATCAGACAGATTAGACTCCCTAAAACCACAATATAACCACTTGGTTTCTGAGAGTTTTATTCTTTGAAGCACACTTCAATGTGGTTCTGCTTACAGACCCATCTGCTCTAGAAGCTAAGGCAGAGGCTGTAACCAACAAGCATTCCCATCAAGTACCTATATTATTAGCTATTTTCACAGTTGCCTTTAAACCAAAAAGATACTATCATTCATTTAAAGATTACTGACCTTTCATTATTTTAAGGCAATACACAAGTACTATTACCACTCCCAGTTTACTTTTCATGTTTGTCCTTCCTACAGAGGACTTGGATACTAGTCAAATGTTCTACAAAAGTAGATAAAAGTAAATAGCAATTAATACTCTGATGCAAAAAAAAAATCTCTTTCCAGTGAAAGAATCATTTCAGTAAACTCTCAAGTATGTGCAAATATATACAATTGTAATAACAAACACACCTCCTACTCCAGGTCCCAAATTTGGTACAGTTGAGCTCTGTCCCGAGCTGCCAGAGGTGCTATTTCCAGCACTACTACTGCCATCGTTCTCACCACTGGTGCTGGTACTTGTGGCAGTTTGCGAGCTGGACTGAGGGGCCCAGGGATTTGGTAGAGGATCTCTATTTTCTGTACGAGATGGCTGACTGTCCCCTCCTGGTGATGCATTGCTTACCAGAGAAGCAAATGGGTTACCTCCAAACTACAAAGCAAGGAAAACAAACATGAACCATCTACTAAAGTCAACCATTTGAAAATCTGTTATAAATGGTAAGATACCTTTCCAAAATTACACCTAAAGATAAATGGTGATGGCTTTTGATCAGTTATCAGTTGTACTCACCATTCTACAGTAATTCACTGTAAGTACTCTGAAAAGATGCTAATGTTGAGAGACACCAGCACCTCAAAAAAACCTGCATCACATTTATTTTTTAAAGTAGTGATGCTGCTACACTGGTATTTCATTCACAGTAAGATCTTGCAAACTGGTTTCCAACTTCAAAGGTTTTTTTTCTTCCCATCTTAGGTTCCAAGTGACTACACACACTCTTAAAAAACATTCCTGGACCTCAAAATGCTAAGGCAAAGATTTAAAGGAATTCAAATGTAAGTAATACAGAAATTCATTAACTTTAAAACAGCTTCTCAAACTCACAAAGTGGTTTCTGTATTTCTTCAAGCCTAGAAGAGCACAGAAGTTTTAGAGGTCTTTCCTCTAAAGAAGAAAGAGTCACATAGTAACTTCAAGCTTCAATACATGCTTTGCCAGGTTCACATCTGGAAATTTACGTTACATGTTTTTATTTTTAAAAAATGTTTACTTCCAGTGGTGTTTGCAATCTTTTCTCACCTGTTCCTGTGCTGCATTCAACATAGGCTCCTGAATATCTGTATACATACGTCGCAAGGCGTTGTATCCACCTGGTATACTTTCAAGGTTACTCAAGGCTCGGTCTTGGTTTCGCATCATTTCTTGCATCATTGCAGGGTTTCTAGCAAGTTCTAGAGTCTAGGGAAGTGGAACATTTAATCTGTATTAATAAGAAATCCATTCTTAAGTGAAAACATCAGTATTTGGCAATATGTCAGTTATTGCTGTCTAACCCAGTTCAAAATTATGATTAAGCCAAATCAAGAAGTCAGCTTAGTGGGACTCAACAGAATTAGATATTTAGATATTTATAGACATGCTGCCACAAATGTCACTATTGTGATGGGGTCAGGAAGGACTGGCTAAACAGAAGAAAAAGCTTGAATAAACTATTATTTTCCATCTTCATTTTTTTCAATACAATATACTCCTACTATTTCTAACATCATTACGACAGGCAGCCTATAATAGGAACTTTAAAATACCTACATTTTCAAAAGCATCTATTTGGTTTTTGATACCTTCTGCCACACAGCGTATCCTCCATACAATCTAACTTTAAAAGCACTTAGAAGTACCCATAGTTAGATAAAATGATAATGTGCAGTATTTTGGAGAACCACTACTTTCAGTAAACTCATTGTTGGCTAAACAGGTTTCAAGCATACATAAGGACATCCAACTCTGACCTCAGATGATATGACTACAGTCTTCAGTATCTTTTTAAACTATGCTGCAGATTTTTTCCATTATCAGTCTGTATCAGTATCTATAGATATTGTTTATTAGACATTAACAACTAGAAATACAAACAATAGTTGCCTATAGCAACTTTCGTGGAATTTTTTTAAAGCCTAAATACTTGAAGAATGTTGAAGCATTCAACTAAGCACATCGAATTCCTGCTCTGTTGTTCACAGTTACAGCATAACCAAAGCTCTTGAACTTAAGAGATCCTTCTACATACCTGTCTCATTATATCTGGATTATTCAGCATGTGGCTAATTTCTGGATTTCTCTGTATCAGTTGCTGCATTTGAGGATTAGCCATAATTAACTGCCTCATTAGGTCAGGATTTGAAAGCATGCTCTGCACAAATGGATTTTCCATTATCTGAACCATCATTTCTGGGTTGGACATAAGCTGCCGTTGCATCTGACTCTGCAACTCTGAAAAGTTTGATGTATTTAAGCCCAGGCTACTCAGACCGGCCAAACCTCCAAGGCCACCTTTAAGAGGATGAAAAAAAATAAAAATTACTTTCACCATCTCATATACTTCTGAACACATCCAGATTCTAAATACAAAATACTTGGAACATATCCCACACTTCAAAGCAACAAAAAGAAATGGAAAGTCCATCCTTGCAAGGCTGTCAAGGTGTTATCCACTAAGAATTTGCTTCTTTAAATAACAAAACTTCTAACTAAAAATCCAACTAACTGCATCTGAAAATAACTTGACACCATTTTAGCAGCTTTTCTTCTCATTTTCCACAGCTAAGGTACAAGAGGTAAGTTTTGGGACCTTATGTCCCATGCTGTTGTGTCCATGCGCCCACCCCCCACAACACTTTCCAATGCGTTTATAGCAATGATTTATCTGTGTCCTCTTGATTGGAAGAGACCAAGAGAGATGTTTCCATATGACTCATATTTCCTATTCTAATTAAAAGTAGACCTCCTCTTCTTACTAGTGCATCAATAACTAATTATGCTTTGAATTCCCCTCCTCTGCCAAGTCCAAACAAAACATTTAAGAACATACTAGTCAGTCTGAAGATCAGTTTACACCTAAAAGAGCAACTGCCTACTGTGGTTATCTTCTCCAAATCTATTTCTTCCTCACCCCAAAAAGAAAGTAAGTTAAAAAGAATAAATCAAATACCCTACTCTGATTATGGGAACAGGTAGTCTTTTTAAGTCAATAGACTGTAGCCTACTTATTAATGAAAGAGAAGACTGACAATGCCAAGTTGTAAAATTAGCAGCAATTTTGTTACTTCTGTTCCAGATCTTGGCTTCATCTTACAGTTAAAAACTACATCAGTATTCTCCTCACAGCAATTCAGGTGCACTTTTCAGGAGCACACTGACACTGGAAGGAGCTCCTTTACCCATACTGCCAGAAAATAGAATCAGTGGCACTTTACTACTGATGGTGAAACAGTATGTCTGAAGTTCTGCATATAAAATTAAGGAAATAACTTTCCTCTGATAACTTACTGATCAGAAACCTTCTACAAGCAATTCCACAGGTATCTGTAATAAGTTTTTTTTGGGTGGTGTGCTTGTTTGTTTGTTTTTTTTTAAAGTTCTGTCTACATTAGAATAAAGCTTCACGGACAATTACCTGAATCCATGCTACCTAACAAATACTCTTACCCAAGCCAAAAGGGTTACTATTTGTTGAAGCTGGTGTTGAGGTACTACTGCTTGATGTTGATGTGGTAGCAGTACTCCCGGTGGTGTTTGCTTGTTGAGTTGGGTGGTCTTGTGATCTAAAAAATCAAGTTTAAAAGTTTAACAGGAAAATGTAAGTAATGCCATTAAATACAGGAGTAGTATCATACCAGAGAATCTTAAGTTACATTTTGATTCTTTCTCAAAAATCACACTATTATCTCTAGATGGCTTCCTGCAAACAAATCTCTCACACACCTGTTAAGTCAGTTTTTTTGAACAGTACTTTGAAATATTAAGACAATGGATGGACACCACTGCAGCCATTACCAGTTTCTCATCCTATCCCTGTGATGCCCACAAATTAATTGTTTCCTCTGTCCTTGCTTAAAGGATCTTTGCCTTATTCCAGTATAATCAAATACTACTGATTACATGCCTGGGGCTTAAAGAAATAAAGCATAGCAAGATTTAATGACAGATTTTTTTAAAAGACAAATATCAGAAACTTAATAACCTTCAAGAACAGAGTGAAAAGGTAACATATAAAAACTGAAAGCCAACATAACTTAGCACAGGCTGTAAAGACTGCCCAAGTCCTATATTCAACAGACTTTTGTACTGCTGAGGCACAAACACTGGTGCCTGCCATGTAGTAAAAGAGATCAATGAACTGAGCTTGTGTAAAGATAACCTTACCTCTAGTCAAAAGAAACCTGTATCAGCTTTCCCTGCTTGTTCCAACAATCAATCTCAAATGCCTGTATTTGCAGAACTACAGCCTAGAGTAACTTGCAGAAATGAAGAATTCAGACTTCGCCCTAAGATTCCAGGATTTGACAGTCCACTAAATTTCATACCTTATTTCATCTCAGAGTACCTTTTACGAAAACAAAGGCCAGAAAGAACAACAACAAAATCCTAGAAACAAAACCAACAAAAAAACCCACCCAAAAAAAAGCCTCACCAAAACAAAACAAAAACAAGCCACACACCTAAAAAAATTCCAAGCAAGCAAAGCAATCAAAACAACAAGCCAGAGAGATGCCTCTAGGCCAGAGGCTTTCCTGAGGTTTCTAAGAGTTCTCAGACTCCAGGTTAAACATCAGTCACCAAAACTAAAGACAGAAACCAAACAAATAATGAAAGCAAGCTCTTTCACCAAATCATCTAGCTTTTAAGCAGTCTCAATCTGCTGATATACCTTGCTGATTTGAGCTGTGTGCTTGTGTAAGCAGGTAAATATAACATGCCATACCAAGTCATGAAGATATAGGATGCCATGGAACCAAATTACCTCATTAAAGTTCTTACTAATGTTCTGGGTGTGAAGGAGGACAGATTAATTTGAATCCCCAAGATCTTTTAAAACCTTAATCCATTCACTTGGTTTTGCATAGTTTAATTTTAACTCCTTTCTTGCTTACTTTAAAGTCTATCAAAACACATACAGATTCTGTTGAACAAAAACCTGATCTAGAAGAAGTCTTCCAGACAGACAATAACAATCCAGGAATGGGAATACCTGGACACCTAGCTTTGACATAAACTGCCCTGACATAAGGCATCTGAGTGTAACTCTGGGCTCCTGAGAACAACAAGCGCTAATACTCAGTAACACTAACAGCAACTGCTAACTTTGAACACAAGACAACTATCATTAGCCAAGGAGCTCTAACTTCAGTGAGTCAGACGACAGACTTTATACTGACCACGGATCTTCTGCTAGAGATACTTGTTTTCCTTTGGTCTAGAGAACACAAATCTTTCCTTCGTAAGCAAAAGGAAATTAATAAGCATAAAACTCTATTTTGCTTTTTCTACTGAGAAACTATTTTTAGAAGCAACTGTACCTCTTCATGTAACAGACAAGAAGGTTTGTAAAGGAGGACAGAAAAGTATATGAGACTGAAACTTGCAGTTCATAGTGCTTCTGCAGAAACTGCAGACATATAACCTCAAGATAATGGTTTAAATGTCAAGTCGGTTGGCCCCAAGTCTTTGAGAGAGTGAAATTCCTGTAAAGTGCACATCATCTTTTATACCCACTTTGCCATTGGGTCCCCTCCTGTCACTTGTGAAAAAAAATTACAGGTGTTGACTTGGGAGTTTGTATTCAGAAATTCATTGTATCTTTACTGTTTTACTGCTAATTACTCACTGCATAGGCCAGGTTATAAAATGACATGGGAACCCTGTATCATTCTGGAAAATGTAGCACAGTAATACAATATTTTTTCAATAAGGATTGATTGGGATATATGAGGATTCCTAATTGAAGTTAAAAATCTAATTTTGTTCAAAGGGAAAAGGTTATCTTCAGATCTAGTTCTGGAAAAAGCTTTTGCTTATTCACATACGTGGCAGCAACAACAGCAGCAACATTCGACAGAAAAGCAAATGGCATGGCATGAAGTGGTTGGAAACTATTCAGTCTTGATACTTGTGGCTGAAAATCAGCATTTGCCAGGCCACAGCAGCTTGTTTGAAGTCTTGCCTTTTGGGTCAAGCATAAAAATGAAGTATTTTAGTAAGAAGAATATTAAGATGGTTCAGGACAACGTTATATTTTCTCAAAGATGATTTTGACTACATTGGAAATTCTCTTTAGCACGTGTTAGGTGCGTATGTTTAGTTCATTTGAGCAAAGCTAGTAGGTTAAAACACTTGCCTCATTTGAAGATAGAGTAGATACAAGCAAAGGGTCTGTAGTTTTTTGTTTGTACTTCCTTTCCTGAGACACGATTAAAACATTCTAGTGGTAATAACTATTCTAAAATAATTCACAAAAGGTGGGAGAGATGGGAGACATGGGTTGGAATGCTGATAGGACCTATGCAGGGAAACCTAAAACTCCCCAAAAGCCATAAATGTGCCATTGCACATGGGTGCTCCTTTGCTTAAAAAGTGCAAGAAGGTAGGAAAGACTGGCACTGGTATTTCAGTACAGTTAGTGAAGATCCAACTTATGAACCCTCTGAAGACTGTGCCAGGCAACAAGCATCCTGCTGTCATTACTTATGAAGCCTCTTCACCACACTCAAGACTGCAGGCAAAAAAAGCAGAAGTCAGGACAACAGCAGAATACTAGATGTATGGAGCACAAAACTGCAGTATTAGCTAATGCTGTATACAAGACTGGGATGACTGTCAGGCCTAAATCTCAGGCTGGGAAGAGAGAGATCTGCCAGAGCAAACAGAAGTGTTTTGACAGAGACACAACTCCAGAACAGACAAGATAGTCCTGCCAGGATGTGAAAACGGAATTCAAGACATCAGTTTCAACAAGTACCTACATTTAATGTTAATGCTGCTGATTTCAACCGGTGCCTAAATCTAATTACATCATTAATAGGCCTTTCTGACATGGTGAGGCCTGGAAAGTGAAAGTGTATTTCTTTTCTTTCCTGTGTTTCCTATCTTTCCTTCATAATATGACATTTTCGCACCAGAGGAATTCCCCACCACAAACAAAAAAGACTTAAGAAGAACAGATGTGAGAACTCTTTATTTCAGTCTAGAACAACAAACATGTTATTGACTAAGCAAGCTAGATTCAACCGAGGGTTATGTTTACCCTTCTCACTGGAAGGACTTTTTAGTTGAGCCTTTTCCTTCTGTGCACTTCACAGGAAGTAGTTTTCTCATTGTCATTTTAAAGTTGCCTAACCAAAACAAATAACATTTTAAAATCCAAGACTTCCAGTTCATCCAGATAAATTAGCTGCACTAAACCCGTTCTCTCAAAATTCCTTTCCTTGTTTTACCGGAACACTAGGATGTACTGCAAGTTTTCATGTGTGAAAAGAAAAGCTTCGCAACTTATCTATGGACAGTTAAGAGCTGATTATCTGAGAATTATGGAGCCAAAACAAAGCAAGCACTAAACCCAGACAGCTAAATAACAAAAAAGCAAGAGACTTTTATTTAGAAACATTAATCCAATTAAAATGCAAAACACACCAAAGAAAAGAGCACTGTAATTTCAGGCTGCACCAACAGGGACTAAATCTATTTAGTCAAATCTAGGCTTGCCCAAAAAACTGTTAAGAATTCAGAGTATTTTCAGTTCTTAGGGGTAAACAAAAGATCACTCATCATTATGGTTACCTGTTTTGTGTTTTGATAACCAGGTGAACAGTGAGTCCATCGTGAATTCCATGCTGAGTCAAAGTATCTTGATCTTTTAAAATCTTTCCAGCAAATATCAACACAAGTTGATCAGTGTGGGACTTGAAACGCTTAGAAATTTCTTCCTTGAACTAAACAAAAAAGTTAGTATTATACATTTGTGAAACCGAATACTTAACTGTAACTTTTAAATAATTTAAGGACAGGCTGCTTTGTTCATATTTAATGTATTATCCCATTTGCACTGTATCTTCTGCTTTACACAATCTAGAAATACTTTAATAAGTTTTCTAGACTTTTTATATCCATATGAAGACAGTTAATAAATTATTCCTTTTTCGTACAGATCACTATATATATAAGTAGCAGCAACAAAAATTTGGTTCCATGTAAAGACTACTGCAGCTTCAATCGGGCATGCATCTGTAACAATAAATAGGTACTAGTACATATACTACTTATATATACGCACACACAGTAAAGCATCTACATAATTACATACTAGTAAGCATACACTAATATATATACACACACGCACACACCACTGAAGCCACCCATTATTGAAAGACTGAGGATGCAATGTCACAAGTATGATAAATCTGTCTACACTTTTGGTGTAATCAAATAGAGAAGTATCCTCTCTTCTTAGAGATATTTTTGCTACCTTCCATGTATCAAAACTAGCATTCCTTTCCACATAGGCTAAGTTATCTCTCACACAGCTCTGCTTTCTCATTCAACATATGACATAGCTACATGATGTTGTTGATGGTTGATCATGTAAGACTTAATTGGAGACTAGGCTGTAGCAACATGATTAAATTCAGGATCCTTAGCGTGGAGAGGAAGGAGCAAAGCAAGCTCACTACCCTCAACTCTAAGAGAGCAGATTTTCATCTCTTCAGGGATCTGCTTGCAAGGGTACCATAGGACAAAGCCCTGAAGGAGAGACCAAGAAAGCTGGTCCATATTCAAGGATCACCCCCTTCATGCCTAGGAGCAATGAGTCCCAGCAAAGAGGAATGTTGGCAGGAGAGCCCGTATGGATGAGCAAGGAGCTCCTGGACACAGATGTAAAAACAAGGTATACAGAGAGTGGAAGCAGGGGTATCCTTGGGGGAGTACAGACAAGCTGTCAGAAAAGCAAGGGATCAGGTAAGGAAGGACAAGGCACCGAGAGAGTTGGACCTGGCCAGGGATGTTAAGGACAATGAGAAAAGCTTCTTCAGGTATGTCAGCAGAAAGACGAAAATGAAGGAAACTGTGGGCCTGCTTCAGAAGTAAAATAGAGACCTGGCCATTCAGGACATAGAGAAAGCTGAAGTATTCAATGACTACTTTGCCTCAGTCCTCACTGGCAACGGCTCTGGTCAAACCATCCCAGTTAAAGGCAAAAGCATGGACTATGAAAAGGAAGACCTCCCCGCTGTAGGAGAAGAGAAGGTTTGTGATCATCTGAAGGACTGAAGGTGCACAAGTCTATTGGACTTGATGGAATTCATCCACAGATCCTGAAGGAACTGGCCAATGAAGTTGCAAAGCCTCTGTCCATCATATTTGAAAAGTCGGGGCAGTCTGGAGAAACCCCCACTGACTGGAAAAGAGGAAACAAATCCCTTTTTCAAGATGAGAAAAAGGAAGACCCAGGGAACTACAGACTATATCCTCCTGAAGGCTCTGCTAAGGCACAAGGAAAGCAAAGGGGTGACTGGTGACAGCCAACATGGCTTCACCAAGGGCAAATCCTGCCTGCCTAATGTGCAATGGAGTAATAGCATCTGTGGACAAAGGAAGAGCAACTCACATAATCTACCTGGACCTGTGCAAAGCCTTCGACACTGTCCCGCTCAACATCCTGGTATCAAAACCAGTGGATGGACCACTCCCCGGGTAAGGAATTGGCTGGATGGTTGCACTCAAAGAGTGTTGATCAATGGCTCGATGTCCAGGTGGAGACCTGTGACAAGTGGTGCTCCCAAAGGGTCAGTACTGGCACCAGTGCTGTTTAACATACTTATCAGAGGCATGGACCGTGTCCTTGAGTGCATGCTCAGCAAGTTTGCCAATGACACCAAATTGTGTGGTGAAGTCAACACCCTGGAGGGAAGAGAGGCCATCCAGACGGATGTTGACAAGCTTGAGAGGTGGACTCATGCAAACCGCATGAGGTTCAACCAGGCCAAGTGAAAGGTTCTGCACCTAGGTCAGGGCAATCCCACGCACAAATACAGGCTGGGTGGAGAATGGATCGAAAACAGCCTGGAGGAGAAGGACTTGGGGATGATGGCGGACGAGAAGCTCAACATGAGCCAGAAATGTTCACTTGCAGCCCAGAAAGCCAGCTGTGTCCTGGGCTGCATCAAAAGAAGCATGGCCAGTAGGTCAAGGGAGATGATTCTCCCCCTTGACTCAGCTCTCTTAAGAACCCACCTGGAGTACTGTGTTCAGTTCTGGAGCCCCCAACACAAGGACATGGAGGTTGGAGCAAGTCTAGAGAAGGGCCACAAAGATGACCAGAGGGCTAGAGCACCTCTCCTATGGAGACAGGCTGGGAGAGTTGGGGCTGTTCAGCCTGGAGAAGAGAAGGCTCCAAAGAGACCTTACAGTGGTCTTCCAGCACCCGAAAGGGGCCTACAGGAAAGCTGGGAAAGGACTTTTTAAAAGGGCTTGTAGGGATAGCAGAAGGTGTAATGGATCAAAACTGGAACAGGGGAGATTTAGATTAGATATTAGGAAGAAATTCTTCAGTGTGAGGGTGGTGAGACATCTGCACAGGATGCACAGCATAGTTGTGGAAACCTCATCCCTGGAAGTGTTCAAGACCAGGTTGGATGGGGCTCTGAGCAAACTGGTCTAGTGGAAGGCTCCTGCAGGGGGGCTGGAACTAGAGGATCTTGAAGGTCCCTTCCAACTCAAACTAATGTCCCTCATGAAAACAACAAAACATGTTATATACCTTCTTGCATTCCTAGCCAATAGTAACCAGATTATGCTTTGACTGAGTTCTGACTGAGATCTATTATTCTCTACAAAAATGCTCACACCAAAAGCAAAAATCCATGAAGCTTAAAAGGAAGATAGACAAGAAAAATGCTAAGGAATTATTGTATTATAAGAAAGTCAGATAAATTTATTCTACAAGACTAGTCAGTTGCATTTTTAAAACAATACCATGCAGTTAGGAAGTCCTTCAGAAGTTCACCCTATTTAACATTTTAAAATTAAATTGACCATACTACTTTCAAAAACTTCCCAAACATCTTAAGCAATTCTCACTCCATATAGGAAAATAAAATATTTCAATTAATTACTAATAATTACATTTTACAACAGGTAGGACTAAAAAATTTAAATCTCCCTGCATTATGGTTAGAAAGTGTATAATTAGAAGAGTTTAAAGCACAGGAAGAGGCAAAAAAATTTTTTTTGAAGTTTTATAGACAGAGGTAAAAAGCCTTTGTGTTTGGGTAGGAGGTTGCCCTTGGCTAGTTAAAAAGTCTACACACAGAGCTAATTCAAGCTCTTGAGGAAAAAACTTTTAAATCAACATTTATATTGGCAGTATTTAGACTTGCAAGTATTCCAGAAAGTCACTCAGTCCATTCCTCCCCAAAGTGGTTAACTTCCCTGAATTATTCCTGATATGTTTATACAGTGTGTTCTTTAAGGTCTCCAGTGACTTTCTTCCAAAATCTATTCCAGTGTCTCAATATCCTGTTACTTCGCTGACCTGCCCACAACAGACAATGCAAACAGATAGGTGTTCTCCTTAGAATAAAGGGTTGCAGTAGGGCTAATTTTTCCTTGAGGGTTGTTTTCTACTCCAATCATTCCCACCTCTTTTTGGATTTTCAAAACCAATTACATCTTGTAAGTGTGTGGGCTCAAAATTGGACAAGATATTCCACACCAGTTCTTATCTATATTTAGTGGAACAACAGGATAAACAACCCCACATCCTGCAAGCTATATTCCTATTTACAAGAAAAAGTAAGAAATCCATGTGGGAAAAGATTCATGTAACAGTGTTGACTCATTTAACAACTATAAACTCCAGAACCTTCCCTGCAGAGCAACTGTTCAGACAGTTGCTTCCTATTTTGCATTCTTCTGGTTAATTATTCCTCATATGCATTCCAAAGTAACAAAAAACCTGCAGAAATACTCACAATTTGGTACAAAGATAATGCATAAGAATAAACGATTATCGTACTGTGCCAAATGAAAGAGTAGTCACTTACCGGAACTCATGTATCATTATATTTTCCAAAATACATTATGACAGTGTGATCGACAACTTAATTCTCATTAGAAGGCTCATGCTATCTGTAGTATAAGCAATATTCATTGAATCACAGAATATCTCAAGTTGGAAGGGACCCATAAAGATCATCAAGTCCAAATCACTGCTCCTCACAGGACTACCTAAAATAAATCATATCACTCATATCTTAAACCAAGCCCTGTCACACATTTCTAGACCACAAGGTTAAGGAAGCAGAACATCATTTATAGAACATAACCAAACACTACCTAATATTACTAGTCTATAAGCCTCAAAGGCTATGCACTTCCTTCTCCCTACTTGCATTTAATGCTATTCAGATGATCTGGAAAAACAATACCAAAGTAAGACATGAATGCAACTGCCAATGCATCAGGACCCCCAAAACAACCTCTACATGCATCATCTAAAATGCACAACAGATCTCTTTACAGCCACAGTAATAAAACTGTCAAGAATACTGAGCCAATTTTGGATAACAGGAATTTTTACATTAAAAAAACAAGACGCCAAACAAGAGTGAGGTCTCTTCATCAGCTTCACTTGTGTTCAGCACAACCTTGTGACTTCTGAAACGACATGGTATAAGCAGGACCAAGCCCTCTGGTTTTGACTCTTCGCTCACAGAAGACTACCACACAAAACCTAGGTTAACATGCAAGACATTTTGCAAATGAGTCTGCAGACTAGTGTCAACAGTCAATTATAACATCATTAACAGATCAGGTCTGCAATTTTTGTGCTGAGGCGGGGGAAGCAAATTGTCTATCCATTTGTAGAACAGAAGGTCAAAAACATTTTAAATACATCTGAGCTGTCAGCATCTAGTATGTTTCTTCTGAGGAAAAAAAAATTAAAAATCAAAAGTTGAATAATCCAGTCTTCAGCATCACATGATCTCTGCCAATATTGGAGGATTATGAGCCTTTGGTCAGAGTTTGGCACCAGTCACTCCTGTCTGCATCGTGAAATGCAGTCAAGGAGGGCGGAAGATCTGTGACCCTCTGCCATCCTCTTGGGCAAACACCTATCTTCAGCATTCCTAGTTGCTCAGTGTTAAGGATAACTAAACTGCAAGACCATTCTCCCAGAGTAAACAGAAAAATCCAGACGTTTCTTTAAATTCAGGCAGTAAAAGAACAAGAAAAATGACTGGCAATTGCTTTCTTACTCCCACAGACCTCATTTATGTAGTTTTCATAGGACTTCTCACCACTCTTACTGGCAGCAAATAATTTGAGGAATAAGGTGCTACAGCATCATGGTAATGAAAAACAGCGTGAACAATGAAGAAAACCATAAACGTCAATCTAGCATGTATCACCTCAAAGCCTCAAATTAAACATAACCTATCAACAGCAATGGGAATAAAGGAAATCAGATTATTACAGAAATTCATATACATTTAGACAGTTGTAAGAAAATAAACGTTGGAACTGTTTAAATCTTCACTTTGTAAAACTGAACTTATAAATAGGACATCACAGAATGTTAGGGATTGGAAGGGACCTCTGAAGATCATAGAGTCCAACCCCCCTGCCAGAACAGGAACAAAAACTAGGGCAGATCACTCAGACAGGCATCCAGACAGGTCTTTAAAGTCTCCAGAGAAGAAGACTCCACAGCCTCTCTGGGCAGCCTGTTCATTACAGTTAAAATACTTTGTCACCTGTTAGGAGCATTTCTGTCCAGTGCTCCTACTGCACCAACTCTTCCTTTTTATCAACATGGAGTACAAGCAGTAGTTGCTTTACTGTTGTAAAACAGAGGTTTTACTTCATAGTAATAATACTAGACATTGTGATATCACAAAGGTATTATATCTAAGCATCAAGAAGGACCTGAAGTTGTAAAAACAAAGAATATTCCACCATACCCAACACCTAGCATATTCACACAAACTAGTCCACTGTATTCCCTCTAGTAACTCAATACAATACCTAAAATGTAAAATTATGTCAATTCTATACATTATTATTAGACAAATCAGTGGAGAGAAACAGTGTGAATCAGACTGAAACACATGACTAGCATTTAGATCGAGCTCAGGTTTCTGGAGGGAGAAAAGGAGAAAGCATTCTTAACCAGAGTGAAGTAATTCAAGCAGGCCAACTTGTAGATCTGACATTAATTACAGCAAATCTGAAGCTAGTTTCATTGAAGCACCTTGCCCACGTTACCATTTTACCTCAAGGTAACTAATTTCTATCAACCTTTTTTGTTTTTGAAGGAAAGGAACAGTGTCATTTTTCCACATTGAGAACACCCACATTTTTTTAGCAGCACACCAGCACTTTTTGTTTACACTTTTAATTTCCATGCCAAATGTCCTTATAACTACACAACTTAAAAAACTCAGCCTGATGCTCTGCTAACACAGCTCTGCTTTACCTCCCACTCCCCCATGTTAACACACACCAAAAAAAGGCTCCACAAAGCCAATTATGACTTCTGTTACACCTGCTCAACTTGACTGCCTTTGAAGGTTTCTGCAAGGTATGGGTGGACACCACAGTGTTGATGTCCAATACTGAACAAATGCATACTCATACCTGAGCTAAACTAAACATTCTGTCACTGAACAAAGCAAATGTCTGAATACACATGAAGTAGAACAGCTGACTAAAACAGACACCTTCTTGCACTCTCATTATGCAGAGCAGATCCATACTTTAAACATTAACTTATTAACATGTGACCATCTGACAGGCCTGGTAAAAAGTTATTCCAGGCAAAGTAAAAATCTTAACATGCAAACTGTCCTTTGATATTTTACCACTGTATAATGATTCAAAAGCTTTTGCTGACTCATTCTATGACAACAAAAACAGCAACTGTACTAATATCACTATCCATTCATGTGACAAGAATAAAATAAATTCTTTAAACCTTACCTTAATAAGACACATTTTAAAAATTAAAATACAGTAACAGTCTGAAAGAGGCCTCAGGGAATTAACATCCAATTCCCACTGAAAAGAAAACAGAAAACAGGCCCCTAAAAACTGCAACTGCTTTGAAAATACTAATCTACAACTTCATCTAGACAATGAAAAAGCAAAGTCACTGACTCTCCCCACACCAGACTCTGTCTGAACACAGTAGTGGATGCCATGGAAGCAAAGGTTTGTATCTAGAGGGTGGAACTGCAGTTTATATTCCCAGCAGTCTCTCAAATAGTTCTACTGCAAAGTAGCATTTTCAAATCACATTAACTTGTCCAGCACTGCTGTTTCAAAACACATCCACGATAATTTAAACTTTCAACTGCCATTCCTCGTAGCTTACACAGTTAAACATAATAGCTGGACTGTAGTCTTTCTTAAACCCACATCCTGCGTTTTCTAATACAGGCTAACCTTGATGAGCTCCAGCTTTCTTTTATACAATAGAACTACAGGTCTTCTTGACCCTACAAATAAGAAACCAAACACCCATGGCAACACAGCCACCAACAGTTGTAGCCTCCATTCCTGATGAACTATAACTGGAAAACTTATGACTGTGGATTATAGTGAGTCAGTGAAATCAGGGTTTCATTGCACAATTCTTGGACTCTATACAGGAAGCGGGACTAGAATTTGTGGTTTCAAGCAGGAAAGCACTTTTGGCCCACCGCCCACTGTTTGCAGCAGATGACATGTAGCTAGCAAGCAGACCCGAAACTGGGCTTCTACATAAGCCTATTTTGTCTTTTATGACTTGATGAAATTACTGTCTTCCTGTGCTTTTGCCCGTGGTGCATGTTAGCTTCACAACCAAATTACCAGAAACAAATCAAACTCACAAAAAACCTCATCTCAAGAAACAAACTCAAGACTCTCAATGAGCTTACAAGGCTAGTAGCCCAGGAAAGAAAAACTGCAGTACTGCAACCTAGTGGAGAAGGCTCAAGATTCCTGTTCTAGCCAGTTTTATCCCTTCCAGGCACCCTTCAGCAATCCATTCCACTACCCCATGCTTTAACTTAAAAGAAATGGCAAGCAGTACTTCCCTTCCCGATAAAAGCACTTTGCAATCTACTGGTGGAAAGAGTTGTAGCTACAACAGAACTAGTCTGTTCTCTAGTAAGTCACTGAGACTCGGAAAGGGCAGAAAAGGTTTATGTGTAAAATGGGATTCCTAGAGTAGAGCTCTTTTTTTGAGATTCTACCCTAGACTTCCATTTTCATGAGACAGCGTAAGGTATTTTATCCTTCAACTTACTTGAGAGAAGCTGGGGCAACAACCACTTCTCCTGAGGAAACACTGAGATGTGAATTACTGCCAATAGAAGAATTCTCTCTCATTAGACCTTGTAGGTAAGCATCTTTAAACTGTCTGACTTTAACAAGTGTTAAACTTAAGGTGACACAATATAATAATGACTGGATTACAGACATAATGGCTAACATCCTCTTTAAACTGTCTGTGGTAGGAACTATTAACCCCATCAACAAAAAGAAATCTATCCAAAAGCATTTTTCTCCATGTCACCCTGTGATTCCCAGTTTTTCAGATTTTGACTTAACCTTACTCCCAATGACCATTCTTATATAGCCAAGGTTTACAGTCACTAGATTGAGAAGCTGGCTGGGCTCTGAAATAAATGTATAGAATATCTTGCCAAGACACCTCTAGCACAGCTGTTAATTCATTAGGGTTTTCTCTGCTGTTGGCAATTTTAACAGTATGCATGATGATCTTTGAAAATTCCATGACCCACAACTGCAGGTAAGGGATGCCAGCAGAACAAATCCACAGGCAAGAAGGTGGGTCCTATATGACATGGATAAAGTTTAAAAAGAGTAAAAAAAATCAAATATCAACATGAAACTGTTCCTTTACAGAGAAGTATCTCCACACAAGACCTTTGACAGTATTGTTTAAATATGTATTGTTATTTCACTATATCTGCCTGTCATTGATGAGTAAACATTTGCTAAGTACTGTGGTTATATAACCGATACTTTGAGTTACATCTAACCAAGCCAACTGTTGGGAAATATAACTTACTCTAAAGGTTTTATTCTAATAAGAAAAAAAAAGCTTAAGAAACATGGCTAAGCCTGTATCGCAAGGCAGACCCCACAAAGAATCACACTTTCAATACACTAAGACACCAGACCATGAAAAACCTAATGTTAAACAATTCACATATTCAAGTGACGAGTGCCAACAAAAAGCTAAATCATAATTCTGGAAAAAGAGCAACAAACTGGACTCCATTATATAGTTTTAAATGCTTTTGTTTGTAGCATTTCAGTAATCTTTGGACTACAAAAAAAACACTATGAAAGAACTGGATTAAGTTAAAAAAAAATGAAGTTAAACTGCTCTTATGAGGTAAAACATTAAAACACTAAAAGTGTAAGCAAGACTAGAAAGATGCTGCTGTACCAAATCACCCAATGTTCTCCTTAACATTTACAACTGTGTGATCTTCATTATCAGAACTTAACTACTCTGGGATTCTGAGAACTTAAAAGATTCAACTATTAACTGTACACAAGTTGTAGTCAGAGAACTTAACTTTAAGACTTCCACTTGACAATAAGCAGAGTCGCAACACAATATATATATTTACACGTATAATTCAGGTCAGGTTTTTTATAACAGTGTAGTTTAGAAAGCACAGTATTTGTGTTCACCTAGCTTTAAAAACTTACCACAAGCTGTTAAGTATGCTATTACTGAAAACTACTCCACATTCAAGAAAAATTCCATAAAAAAGCCAGAATTAAATAACAATTGAAAAAAAATCAAATTAAATAAATCTGCTTTATGTGGAACTAAATACAACTTTGTTAACTTTTCTGGATGGATGTTACTATGAAATTTTCAGATAATTACAGGTTTGACAATAATTCTCTGCAAAATTCTGAAATTATTCATGCACATTTGCTGTATCCACTCTTTGTTGGCCTAACAGTTAAAAATACACAGCGAGGCATGTTGTTCAGCTTCAGAGTTGTAATGTTTGTGGAATTCATACCTTGGCATCTTGCAGTCTGCATGCACATTGGCAGACAGAAAATCTGAACTTCCAACACTGGGCATTACAAGAAGCACACCATGACACCTCAGCAAAATTCCCTTATGGTGTTACCAGTCTAAACTATGAAAGTGAAACTGGTTTGCAACGTAACTAGTTCCAACATCTTACCACTTTTAAAATTCAGGTCATTCCCTAAGACATTAAGACTTGTGTTGTCCATAATATGAGCACTCGTAGCATACAACAATTGTTAAATCAACTCTGCTAAGCAAGCAATTGCAAAGATTTTATTGCCATGAACTCAGAAAATAAACCAAAGGGAAAATAAAAAAAAGAAAAGACAGAAGACAAACAGTTATACTGAGCTAGTGTCAGCAGTGCCAGGGTCAGCTAAAGTCAGCAGACTTATGGGCATTCATCTATCCCTACCATGTATCCATGAAGTCTGTGCACAGAGCAAGATGAGCATCATAGCCAGTCAAGAAAGAAAGCATTTGGTCCTAATATTGAGCCAAACTGTGCTCAGCACAATCAAACAGGTTCCACAGAAAAAAAGATAGATGGGTGGCACTTGCAATTAAATTACCTTCCAGAGCAGCTATGTATTTGAAGGTTATTTTCTATTCCAACCTTCGTACTTGCTGTCTTAGCTGTACAACACCAGATCAGCAATAACAAATGCTATGTTGCTGAAGTCTTCCAACATACAGAAGGCTGGCCTTGATTACCCAAAACATTTCCCTAAAAATCTACATTTTTGTTGTGCCTGTATTCTGAAATGACTGCAGCTCACCAAGCCATAGATCAGCTATAGAAATATAAAACTGAATGGGTTTTATTTTGCTGTAAGAATTTAGAGTTGTTTGGGTTTCTTTCAAACTGCAAATAAGGCAGGCATTCCTGACCCACCTAGGCCAATAGAAGAAACCACTTGTTGATCCCAGATACATTTGAACAGATGTTCAATTTGTTTCTCATTTGAGACTAATTTATTTTCAAGGCTAGCTCTATACATCTCATCAACTGCTGATGCTTACTATTAACAACAGTTCACTTTTCCAGTTCAAGAGAAACAGCTGATGCCAGTCACACAAGGACAGCGTTTTTCAGTTTTTAAGCACCAGCTATGAGACAGTATGGGACTCCAATCAGTCAACCCACAGGGGCAATCTTACTTCACAAGAATCAAGAGACAACTGCAGATATAATAACGGCAGCTCCAAGAGACACAACATCCAGGATTTAAGATAACTGTGGACAACTAAGACATTTTAAGCAGTGCATTTTATTAATTACTTAAACTTGTATGGCTGCTGTCAGTAAAAATTCATAATCTTGCTAGGCTGTGTAACTATTTCTTTTTTTAAAAAACAATTCCTTATTTGAAAACCTAGCAATCCCACTGGCATTCACTTTTGAAACAATTTTGTTAAAGCCATATATATTACAAAATTGACATCTGTCACCATTTGACTCAGGTTCGACAACAATGCTCTCGATCCCCTCCCCTTTCCACCCAGGTAGGGAAGGAGAGAGAGAAAGAGAGAGACTTGGCTGGACTGAAAACTGAACTACACAGCTTTAATTAAACACTGACGATATAAGAAAATATATACAATTACATACAAATATGTTCAGGTATGTGCAAAAGCCTCTCACCTCCCCCCACCCCCAGCAACTCCCACAGCATCTCCTGAGCTGGAAACAGTCCCGAAAAATCCCAGAGCTGCTGCTGGAGAAAGCACAGAGTCATGAGGGTCAGGAGAGCTCGAGCCTGGGGGTCGACAGTGATGGATGGACGGAGTCCTCCCCAGATGCCGGCCATGGAGGGAAGAGAAGGGAAGAAGAAGCAGGAAGGAAGTTGTCTTCTGTGATCTCTGACCTTCCTCTGAGCTTACGTAGATACATGGAATGGAACATCTCTGGCCAGTTTTGCTGTCTGTCTAACCCAGCTGCCTACAGGAGGGTCACAGATCTCCCGGTAGTGTCTGAGCCGGCAGAGTGAAGGTGTGACCTTGAAGCCCCAGCAGTTAGAAAAACATTCCACTGTTATCAATCTTAGTTGAACACTCTGGTGCTAGTTAAAAGAAAGCTTACCGAATGAAAAAAAAAAACAGTAAAAGGAAAATTAGCTTCATCCTGGCTCAAACCAGGACAACATCTTATGTAAATCAGTTTATATTTCCTGAAGAACCCAAATGAATGGCAGACTGCTTTTCAGGACAATTGCAATCCTCACGTTAGATCCAGCCTACGAATCTCTCTTTTAAAAATAAAAAAATAACCCAAACCTGCAAAGACTTTTACAGAAACTGCATTGACACTGCTCAATACATGGAGACCAGAAAAATCACAAGTGCCTCTTTCAGACTGAGATTGCTAGGAAAGCAGTGGACAACATTAAAAAGCAAACACAGTCATTTTACCTTTGGGAGAAAAGCCTAGATTAAGCTTGCATATAATACTGCAGCTGCCAAAAGACCAGTGAGGACAACAGAGCAGTCTCACTCATCTGGCAACTGGAGAGAAGATCTCAATGAAACTTATGTATGGGATACTCATAAGCGAAATGCTCCCATAAAAAAAAAATCTGTATTCAAAACAGACCCAGGGGTAGAAACTTTAAAGAAATAGTAGCATTTTGTCTCTTCACAGCAGCAAGGGGGAGCAGGAGTCTGACATACTAGTTAAGGTGCTGGCACTAGATTTTAAACTTAACGCCTTTAATTCATCTTTAGTACCTCCCTCTGATAACCACACGGTCTTTTAGTTGATCCATAAGGAACTATTTCAAGTTCTGTGACACCAGTCAGACACACAGGCTCTCACATATGTATCCTTTTTTTGTTGAGGTCTGCAGTTACCAACCCAATCAAAAAAATCTGAAGTCAAAGTGAGTTGCCTCATTCAGAGACATTTCAGTGAGAATTTCAGATAAATTCTATGGAAAATAATGTAAGCTCCCAAACTCCTTCAGGGAACTTCTCCTTCTAGAGTATTTTAACACAGCAATATCTACTTTCTTCACAAGCAAGACACTAGCTTTACAGACTCTCTACCTTACACCTTTTCTATGATTTATAGCTTTCTAATCTAAACAAATTAAGTTCTAGCCAATACTTGCATGGAAAACCTCCAAGGAAAACCAAAGAGTTGACAGAAATAGTGTTGATGATTCAGGTATCACTGCTTCTGTAGAGTCCAAGGCACCAAGGGGCACAAATTTTCTCAAGAATGCAAAAGAGGTTCTAATAATTCACACTACTGCCATGCTAAGTACTGTATCAATAAGTAACACACTTAAGTACAGCAGAAGGTGTGCTTAATTTGTACTGAAGATTTTGCAAGAACAGCCAAAGTACGTAACTCCCCTAAAATGAAAACAACTTCTGGGTGTTTTTAAGATGGTTTTAGACCAAGACAACCACTGGCAACGCAGCCCTGCGACACCAAGTGACTGCGTATGTTTTCTATAGTCATGCTAGCTAGCTAGCCAGCCAGCCAGCCTCCTACGTGCAGGCTGACTCAGCTCCAACAGATAACTCACGGTTAGAACGCGAGCTGCACGCACTTCCCGAGCCGGCTAGCAGCACTGCAAAACGGAGGGGAGAAACTGAGGCAGAGACGAAGCGGGAGGTAACTCCGCTACCGCCACTCGCCTCAGACAGCCCAAGTCCTCTCCGGAGCCAGGATAGGCCCTGATACTCGCCCAAGAGCGCCCAGAGCAGCCCGGGCAAGCAGGAGCTGCTTTGTCACCGGGAAGGGCCCTCGCCCTGCGGCGCCGGCGGCGGAAACCACAGGCCCGGGCTCCTCTTCCGGGCAGCGCCGCGCCCGGTGCCGCGCCCTGACCTGGGCTCGGCGCCTCCCGCCAGGCCCCGCTCCGCTGCCCGCCAGCCCCTCGGCCCCTCACCTGCCGAACGCTGCTGCCTTCGGAGACGGCGAACTCCTCCTTCTCTTTGGGAGTCTTCACCGTGACTTTGATGATGCGCGGCTCGGCGGAGCCCCGGCTGGGGGAGCCCGGGGGGCTGGGCGGCCCCGCGGGACCCTCCGCGCCCTCCGACATCCCGGGGCGGGGGAGCAGCGACCGCCCCGCCCGCAACGGCGCCCGGAAACAGCCCGGCGCGGCGGCGGCGCGCGCTGATGACGCACGCCGCGGGGGAAGGTACTAGAAGGGGCGGGGCCTGCGGGGGAGGGGCGGGGCCTGCGGGGGGAGGGGCGGGGCCTGCGGGGGGAGGGGCGGGGCGAGGCGGGGAGGCCCCGCACCACCCCCGCGCGGGGGGCGCATGCGCAGTGCGGGAGCGGCGGGAGCGGCGGGATGCCCGGGCTGGGGTGCCCGGGCTGGGGTGCGCGGCGTGCGGCTGCGTGCCGGAGGAGCGGTGGGTCCGTGTGGGAGGTGCCTGTGGGGGCCTGCGAGGATCTTTGTGCCGGGGGGAGGAAGCAAGGAGGGAAACTGGGAACAGCTGCGGGACCTGCCCCAGGGAAGTAAACCTCACCTGTTGCTCTGAAGGTAGTTAAAGGGTAATAAATAGTAACGAAGAGTAATAGTAATAAAGAACGATACATTTAGGACTCCAAAAGCAGCGTTGCTGTGGACCCATCCCATAGCTGGGAGTCAGGTTTTCCTCAAACCTTGACCACAAAAACTGTAATTGCTGATAAAACCTAGTATACCCCAAACGAGGTGTCCTCCCAACACGTGAGTGACTTTTCCCGCCCCCCAGGAAATTCAAGATGCCTGTTTGGGTTTTGGTGTGAGATGTGGCTTTGGGTTGCAGAGCCAAATGCCCTTTCTTCCATGTCCTAAACCAAGAATCAGCATTTCTCACTGGAATCTGACTCGTCAGGTGATTTGCTGGCTTGGTCTGTTGTTGGGACAATCTCTCTGGAGCTCCCTCCATGTGTTGCTTCAGCTGACACTAATTCCATGGCAACACAGCACGGCGGGCTCCAGTCCTCTACAGTTTTTCACTCAAGGAATTTAAAACCTGCTAAGAGGTTTTCAAATAGCGACACCAAAGACTGGCTGAATGCAATTCCAGGTTCTGCCTGTCCCAGAGCTTCGGCTCTTTCCAGGCATGTTTAACCACTGAGCCTTTGCTTGGTCATGCTTCCTTCCATTCCGTGTCAGTCAGGACTGTACTAGGCACTGAAATCTGACGTGGGGAGCACTTTGACATATGCCAGTGCTACCTTGTCCCGTCGAGTGCAGGAATGAGGGACATTATGAAGTGTTGTTTTGCACTGCGATCAAGCAAGGATGTCAAGCAGAAATCAAACAGATCAAAGTGCAAAGAGATGCTCCTCATCCCAGGCTGTGCTTCAGTCTATAATCTATAATCTATAATTCAGCTCCTGCTGACAGTATCATGAACTTCAATAGAGTCTGTGCTTGAGTAGCACAGCTGCTGCCTCATTATGGTTAGCAGAGGTTTACAGGTTAGAGGAATTAGTAATTTTTACTGATGTGTATCTCTTAGAAGGCACAAGGACACAACAAATTAATGAAAGTAACTTGGAAGCTATCAAAAGTTCATAGTGGAGCAAAGAGGAAATTTTAATAAAGAATGGTTGTTTCTTCATCTTGATTTTGGTACAGATAACAGGGATATGGGAGCTTGTTTGTCTGTACTGGAAACATTCAGATAGAAAATACCCTAAACAAGGACAACATGCGTGTGCGTTCATAGTCAGATAGTTAAGAACATGGTTTATACACAATGCTCGGAACAGAAAAAAGATACAGCAAATAGTTTTGAGTTCTTAATCCTCCTTAGGCTGAAGGGTTTTAAAAATCTCCTTTTTTTTCCTCTTCCTTTTCTTTCCCACTTCCTTCCACCTGTGCTTTCATTTCCCCTTTCTGTAACCATCTGTGCAACTTTTCTTTATTGATTTCTGATCCTAAATAATATAATTCAAAATGTTTATTACAGAAAGCAGCCTAATTGTTATGTCACCCTGTTTTCCTCAGCCATGGTTGTGCTATTTACTGCAGAAGTTCAGGTTAATTCCTAACTCCAACTGAACATCTTCAGTTTGGTATTTTTTCCATAGGTAGTTGATTTAAACCAATGCAAAGTCACCTGAATTGGCTTCAAATAAACAAACAGAAAATGAACTTGCAGTGACTGGCAGGTGTTTTGCATAAAAATGAAAATATTGGCTCAAGTTAAATTAAATCAAATTAAGAATGTTGGTAAAAGGTTTTGAACCAGTTTGGCTAAACTCCCTTTAATGTTTTACCTGAAGTTAGTGACACAATTTTGAGTTTAGTCAAGGTCTGAGATGGCCTAATGACAGCAAAACTTACATGCAAGATCTCACAAGTTTTTCTATACACTATGTATAACCTTCTCTGTATTTCTGAATATTTAAACCAAAATATAACAAAAACACTTGTGATTTATTCTTGATGTATAGGGGAAGTGCATAGAATTCTGCTTTCATATGACCTTAAAAAGATATTATATGTATTACTCATTTGTCAGAACAGAGGTTAGGACTCTTGGTTTGGACACAGTTAAAGCAGTTAAATTGAAAAAGCTGCAAGTTGAAGCATAACTGGATAGGCAGTAATTACCTTCTGCTGCAGACGTGGGGCTCACTGTGGATACTGTGCCTTTGGCATAGCAAATGACAAGCAGTATGCCTTGCTAGATCTGAAACAGAGGGCAACATCTTTGTTAGCTCATCAGTTAATTCTAATAAATGAAATGCTGCTGACTCACTTTCATTACTTTACTCTTTGGAAGACACTAAGCATAGTAAGCATCTTCATAAAAGTATCATTAGACATGAGCAGAGCCCTGAGCTGTGTGTTCTTAGCTAGAAGCACGCACTCAGAAGTCTATGAAAATGTGTAATCACTTTTGTTATCCTAAGCTGTTAACACGTATTTTCCAATCATACCCTTCTGCCTAAGCCCTATCTCTACTTATTTTTGTTGATTAGATTCACAAAAATAGTATTTAAAGTTTTGTAGTTGTATTTAGTCATATCCATCTCAGCAGGTTTTTTCCAACTCCGCTTTGAATGTACAATGTGTCTTTGCAACAGCCGCTTGGTCTCCCTAACCTCTGTGGAGCTTTTTGTTTCTTTGGGCAAAGACCTCTCAGTTCCCCTAATTTCAGAATCTTTTTTCCCCAAAATTTATTTCAGTATGGGAAACTTGTATCAGTAGCTAGTATTGCTTTAAAGAAACCTATGCAGTCTAAACTCCTTCTAATGTTCAGGAAAAAGGGGCTTTTTTCCTCTTCCTTCTCCTTGTTCTAGGTTAACCAGCCCACCTTTGGCTATGAGATTCAGAATTTTTTTATTACTATTTTTTTTTAAATAACCCTTAAAAAAAAAAAAAAAAAAGGGTTTATTGTGTTGCTACATATACAATCTGGAACAGATGGAGAATTGGTGAGAAATTGGTGAGGCCACATCTGGAGTATTGTGTCCAGTTCTGGGCCCCTCAGTTCAAGAAGGACAGGGAACTGCTTGAAAGAGTCCAGCACAGACACACAAAGATGATTAAGGGAGTGGAACATCTCCCTGATGAGGAAAGGCTGAGGGAGCTGGGTCTCTTGAGCTTGGAGAAGAGGAGACTGAGGGGCAACCTCATCAGTGCTGTCCAGAGGGACCTTGACAGGGTGGAGAGGTGGGCCAGTGCCAACCTCATGAAGTTCAACAAGGCCAAGTGCAAGGTCCTGCACCTGGGTCGGTGCAACCCCGGGCACAAACACAGGCTGGGGGGAGAATGTCTGGAGAGCAGCCCTGAGGAGAAGGACTTGGGGGTGGTAGTAGATGAGAAGCTCGACATGAGCTGCCAGTGTGCGCTGGAGCCCAGAGCCAGTTGTGTCCTGGGCTGCATCAAAAGAAGTGTGGCCAGCAGGGCCAGGGAGGGGATTCTGCCCCTCTACTCTGCTCTGGTGAGACCTCACCTGAAGTATTGTGTACAGTTCTGGAGATCTCAGAACAGAAAAGACACAGAGCTGTTGGAAAGGGTTCAGAGAGGGCCATGAAGATGACCCAAGGGCTGGAGCACCTCTGCTGTGAAGACAGGCTGAGAGTGTTGGGGCTGTTCAGCCTAGAGAAGAGAAGGCTCCAGGGAGACCTTGTAGCAGCCTTCCAGTACTTGAAAGGGGCCTACAGGAAAGCTGGGGAGGGGCTTTTCATCAGAGAAGATAGTGATGGGACAAGGGGTAATGGTTTTAAACTGAGAGAAGGGAGATTTAGGTTAGATATTAGGAGTAAATTCTTCACTTTAAGGATGGTGAGGAAATGGAATGGGTTGCCCAGGGAGGTTGTTGAAGCCCCATCCCTGGAGGTTTTTAAGGCCAGGCTGGATGAGGTTTTGTGCAACCTGATCTAGGGGTAGGGTTCCCTGCTCATGGCAGGGGGGGTGGAACTTGATGATCTTTGAGGTCCCTTCCAACCTTAATGGTTCTGTGATTCTATTATTCTAATGTTTACAAATATGTGAAGGGTGAGTGTCAGGACGATGGAGCCAGGCTTTTTTCAGTGATGTCCAGTGATAGGACAAGGGGCAATGGGTGCAAACTGGAGCACAGGAGGTTCCACGTAAAGATCAGGAAAAACTTTACTGTGTCACTGACAGGGCACTGGAAGAGGCTGCCCAGAGAGGTGGTGGAGTCTCCTTCACTGGAGACATTCAAAACCTGCCTGGACACGTTCCTGTGTGATGTGCTCTAGGTGATCCTCCTCTGGCAGGGGGGTTGAACTAGATGATCTTTTGAGGTCCCTTCCAACCCCAGAGATTCTGTGATTCTGTAATACTGTTGAAGATTTGTACAGGAAATCAGAAGAATGACAAATGTCAAGAAAATCTAGTTGATTAGTTTAAATTAAGTTTTAAATAGAAATAATCATTCAGAGTCCATTGTTTAGCATTAGGATGCAGTGGTTAAAGCATAACGTGCAATTTGGTATATTCTTATTATTTACTTAACCCAAGTAGCTGGATATGCTGAAACCTTAGGCCACAAGCCGTGGACTTTGACCTAGATCAGTTGTCAGCTGGGCTGGAATTAATTTTCTTCCCAGTAGCTGGTACAGGGGTTTGGATTTCGTATGAGAAGAACATGGACAACACAGTGATGTTTCAGTTGCAGTTGTGTTTACCCAAAGCCTAGGACTTTTCAGTTTCCCATGTTTCCAGCAAGCCGGTGCACCATAAGCACAAACCAGCAGGAGCTGCAGCTGGACAAGGTAAGAGCTGTTTATGGCCTGCCTGGAGGCAGAAGAAGAATCCAACAAGGTGTTAGAAGGCTGCAGACCAGAAATCACCAGAAGGGCACGTGAAGAGTGTGTGAAGGGCGAGAGCAGAGACCGTTAAGTGTGTAACGGCCCAGGGATTTATTTGCCACTGCTCCCTTTCAGGAGGCACCCAGCTCGAGCTGTTTTATCCAGCTTTACCATCTGAATAAATTATTTTTTCTAATAAGGTTAGATGCCTGAGGCTCTGGTCCAGGAAGCCTAGGGTCAAGTCTGCAGGAAGGGGAAGGTCTGGAGAGTGTGCATGAGCAGGAGTCAGAAGGGTCACTCAGAGCTCGCCGGAGCCAGCTGCTGTGAAGGGACTCCAGTCCAAGCAGTTAAAAGTCTCGCGTTGTGCAGATGCAAGTCCCTAAATGGTGTGTGAATGCTCGAGAAGCAGTTTTGTCAATAACAATTAAGGTGGCTATTGCCAAGTTGTATAAAATCACAGTCTAAAATGACTCACTGTAGGAAAGTAATAGCAAGAGGATTGCTGAATTTTCAGAAGAAAGAATACTGGAAGTATCTCTCCTGAAACAGACTGCAACAGCTAAGAGCTTTCTCTTTGTGAACATTCAGTTATTAAAAAAGTAAAAGGAACTAGATATGAGAAAATACAGTAATTTTTCTTCAAGTGTCATACAAAAATTTACAAGAAAGAGCAACATGCTGGAGAACAAATCAGCTGACGGACAAATTTCTGTGTCATTTATACTGGACAGGCTAATACACCAAGTGGTGAACAGGAAAGGACTTAGGTTGAACAATAGGCACTGCATTCAGCATTGCCCAAATTACAAAGCTTTGTCTATTTATTGATCACTTAAAACCAGAATGAGTTTTTTATGAGGACACAAATGCACTCTTTTAGAATACTTATTTTTCATTTAAATAGAATTCCTTATTTTCTTAATAAGCAAGCCTTATACAAATTAATTTTCATTTATGTCAAACTCAATAGCACAAGAAACAACACAGGATAGTTTTACAGTGTTTAGGGAGGGAGGGGGAAGCTGTTACTGGCAGTCCTGAGAGAAAAAAAAAAAACATAATGAAAAAAAACTGTGTCAAGTATAGACAGATGGACAAATTAAAACTTGGAAGACAAATTTACAGGATAGTGGGTATTTAGTCTTTTGGGTTTTGGCTTCTAGACATCTGAAGCATTACAAATTCGAATTACTGTGTCTAAACTTGATTTAATTATTGACACCTTGAAACGGACAGATTAGAATTTGCAAAAATATGTATTCTGGATTTTGTAATTCAAAACTGCTTACAAGTATGTTGGAAAAGAAGTCACAACTTAATTTATAGGCACCACTGATTTGATTAGGAAAAAAGTCTCAGTCTTCTGGTAAATATTTTCTGTGGGGAAGCAGATAATGAAAAAATATACCACATCCTCAAATAAGAGGATTTTCTTTTGAATCAAACTAGTAACATGACAGATTACTCTGTTCCACCTAGTAGTGTTTTACCTGTTAGGATAAGATGCTGAAAGTTACATGTGGTCACAGGGTTCACAGTACTGAAAAAATGGCATCAGTCCCATCCTGAAGACATGGTGTTTGGAAATGATTGTCAGTTAGCCAGAAAAAAACCAAAAACAACCAACAAACAAAAAATAACCCTCCCCCCAAAAAAAAAACCCCACCACAAACCAAAAACCAACCAACCAAAAAAAACCACATGTAAAAAAATCCTAGCAATAACAAAAGCACATGCCTCAAAAAAAAAAATTTAAAAAAGAAACCTCAAAACCCAAGGAAACCAAGAATAAAAAAAGTAGGATAACCAAGTCGGTTCCAGTATAATGAAATTTGAAAAATTATGGACTATATCTAGTTTCTTAGAAAAGTCTTACTCCACCGTTAGCATCTCCATGGTATTAGTTTTCACTGCTAACTGTAAGAGCTTTACAGATTCATAGAACCTTTGTTAATAAAGGCTTTTGTCCTACTTCCCTCTCCTGGCTCCCAGTGAAGTGCAGTCTGCTTTGGAATTTGCTAAATGGTACAGTGTATTTGAAAAAAGACACAGTGAAAAGTTTTCTGATTTTAGATCTACAGCTATTTTGTTTTGTTTCTTCCTTAATCTCTCTGCTTTCTTCTCCTCCAACTTCTGTGTTTTCAGCCAGCTTCCCAGGTAAATGACAGATTTTCTAACCAGTCAGCCAGCTCCTACTTGTATTTCTGTAATGTTCCACTTCAACAACTATACCAAAATAAGTAAAATCTCATAATTTTGTAGTATATTCAGTGCTACACAAACAGTTCTGTGCTTCTACAGCCATATTGCATTCTCTAACTATTAACATGGGACAAAACCGTGTTTAAGCTCTGTCTCGTAACACAAGAGGAATTGTTTCTTGCTAGATGACACAGGGTACTTTTCAAAGCTAACAGGTAGGAAAGCTGTTTTACATGTGTGTTGCTCATATCTGAGACTGCATTTTGCAGCTGAAAGCCATGTAGGTATGAAAAGGATACAGATCACAGAATTGTAGAATCACAGAATGGTTTGGGCTGGAAGGGTCCTATCAATGACTGTCCAGTTCCACATCCCCTGCACGGGCAGGGACACCTCCCACAAGACCAGGTTGCTTGAGGTTCATTCCAACCTGGCCTTGAACACTTCCAGGGATGGGGCATGCACAACTGGGCAACCTGTGCCAGTGCAGTGGTGCCTGTGCCACCACTCACATTGTGAACTCTTTCTTCCTTATGCTCAACCTAAATACACCCTCTTTCAGTTCAAAACCATTGCCCCTTGTCCTGTCTCCACAGACCCTACTAAAAAGTCCCTCTTTCCTTACAAGCCCCTTTTGTATACTGAAAAGCTGCAACAGGATCTCCTCAGAGCCTTCTCTCTTCCGGGCTGAACAACCTGAGATCTTTCAGCCTGTCTCCATAGAAGAGGTGCTCCAGCTCTTGAGATCATCTTTGTGGCCCTCGTCTGGACCCACTCCAGCAGCTCCATGTCCTTCTTGTGTTGGAGGCTCCCTAACTGGACACAATACTTCAGGTGGAGCCTCACCAGAGCAGAGCAGAGGGGCAGAATCACCTCCCTTGAGCTGCTTGGCCACGCTTCTTTTGATGCAGCCCAGGACACAGTTTACTTTCTGGGCTGCAAGCACACATTGCTGGCTCATGGTGAGCTTCTCATCAACCAACACCCCAAATCCTTCTCTGAAGGGTTGCTCTCAATCCCATAAACCTCCCCAGCCTATACTGATGACAGAGGTTGCTCCAGCCCACGTGCAAGAAGTTGCACTTGCCATCGCTGAACCGCTTGATGTTCTCGAAGAAGGGGAAATAATGACTGTTGCCTTTTTTTTTTTTTTTTCCTCAACAGATCTGAATTCAAAACCAGCAAGATGCTTGTGCATGAACTACCCCATTTTCAGTTTTGACTTGGGGAAACTTGGACCATTTGCATACAAATGCATCTTGATTTTGACATTCAATTATGTCTTCTTAATTGAGAAATTATGGAAAGCAAGAATTCAAACATAGAAATGGAAGAGTAAACTTTATTGAATGATGAAAAACTCATGGAATTTCAGTTGGTTTCAGCTCTTCTGGTATACTAGTTTTCTAATTTTTCTGTAGCGGAAAGTGCAACAAATCAGTTATTCAGACTGTTAAACTAGTAATTGTTAGTTTCTCTTCAAAAACTGCATAGTTGAGCAGTTGTAAAACAAATATATAAATTTCTGCAAAACCCTGAAGAAAGATTACATGTTTTTTTTGCTTTGATCCTGGTGGCAGAGGAGATCACCTGCACTGGTCAGATTCTGAGTGTCTTTTCCCTTTTTTCCCACTCTGTAAGAAAGAATTAAAACAAATATTTAGTTTATATATCAAACAAGACACTTAACATCTGCAGCTACTTTGTATATTTAAGTAGTACAAATTAACAGGAAAGGCACTCATGAGTTAAATTCCTTAGGTTGGTTAAATTATACACCTATTATGGGACACAAACTTGTCTGAACATGAAATACTGTTATATAAATTAAAACAGTAGAAGCACTTAAAGGATACAAACTGAGATGTTGACACCTAGGGATAAAAACACACTGGTTTATTGTGCTTTTTTTGTTAGCTGTTTTTTTTTTTTCTTCTTTGTTTTTAAATCTACAGATTTTGGTTACTTGTAGTTTGTTTTGGTTGTTTTTAAAAGCATCCTTATGTTTCAAAGCAGTATGCCATAAAAAAAGCAGGCCTTGTGTTACCAAAGACAATGCCACAAAAAATAGTAAATGTAAGAAGGGTTAGACTGCAAGATTACAGAAAAGAGTAATAAAGGCAGAACCAATATTTCCTGCAAGGCAGGTGAGACAGTTTTCTTAAAACAAAACACATTTTAAAAAAAAGTTTACAAGTAAAATCCCGACCAGGCAAACAAAAAAATCCAAGGCTATGAATTAAACAGATACAGCAAGATGTGAAAAAATAAAAGCATTAGATTGGGGAGGGCAGGGGGAAAAGAGTAACAGAATTTTGCAGTAATTACTAAGCATATATCTAAGACCTTCTTTTGTAAATTTTATGCAGTTATATTCTATTAATCCTGTTTATTACAATTAACTACAAAATAAATTTGTCTTACTCAAAAATTTCTATTTAGGAAGACAAATACTTAACATTAGCAAAGGCACGAATGGGAGGGGAAAACAAAGACTGAAGCTGTAAGTCAGAAGAGCACAGTGTGAATGACTGAATTTGACACAGGATGTACTTCGGTTTCACTTAATGGTACGAGCTCTCAGCTTATCTCTAAGGGATTGAATAAGCATATATATTTGTCAACACCTGCAAGACAATTTTAAGAATGAACTTGCTCACTTGTGTTAAAGTGACAGGTGGAAAAAGCAGAAAAAACCCAAGAGATTACATAATTTTCCCCACCTAGTGCTAGCTAAAGAATTTGATGTGATGTGAAAAGTTTTGTTGCTTCAGAAAGAGTAATTATGGCTTGATGAGCTGATTTTCACAGAATTATATTATTCCAACACGTGTTGCAACTTGAAATATGATCGCTTGCCAGAGACTACATGGCTCTGTTAGAAGTTCCATTATATGATAGTCTCCTTCTAACTCATGTAAAAAGTCACAGTCAAACCAATCAAGCAAAAAACCCACCCCAAAATGTGTCAAGTCATGCACACGTACAAACCCTTATTCACAAATACTCTTCAAAAACCATAAAAATGTTAAGCAGCATACTATTTATGCAAAAGTTGACTGAAATGCACTAACACTGCATTAGCAACCAAGTTGAACAAAACTGAATATGCACAGTCAGGAACGTAACACTGATCTTATCTCTTGTATTTCAACACAACTTTCTGTGAATCTTCTACAAAGATTTGGCCAAAGACAGAACTTAGATACAGAACCAAAGAAAGAATGTGGCAAAAAAAGCAATGACGTTTACAGTTAGTCCAGTTACACACAGATAATGAAACAATTTGTTGCTTGATGTTTACTGACCAGCATCCTTAAACAGTACAAAAATTTGTACAGTGTAAAACAGGTGGCAGACCTCAACTTGCCATAACTGCGCTTTAGTTTTGCTAGTGTTTTTTTCCCTACAATATGAATGACTAATTTGACTGGAATAATTACAGCTAATGGGTCAGTTCAGAGCATGCTACTTCACAACAGTTTCAGCTACACTGAACACAGATATGTTTACAAACACACAAAACAACAGTACCTGGTATTTTGTTAATTCTGCCTGCAATAGTTTCACTTTGGATCTTTCTTGCTCTAATGCAGCATGAAGTATAGTTACCTAAAACATACAGAATATTAATTTATAAAGTATCCTTAACATCTGTGAGTTTACCAAGTCAATGTTCTTCTCCATTAGTATTGTGTTGTATAAAGAGGCAATACATGAGGAGTTCAAGAGTGACTAATGCTATCATTGTACATGAACTGAAAGTACAAGTAAAATATTCTTTGATGATTTTTCTTTATCAGGCAACATTTACTGGTTTGCCAGTATAAGAGTATAGAAAAGCTATGAAGTTAGGAACTCTTCTGACTTTTAAACTCTGCATTAGTTAGTTCATTCCATAAAACATTTAACTGTATTTAACAGTATTATGCAACACAGGTAAGCTTAGTACATCACCCTCACAGAATGGTACCATCTTATACATAAGGCATTTGGACAAGTCAAGGGCTTAGAACTAATAGTCACTGCAGAACAAAAACTAAACCTGGAAGCTTTGCATGCTCTCTACTACAGTCACTAGCCAACTGACATGTCATAGGCAATTTGTAGCTCACTTGTGTTCAAAAATTTGAGACTAGGAAAAAATAAAACAAAACAAAACAAAACCCAAAACCCACAAAAAACCCCAAAAAACAAAAAACACTCCAGAAATAAACATCTTTTGAAGCACCTTTCTGAGCTTCCTAGCTTGGGTTACCAGGGAATTATAACCTTAAGGTGCTGTTCAGGGGAAAACCATTTCAGGCTAAGGTCTGCTAGCTTTTTGGAAACAGCTCTAAGTGAGTCATACTGGAGATTTACATAATACATGTGCTCTGACACATATATTGCAGGGCTAAGGTTGAAATGTAGTATTTTTTGCTTTAAACAAGTTTTTTATTCAGCTCCCTCCCACACCTCTACCTCTGCCTTAAACAAGCAGCATCTTTGAAATATGTGCTTACCTGTAGGGTCAATTCATTTTTGATAATTTGAGATTCATCAACCTGTAGAAGTATTTCTGCTTTGTCTTTCACTACAAAGAGAGAAAGGTACAGCATGAGGATCCTTCAAAATATGCAGCTCTTCATCTGCAATAGCACTGTGGCATTGCTTTATTTCACTGTTTTGTAACTTCCAAATAATGCCTAAATCAATCATTAACTGCCAGTGCCATTAGTTGCAGCTTGAAACCTTCTGGAGATGAAACCCCAACCTTGCATTACTGACTCCACACTTAGGTCTGTAAGCAGCATGGATTTTAGAGATACGCATTGTGAACCAAGTCCATCAGAAAACTACACAGTGGCAATGGAGCAAAATTTTGGGTTTCACATAGGAGTTCAGTCATAGTTATGGAAACTCCTATTTACTCAAATAAAGAAATGACTAAACTACTTAGCTAGTGTCCAAAAAGTATCTGTGGGAATTTTAAAACTCTTAATATAAAGGAATGAAGCTTTTTCAAGGCTCCATTCTGCCATGAACTTTCTTCTCTCCAATATACAGAATACTCAGGCTGTAGAAAAACTCATTGTTGCCGATTTTGTTGTATGTTACTCTTCTGCAAACAAAAAAAACTTTAGAACTTCACCCCTTTCATGTCAAGATAAAAATACATCATCTTGGCTCAGACAGTGACTTGGAGTAGTGAAGTCACAGGTTAAAATGTTTGATCACATTATGAACATTTGAACTATCTTAGACATAGGTTTTTTTAGCATACTTAAAGGAAAAAAAAAAAAGCTTTTTTTTTTTTAGATTAAAATTTGGCCCAGAAAAGGAACTGCATTCAAGAGCTAAATTAAGACATCTAAAAGCAAAGGCAACTCTTAAACCAAATTAGTGTGGCTAGTGCCATAGACTCAAAAAACATCATCAAACAAGATCTGGAATATTACAGGATGACTACGCATAACAACTATAAAGATAGTCGGATATTTACATGTATGTGAGTGTAAATATGGAATTTTTCCCCCACTTTGACAATAAACTCTGAATCATAAAAATTCCGAATAGTGTTATAACAGATGAAAATGATCACACAATTGTATATATAATCCTGTGGTTTAGCTATCCCTATTCATTGAGTGGCAAAAGACTTGTTTTGGTCCAGGATGATGCTTCCAACTGTTCAAACCACAGCTCGCAAAGATGCAAGAACTGAACAGTTTCCTGAAGTGTGTCTAAGCAGATATTATGATGAGATCAGTCCAGAACAGACAGCTGTCACTAGCAAACTCAAAGAACCAGTGTACCTAAAATGCAAGTGAACAGTTTATGTTAAAGAATTTCAACAAACAACTGATTATTTCATTATATAATAACATAAACACAGTACTGTGTTATCCACCAAATTCTGTAGTTCAAAGGAGTCACTGCAAATTAATAGCTTCATAGTTCCTTACAGCTGTCACTAAGTCAGATTATTTTTTAAAAGCTACTTTGAAAGCTCCTTCCATGTTCTAAAAAGAACATTTAGGTATCCTGGTAAAACTCTTACTTACTTTCACCTTCTTGCATAATCTTCAGAAGCTGTGCATTTCTTGCTTCTACTTCTTTATATTTTGCCTGTATTGAAGAGATTAAATTATTACATGTATAACCTACTAAAAAAAAAGTTTTCTATAAAATAAACATAAGATTACTTCTGCAGAGAATCTAATAATTGAATCATTTACATTGGAAAAAACCTTTAAGATCATCTATATCTGGATTAAACCACAGCCAAGGTAAGGAATACATGACAGGAGAAGTGAATTAATAGCTGAGAGTCAAGAAAAAACAGCAAGCACAAGGCTAGAGCAAGTTAAAATAAGGAAGTGATTGCAGTGCCTTGGCAGTGCAGAAACCACAACTCAGGCCTGCCTGAAGTACAGAGACCTGTGGCATCAAGGACTTTGTGGTTTCTCCCCTGAAAATTTACAACAATGATAATGCACTTTCTAGATACTGAGATACTATAAACAGTTTGCCATATTACTTGGCAAGTAGGATAAGACTCTACTGCTCCACAGATTATTTTATTCAGCAGTTATTGTTATTACATGACAGGTTTTTTTTTCTTTTCAGCTGTTTACATTTTACCACTCAATAACTTATTTTTTTGGCTTTTTTCCAGTCTCTCCTGGTATCATCACACTTGCTTTATAACTCAATCTTTTCCTTAATTGGCCACCAGGGTCAGTTCTAGCCACTTCTCTTATCTGTAAACTTATTTTTCATGTCCTAAGTGTATTCACATTATTCGCTCTTGTAAGCTCTTGACAAAAGTTTAATTTCAGACATACTTTTCTTTTTCACAATAAAGAAGCCACTATCTTCCACTTCCGAGTATCACACCATTCCTTGAGGATAATTAACTTCCATTTAAGCCAGACCTTTCATGGCCACCTAAAACCGTATTAAGGTCTCTGAACAAGTTAATAAAATTAATCAGCTGTATCCATCACCTCACAAGTATCCTTATGTTTATTCTGTGAAATGTGATCAAGTGCCAGTAGTGGTAAAGATGAATGGTTTTATACTTCAAAATTTTACCGGGGGATTTCAGCTTCAGCACACAGTGAAAACAGCTGTTAACAAAGTTTATGTTTTTATTACAAGTAGAAGTACTTCTTTGAACCATCAGAAAACTTATAATCTGTCAACCTGCTCAGTCTACTTATGTAATGAATAAAAACAGTAATAAAATAATTTTAAATAATTCTATGTTGGTTTATTGTATTTCTTTCCAATTTCTTTCCAATGCCAGTTCCTTGTGGAAATTTTGCCCTTTTTGCTAAGATACCATCCAATGGACTGAAAATACGGTGACAGAGACATTCTCCCTAGCTACTCTGGTATATACCAATATTATGTAGTTATTAAAAAGCAAGTGTTTTTTACTGGTGTGTTATAGCGTATGTTCTAATTTCAGTTGTATGTAATAAGAAAAGATATAACAAAATACAGCACTTCATTCTTGTTACACTGCAGCTTTAAAGAAACTTACCTTAAATCTCACAAAATACCGGTTTAACCACTTCAAATACTGTACTGAATCTACAAAAAATCCCCCAAATATGTAGTTCTTAAATGAAAGATTAGCTGAGTAGAATTTAAAACATAAGCAGGTTGGAAGAGCCCCAAGAAAGTCCAGCCTTCTGCTCAGAGCAGAGCTAACTTCCAAGGCAAGTGAGATTGCTCAAGATCTTGCCTTATCCTAGATTACTTTTTTTTTTTTTTTACCGCGAAAACAGCAATACTAGAAAGCAAATAGTAACCAATATGCCAGATAGTTTATTTCTGGATGCTTTGCCTTCATTCTTTTGGTTATTTTTAGACGCTTAATGACTTAGCAAGAAAGACTGCTTTATGTGGTACTCGAAGAAGTAATTTGTTCTGAAAAGATATAAACTGTTGCCTGCCTAAAGCATCACTACATATTAGTTACACGTTAATAAATACTTTGTTTCAAATTTACAATAATGTTAAACTTTGCCTCCTATTTGATGATATAATCAGGTACATACCTCCCACTGAGTTACTTTATTTCTCAGTTGCTCAATTTCTGCATCTTTCTTTTCAAGCTCAAGCTTTAGTTGTTCTGTTTTTCCACCTTTCAAAACACTCTCCTACAAGCAAGAAAACATCACTTTTTACTAATTTAGTCACATGACTTCAATTCTTGTTAGTTAGAAAAGAATTTTTCATCAAAACTGAAGAGGTATACATGTGTAGATATCAAAAGGGTAAGAAATACAGTAATAAATATTGGTATTTTTTGTGAAGCAAAATTATTTCCATCATAAGTAATTTTTTAATCAAAACCCAAGTATTTTAAATACCTCTTTGACTACATAAGAATATTACAGTGTTGTGGGTTTTTTAATCCTTTAAAATTATCATGCTTTTGATTTGTGCTTTCTTCTACTCAGATGTTCCTTTCTAATCATTGAATAAGCTCCATTAGCCAAACTTCTCTTCAGAATTACTGCTGTTTTACATGCCTGGTTTTGTTCATGAGATATGCAGTTATCAATTTCACTGTAATCACTGTGCTGGACTCTCCTTTTCTCTCTTTCAAGTATTCTGTGAACATCATCTTCCAGCCTGTTGAAAAATCCTCTGTCATGCAACGAAGAATGGGAAGAGTTCAGTTCCTGTCAAAAGTAAGTACTATAACATATCTTCCTTTACATATAAATGAATATTGAGCTAGAAATCAACATGTTTAAAAAATAGCTTAAGTCATGGAAAACCATTAAATCTAGACATTGTTTTATGTTGTACATCCTGAGAATGCTATTGACTTCCACCTAGAGATATGATACCAAATGAAGAGCCTGTAAATTTACAGTGAACATTTAGCTGACTATGAGATTACACAAAAGCATAAAGTTGGAATTAAATAATTTTGCACTATGACTGCACTAATTTATTCCACTGGTATCTGTTCTTCCCTCTACAAGTTTCAGTATGTGTGTACTGCACCACAACACAATACCATCACAGTACTTTATCTAGTTTGTTTCTCCATTTTGTAACACTATTTGTACATATAACATGCTTTTAAATCCTCAAGTTGCATCAAAGACTATCTGGAAAATGAAGTAGCAACAGATAGTTCTAAGAAGGCCAATACTAAGTTCTCAAGATACAAGAACTGCAGACATACATCTCTATTAAATCTGCATCTGTAAGCATTTTCCAAATGGAAATCAGTCCTTTTCAGAATGTATAGTCAACTGTCAGCACAGAAAGTGCCAAAGTAATTACTTTCTAAATGTATCAGTTTGTTATGGTTTGGGGTTTTTTATTAAAGGAGTTTTAATAAGACTTACCTCATGCTTTTTGACAAGGTTATCTGAAAAGAACAGAAAAAAATGACATCAATAAGTTACCCCTATATTGTGCAGCTGGCTATTGAAACAAGATATTCTGAAAAGTGGGGGATGGAAAATCCCACCTAATTGGAGTTCTTCAACATTCACTCTCCTCTCAAAGTCACAACAAAAGAAGTAATTACTAAAGCACTAGAAGCCAAGATTATTAACTATGTATTATATCAATCTCTGTATTTTTTCCCAGATCTATCAGATTTATTTAATCAAAAGCAGCATACCGTATTCATTTGCTTCATTTAAAGAGGAAGGCAATGTCTTTGGTACAGACACTTGAGGATTTTGTTGGTTTGTTTCTTTTTAAGTCTGTTTAGGCTTTTATAGCATGTATCTCACTTATACCTGAATGCCTTCCATTTCTTCTAGGTTGCTGTACTTTCAATCCTTTTCCTTTATTCAGATGATCTGGAAATAATGTGTTTCATAAATATTGTAGATTTATATAAAAACATCCTTAAAAGGAAAGCCTCAGAAAATAAATTACTTTCTTCTTTTTCTAATATCTACCTTGATTTCTTCACTAAAACTCTGAATTTCTGCTCTATAGACACAGATGAAGAAATGTGAAACATATAAATAATGCATATAATGAGTATATACAATTTATTTCAGTATTCACTCATGTTAATAAAAGATAGTATCAGGAAGAAAGACAAACAGTTACTTGTTATTACCCAGGAAACAGATACTCAGTTGCCTGAGAAGTGCAAACATAGTAAAACAAAAAAAAAACCCACTTAGGTTTAAAAAAGGCAAATTACGAGTGTCTGAGTCCCCCACCCACCCCAGGGATACTACATGAAATAACGTTTTCCTTAACCTCTCCTTTTTTTCTTGCTTATCTAACCAGTCCATTACTATATAATGAACACTTAGCTTTTAGACTTGGTAGGACACACTAACTGCAACTCATTTAGTGTCTGTTTAAATACAGTATTAATCAACAGAGACCAAGAGCAGTTTGCTGTTTGCACACTCCCTGTGACAATTCCAAGTAGAACAGCTCATATGGTATGATAAGGCATACCTATATTACTGTCTGACTGGAAGTCTTTCAGAGACACAGTAAGAGGTTTGTCTTTTCCTTGCTGGTTCTTTTTCTTATTCAGAGACTTTGACTGAGGTGAAGTATTTTCAACGTTTTCATATTCCTAGAAGAATAAAGTCCCACTGGTATAATTTTCTTCAATACCCAAATATTTTTTCATGAAGCTTTACATGAAGAAAAAAAAAAAAAAGCGATAATGTAAAGGAAATGCTTAGCCTGAACAGTAATTTACAGGCTTCAAACTCATTTACAGAGTGCAAGACATATCAGCAATTCAGCATCAATTCTGTTCTCTGAAGCAGAGCATTGCTCTTCACTAAACAGAGAATGAGCTACCAACCTAACACCTCATCAATCACCTACAACAAATATTACACAGAAACTCAGAAACTGAGAGTATACTGTAATCAAACACAGGAAGGTAGAGCACTACACAATGCAGGTTAGTGCTTTTTTTAAAAAAACAAAGGCTATTCTACCTTCTTTTTATTTCCAAAATGTGGAAATAAATTCTTACTCATTCAGTAGAAGTCAGAGAGAGTTATTGGTGTGCAGCAACACTCTACCAATTGACCTTACTCCTAGTGAAACTAGACAGGATAGCCATTTGTACCTGAGTCCCACCTTCCCACACATCTAAAATAACATTCTTAGCAAATTATCAATGTTGCAGTTATTAAAAATAATCTAAAATATTAAATAAATACTTTAATTATTATTAAAAGTAGTCTTCAATGTAAATAATTTAAAGAAAAAATATATAGAAAGCAAAGAAAAACAGAGTGCTTTTCTTTCCGTAGAAACAAGATCTGTTCAGCATACTCATTTGCTATATGTTTTGAATACATAGTTAAATTATACAGAGGTAATTCTCAAAAATCTACAAATGATACTATGCTACCATGCCTGAAGATTGTCTTCACTTTTAAAAAAGAACTTTTAGTAGGGAAGTTGAAAATTTACCCTTGGTTTTCAAGAACTTGAAATTCTCTCGCCTCTCCAAAAAATGAAGTATTGTACAGACATATTTGCACAAAAGGAGACGTGCCATTTTTATTTCTTTTTTATGTATAATTACATCTCACCTTGCATATTTTCGTAAGTTCACTGGCTCCTGATATACTGCCAATAAGAAACTACCTCCTGGTAGAAATAAAAAATTTATACAAGCATACTGTTTCAGAACCATTTTTTAGTGTTCCATAAGAACAGCTCAGAAAACAGCATCTTGATCAGCAAAGAAAATGTATACAGCTTGTAAGAACTAAAATATTTACACTCAGAACAGAAGAAAGATATTATAAAAAATGGAAGTTAGTCAAACACAACTAACACTTCAAGGCCTAAAGAAAAGTCAGTGCTTTGATAATCTTATTCTTCAAATGTACTGGATTTTTCCTGAGGAACGTTGGGGTATCTTGTACTCTTAAAAAAAATCAGCACATTTATATGCCAGGAAATTGGAAAAGTAAAGCTAATTTCCAACCTTTCCAGGCAAATTAAAAAAAAAAAAAAAAACCAAACCAAAACCAAACAAACCCAAACTACCCAATACTATTACATATGGTTTCTTTCAAATCTGGTATTTCTGTGAACTCTTTAAGTATCTGAACAGTGTAAGCAAACAATTTACTTCAAGAAAACAGTACTTTAGGTGGTTTTTTGATTTATTTTTAATATTAAAGCCTCAACTTGTACAGCTTTTACATTAGGATGAATCCTCAAAATACCTTTTTGTGCTCTTCATACTCCAGCTTGCTTAGCAGCAATGCTTTTTCCAGATCAGCTTCAAACATTTCAGATGTCAGCTGAAGAATAAGAATTAACAATTCTCATGTGACTAGGTTGTTTTAAGAAAAAAAAAAAAAAAAAAAAAAGCAGACGAAACCAAGACCACGCTAAAATTTCCATTTCTATGCATGTATCACTATAAATGTCAAAAAGCTAAGTTTCACTAGTGTGACATATGGTGTTATTAACTGCTAGTATAAGTTTTTGTACCATAACTAATAAAGTATCTTGCTTCAGGCTATTTTGTTAGGGATGCAAGCATACAGTAAGTTATGCACATGTTTATATAAAACAGTTGCCATCTTGGTGATTTGTTCACATGAGACTTCTTTGAAATACTTTTATTAATTTAGTCTGAAACATGAAAAACAGAGGATGTTTAAGGATGAAAATGGTCATGGTAGAGCACCATAAAGTGGATAGCAGGACTGAGGAGGACTGGGTTAGAAATCAGTTAAGTGAACTGGACAACCACAAATCCATGGGCCCTGATAGAATGCCTCTGTGGGTGCTGAGGGAGCTCACAGAAATCATTGCTAGGCTGCTCTCCATCATCTTTGAAAAGTGCTGGAGAACAGGAAAGGTGCCTGAGGACAGGAGGAAAGGCAGTGTCACTCCATTCTTCATGAAGGGCAAGAAAGAGGACCCAGGTAACTACCAATCAGTCAGCCCCACCTCCATCCCTGCAAAGGCGATGGAATAGCTCGTTCCTGGCACATCTCAAAGCATGTTGAGGAAAACAGGGTCATCAGGAGTAATCAGCAAGAATTCACCAAAGTTAACTCATGCTTGACCCATCTGATATCCTTCTACAATGGCATAGCTGGATAGATAGATGAGGGGAGGGCAGCAGATGCTGTCAACCTTGACTTCAGCAAGGCTTTCGACCCTGCCTCCCACAGCATCCTCACAGCCGAGCTCAAGAAGTGTGGATTGGATGATAAGGCAGTGAGGTGGACTGGGAACTGGCTGAAGGACAGAGCTCAGAGAGTTGTGGTAAGTGGGACAAGGTCTAGTTGGAGCCTGGTGTTCCCCAGGGCTTGGTACTGGGTCTGACCCTATTCCAATATATTCATCAATGTCCTCGAAGAAGGAACAGAGTGCACCATTAGCAAGTTTGCCAACGACATAAAACTGGGAGGTGTGGCTGACACACCAGAAGGCTGTGCTGCCATCCAACATGACCTGGACAGGCTGGAGAGCTATGCAGGGAGAAACTTAATTAAATTCAACAAGGGTTTCAAGCATAGGGTACTGCATCTGGGGAAGAACAACCCCATGTATCAGTACAGGTTGGGGGCTGACCTGTTGGAGAGCAACTCTGGAGAAAATGACTTGGGGGTCCTGGTGGACAACAGGCTGATCATGAGCCAGCAATGTGCCCTTGCAGCCAAGAAGGCCAATGGCATCCTGGGGTGCATTAAGGAGAGTGTGGACAATAGGTCAAGGGAGGTTATCCTCCCCTTTACTCTGCTCTGGTGAGGGCACATCTGAAATTTTTTTGTACTCTGCTCAAACTGGACTGTGTGCTGTACACCAGCTTTTTTGTCTATACAAACCATGTTATGAAAAAAACTTCAAAGTTCTATGTGCTTTACATATGCCTAAAAGTGATTTTTTTATATGGTGCAAAAGCACAGACATTCTTCCTAATTGTTCAACAACCATATTATCAGTCTCATGTAAGAGAAAACCAAAGAGTGGCTTCTAGGTTTTACCACAGTAAACTAACACTTTTTGACGGGTTAGTTGAAACACAGCAAATCAGTGCTCTCAGCATAAATAGTTACAAGATTTTATGTAGGCTTCAGGGTGCTGCCATTTCTTGCTTTACATTTGATTTGTCTTTCAAGCTCAGCATCAACTGATTGCACTGGGCCTCACCAGCAAGGTTCTGCTAGCTGAGAAGGGCCACAGATATGCCACAGCAGAGAGGCTAGAGGCACTTCACAACCCAAAAAGGCTGCACACACAGGCAAGACAAACTTCACAGCAGCATTACCATAGAATCATCCTATCACAGAATCATAGAATGGTTTGGGTTGGAAAAGATCTTAAAGATTGTCAAGATCCAACCCTCCTGCATGAGCAGACACCTCCCACTAGGTCAGGTTGCTCACAGACCCAACCAACCTGAGTTGAACACTTCCAGGGATAAGGCTTCTACAACTTCCCTGGACAACCTGTGCCAGTGTCTCACCATCCTCATACTAAAGAAATGTTTTCCTAATATCTAATCTATATCTCCCTTCTTCCAGTTTAAAGCCATTACCCCCTGGCCTATCACTACAAGCCCTAGTAAAGGCTCTCTGGTAGGCCCTCGTCAGGTACTGGAAGGCTCTTAGGAGGTATCCCCAGAACATCCTCTTCTCCAGGCGGAACAACTCCAACTGTCTCAGACTATCTCCACAGGAGAGGTGCTCTAGCCCTCTGGTCATCTTTGTGGCCCTCCTCTAAACTTGCTGCAACAGCTCCATGTCCTTGTGTTGGGGGCTCCAGAACTGAACACAGTACTCCAAGTGAGGTCTCACAAGAGCTGAGTAAAGGGGAAGAATCGCCTCGCTTGAACTACTGGTCACCAAAAGAAGAAGCCCAGGACTAGGTTGGCTTTCTGGGCTGCAAGTGAACATTTCTGGCTCATGTTGAGCTTCTTGTCCACCATCATCCCCAAGTCCTTCTCCTCCAGGCTGTTTTTGATCCATTCTCCACCCAGCCTGTATTTGTGCTTGGGATTGCCCTGACCCACGTGCAGAACCTTTCACTTAGCCTGGCTGAACCTCATGCGGTTTGCATGAGTCCACCTCTCAAGCTTGTCAGTGTCCCTCTGGATGGCCTCCCTTCCCTCCAGGGTGTTGACCTCACCACACACTTTGGTGTCACTGGCAAACTTGCTGAGGGTGCACTCGGTGCCACTGTCTATGTCTCTAACAAAGACATTAAACAGCACCAGTCCCAGTAATGACCCTTCAGGAACACCACTTGTCACAAGTCTCTATCTGGACATTGATCCAGTCAGCTCATTACCCAATGAGCAGTCCATTGACTGAATCCATATTGTTCAAGTTTGAATACCAGGATGTCAGGCAGGACAGTGCTGAATGCTTTGCACAGGTCCACTTGCTCTTCCTTTGTCCACCAATGCCGTGACCCCATTGTAGAAGGCCGCCAAATTAGGCAGGCAGGATTTGCCCTTGGTGAAGCCGTGCTGGCTGTCACCAATCACCCCTTCATTTTCCACATGCCTTAGCAGAGCCTTCAGAAGGATCTACTCCATGATCTTGCCAGGCACAGAGGCGAGACTGACTGGCCTGTACTTCTCTGGGTCTTCATTTTTTCCCTTTTTGAAAATGGGAGTTATGTTTTCCCTTTTCCTGTCAGTGGGAACGCTGCCAGACTGCCCAGAATTTTCAAATATGACAGACAGAGGCTTTGCAACTTCACCGATGGAGGGGACCCTGAAAAGGGGGCATCTTCTCCTGAAATGCCTTCAGTGAGGAGGCTGGAAAACAAAGAGGGAGGTAGAAGGATTTTTCCAGCAGCAAGGGGTATTTTTTTCCTGAAGTGTTTGTTTTGTGTTTGTTTTCTTTCAATATCAGAATCAGTAATTAAAGGTTTGACAACTGGCAATAAATTAAATTGACTGAAATTCCACAAAAATCAATCATGTGTTTCTGCCCACAACTGTTGAATCCAATCTGACAATGATAGTTATCTACCAAAAATCAGTTATTGTAGTCTGCTACAGTGAAAAACTCAACAAGAACATGACGAAAAAGCAGAGAACGGGGATTAAAAAAACACTCCAACAAAACACACACTACCAAAAGGAGAACAATTAATACATAAAAATAAGGTAAGCTTATAAGAAAGATGAATTCAGGATTTTTACCTTTGTGTGTCTGAAAGTGCTAATTTAGCACACAAGTTCCTAAATAATTATAAAAAATCAATACTACTACAATGCCATTACAACTATTAAACAACTGCACAAAAAATGCATTATGTGATCTCTAGCACAAAAATAACCCTATCATAATTTACTTATCTATTAGCCATTCAAATCAGACAAGATTGAGTGTTTGAAGCTGGCTATACAAAGGTCACTACTTCTAAGCAGCAGCTGAGTTGAGAACTTTAGACCCGAGTATTCTCAAAGCCAGGCACCTTCAGTCCTGCTTCTCTGCATAGCTTGACTGTCTCAGAATAGATAGCTATAGCTTCACTACCACTTAAACTTATCCAAAATTCTAGAAACCACAGGTTCCTTTGCTTAGGTTCTGGGAGTACACATCCAATAGGCAAGTTCTGGAGTACACCCAGTAGTCAGAAGAAATTGAGACCCATGTGCAAAGCTCTTACAGTGACTGCATTAGAATTTTTGTTGAAGAAAAACCATGCTATTTACATAAGAGCTTATTATTTAAGATAAATGTTGTCAATCTTTTAAAAGTGACAGGCAGTATGCTAATTTGGATGGTAAATATGAAGAGAGGAACTCTTCATGAGCTGAGAGACACTCTTTGTGGACCTCTGTGGAAAAAAGGGACCCACTGTTTCTCACCCTGTGCTGAATATCACCCTTCATTAGAGTATACCATTTAAAATTTACCTCTTCTTTACCAATATTGCATTACTGGACAAAGGAAACCACAGAGCAGAGAGGCTAGGATTTCATGCATTCTGAACCTGAAGAATTCAAACTCATGTCTTGCCTTTCAGGTAAGCATATGCCAGTTGCAGTTTGAACTTCCCTGCCAAGTCAATTCTCCAGCTCGAAGGAGATATGTTTTTATTAAATGTTATTATACAGTCAGCATGACTTTATGAAAAAACAACACAGGGACAGCAGAACAGTCCAAAGCACTAACTGACATTTGATACAAGCTTGACTAAAGAAGGTATTCTGTCAAACAAACCTTTCAAAAAAATTGTCATAGATGTGGAATAACACCACTTTATTTGGGAATTCTGCATTCTCAAGTTTGATAAACCTATACTGCAGCTGGTTCCCTGTCTTCCATAACAAAACTCAGACTTTTCATCAGCTTTCAACACTTCTCATCTTAATCTCAAAAGAGCACCTTACCTCTTCTTCCTACTAGTTGGAACTAACATCTCTTGGTAATTTTAAGAGTGGTGCTGTTGTGGGCTTCAGGAGAGTATAACTGATTCTTCCTTTAATGCATACCACACCAACTTAAGCATAGCTTCACTTTCTTTTCCTTTACCTTTTTTCCTCTTTATCTGCCTTTACTACAACAACTTGTTCTTAAAAAGCTATACATAGACCCTATAAAGTTTATATTCCTAAAGTGATGGTAGTGATATAATAAGCTGGTACATGAGCAACAGCTGATAAGGACTTCAACACCCTTCACATGTGGCTTCATTGTCAGTTGGAATTCAAGATTCAGTGGGCTGAGACGAGTAGGACATCACTGCTAAATGGCTAAGACACTTGACTTCAGTATGGTTAATCCCTGCATACACATGTACAATGCAATAACCCCCAGTAAAAGAAGGGGAGCTTCAGCAGGATGGAATGGTGCAGACTCAGATTACCCTGCAGTCATGCTTTTGGTAGAGTCAACAGAAAGGGAAAGAAGAGCTTGGAGCATGAACACTCCAAATTTTATTTTAAGTAGTTTAACAACTAAACTACATAGAACCTAGACAAGTGTCTGCCCCACTTCCTCTTGAGTTGTTTAGAGAATATAACCAAATGGGCCATGTTTTGAACAAGAGTGAGGAAAAACTACCTCTAGCCCTGGGTATTGTATCAATTCTGAGTCCCTCTGCTCAGACTGACAGATTACTGCACAGCTCATTTGCCTTTTTAGACCTAGTATATGCTTTTCTTCATTCACTACTATGCTCAAAGCATAACCTGGTGTCAGTAATCAAATTTACCATAAGATCACAATTCAGAGTTATCACGGGGTTCTTCAAATTATAGTCTTATAGAGCATAAATTATTTAACATAAGTGATGCACAAACACTGTAACTCATTACTTCAAAAAAGTTACACTGAATGCTTTATCCTGAAACAGAACTGTTATGACAATTTGGGCAGCAAGATTACCAACAATAAACCAAGTTATTGCTGAAACTGTTGGTGATAACATGAAATACAAAAAGTAAAGTATAGCTCGGTATATTGAAGCCTCATGGCTCTTTGTGTGTCACTGGCCTTAATTTCCTGATTTTTATTTCAGGGTCAAAAGTCCTTTACTGCCTTGTTAGTAAGGCTGCTGCAGAAATCAGTAGGGACTCACAGGCTTTTATAAATTCTCCTTAAGAGCTTAAAAATGCATGCACTACAATTAAACTAAATTCCTCACTATTTTCACTCCTGTTCTTACTTCTCATCTAAGAAAAAACAATGCTCTCAATGACTGTCAGTGCTGTAATACATAGGCAGGTTTTACAAACAGTGAAATAACAGTGTCAAAATAAATCTTATTTGTTATGCATGTTTTGTTGAGAACATCCTAACAAGACATGCACTCCATGCTAAGACAAAGATTTTCATTGTTGTTCTAAGACAGGAATAACTAGTAGCAATTTCTGTTTCCACCTATCAGATTCCAATATTTACATTTTTAACAGCTGCTGCATAAAGTTAAAAGTAAGTTTAAAGCAGTCTGGGCAAATTTTTGGCAATCTGAGAGCTAAGCCCCAGCAATTTAAACCATTTATGAACCAAAAAAGTTCTCCATAACCTCCATGGTTGACTAAAAACTATACTAAGTCATACCAACAACTTTAAACATTTTAAGTCTAATTATTTCATATTTACAAAAAGTCAACACTACAATCTAACAGTGGTCATGCCAGTGTGAACATTTTCACTAAATTTCTAGTGTAGTAGAAGTTAACACAGCATTTATTGGGAAAATATTCACAGTCCTCAATGAACCTCCATTCTTTACGCTCAGTCCACTGAGATCACAGAAAGCTGTTCAAAATGTTTTGCAAAACAGTCTATTCTTCATCCTCAAGAATTGTGACAGCATTAGGATATTCCTTTTTCTCACAAAAATGGGACAGAGATGCCTCTTGAATATCATATGTTACAATTACAGGAATTGCTCTAAAGCTATTTTTAAAATAAAATAATGTCAAGGTAACTTCACATTCTATATGTCAATAAGGTCAAAATTACTAAGAATTGATTGTTTATAACTCAGTTTACTTTATCTGACAAAATTAGACTATAAAATTATTTTTTACCCAAAATAATTGCTTCATACCACATAGAAAAGAAAAATTGCAAGTACAGAACAAAGCAAATCTGTACCTGAAAAGGTAACTCTGAAGTTAATTAGAACTTGAAATTTTCGAAAGGATTATTAGGTCATTATTCCATTGCTAGGACAACCACCCAGAAGCCTGTAAAATTAAGAGCTCTGCTATACTCTGTTTAAGGAGGCACCTATACCAAAGCATTGGCAACATACAAAAACTAGGTCTTAGTAGATGCCAGGATAGAAGTTCAACAAGTTAATGAGACACTCTTTAATTCAAGTGGATGTCACTTATCAGCAATTTGCCTTGAAAAAGCTTGTGCGAAGTTAAATACTCCGAAGGGCATCTTCAAGCATAACAAGACAGTCCAAACTATCATCCACATTGAATGACTACATAGCAGACAACTATTTGAATGGAAACTAAAAAAATGTGTACCAAAAAGCTATTTTCAAGCACAATCTGAAAAAAAAAAATTACTAAAACAAACTCTATGCCCATCTAAAATAGCTGAAGCACTGCAAACAATTCAGAACCTCTGTAGAATTTAAAACACCATAAAATAAAATCACCAGTATAAAAAAGCATTTTAAATGCTGAATTCAAGTCAAGAAAAAAAAAAAAAGGCTAATTTTAACTGTAAGTACTCTTCCTAACTGACATCAAAGACGCAGCACTTGTTTAAAGTAAACTTTATTTTATTGCTTTAGATTAAGAGCATTTTGCTGTGTAATTTCTGCTTGTGGTAGCTTAGGCAAGATGAAACACAGTAAAAACATTGTATTTGCCTTCATACAGGCACAGTCAGTCTTTGTGTTATCTCTGTTACATTTTCTGAGTGTTCATGAACCCTAGCAACAATATGATTACCAAAAACATGTTTTAACATTAAAAAACAGTGGGTCTTACACTGATAGGACTACTCTAGTGTGCTAAAGGACAGCAAGCATTTCTGAACACAGAGTTCAAGTGTTTTTTGTTACCTAGAAATGAATTAGTTATTTAATGCCTAACAGAACTTACCAAAGTCCAGTTTACCACGGATCCATACTGTGTATCCATATACACTCCCTGCCTGGCTCCCACCACAGCATTTCACCATCCTTCCATGGCAGTACTTGTCGCCCAAATCGCATAAATTTCTCTTAACATACCCCAGTATTCACAGTCCAGCTACAACATGTACAAAAAGCAGCATGTGCTGGCTCTACATGACATTTGACAGAACACGCAGCCTGACTTCCCACTGAAACCTTTACTTCTATGTTGTAGTATTTTATTTCTTCCTTTCCAGCCACCTCTCCTTATCCATGAGGTTTAACTTAATGGAATAACATATTTCAAGAAAGCCAAAGACAGCTAAATACAGTAAGCTGTACCTGCTCATCTCTTTGTTTCCACTCCTGCCAGTTTTCTTCCTGAGAGTCCTTCCGCATTTCAGTATGCAGTTTTTGTTCATGCTGAGAAAGACAACCTCCATGTGAGGATTTCTGAGGAATCTTTTTAAAAGCAAGGTTTCTGAGCTGAAAAACAGTTATTTTTAACAATAATCAAAATGTTGACAAGTATATAGGAAAAGCCTTTACTGATTAACAAAAGCATTCAGAAACATGTGCAAGTAGACATGCATGTGCTTTACTTTACTCTATACTTTGGGATACAATTTTGTTTAGTCACTTATGGGACACACCATAATGTAAAATTATAGAAAACTGTGGATCAGAAACACCACAGTCACTTAACATAAACCAGTTTAAAAGTAAATATATTTTCCCAGCTGAATACTTTCAACAAATCTGAAGAGTAACCACATCTGACAGATTTCATGCTAGATCAGGCATTGCAGAGTTGCTCACACCTGACACAAAAATATAATGCCAAAAAAAGGTGGTATACACAGATTTGGCATCAGCAAACAGAGGAACTAGAGGTTCAGGTAGAATATGAATAATGTAGACAGTCCTTACAGTTTGTCAACAATCTAAAGTTGGTCCCATTTTAAGAACCTGCAATAAGAACTATTTTTAATCACTGCACCATGTGGATACAACAGTACCATCTTAAAATACCTTAAATAATTATAAAATTAATTAGTGAACAAGTAACCTGCAAATTTGGCAGCTTAAAGACATAGCTACACAAGCTGAAACGTTAACTGACACTATGGCCCTTACTTGGAGTGAAAATAAAGGTACTGATACAATCTACTATCAATTTAAAGGCAGGGATTCTTTAACATAAAGGCTCCTGGAAGGGAGAAAGCAGCTATAATCCAGTGAAAGATGAAACAAAGGGAAGCAAGGTACAACAGTGTTCTCTTTAATGTGTATGTACAGAGTGCCATGACTCCTTCTTAAAATGGCAACTCTACTTAAAAGTTACTTAAAATCAGGCAATCGTGCAGATACTTCAGAATTGTTTTCCTTCCCCTCTAAAGAGTTCCTGCCTTAACTTTGCTTCTGTCTTCCTTGCTGCCTGCACCAGCACTACCTCCTCTGCTTACTTCTTCAGATTACAGTGATGGCCAGAGCACTGGTACAGACCATTCTGATTTATAACTCCAGCAGAGTGTAGCCATAGACAGAACTAATTACAATTTCCATGCAGATGAACTTCTGTAGATATGTGCAATGCATACACATACAGTTATTTTGATGGCATTTAATGTTTTGATGGTGCTAAAGCAGGCATAAAGAAACACCAGGGTATGCTTACTGAAGACTTAATCTTCAATATAAAAAACAGCACCAAAGCTGAAATGATCACTTGATTTAGCACTACTGCAACTGCTAAACTTTAATATCTTATGTTAAATAGATACTAAAGGAAAAAGATGGGTTTGAGGGTGTTGTTTGTTCTACATACTAGAATTTTCTAAGACATGTAAAGTTTCAGGTAGAAAGATTATCTCAGATCTGTTCACAGACAACAATCTAGAACTGCAGTTTCCAGAATTTTGGAACAATTCTTTCAGCCTCACTTTTTAATTTCCATTTGATTAGAGGTTTAAGAATCCCAATGTCAGAAAATAACCACTGTTCTTTACTCCACCCCCTAGTTCACGAGGAGAAGAGAGGAAAAAAACAGGTTCTGGATTTAATAGATTAGGAGGCTGGAGTGATGGATAAAACTGAAAATTACAACTTGGGAAACGAGATTTTAAAGCTCTTCAGATAGAGTAGGTAGGTCTAACCATCTAAAAAGAAAATAAAACCTTGAAAGCACTGTTGAATTGTAACATGCTGGCTGTTCAAGCAGGCAAGTAGAGCCAGTCAACTACAAACCTTGGAAAACAAGTGGTTCCTAGCAATCACTTTATAGAAAGGTCATTCCCTTCATAAGAAATTATTCAAGCAATGCTGTCAAAAAATAAAATGTATCAATTTATTCTAATGAAAAAATTTCAACTTCTATAGTAAGGAGTATCCCACTTACATATAAAGAATCCTTAATAAAGCAAACAAAAAATGCTATCTCTGTGACTAAGTAGCATTTGTGCCATAAAAAAAACAAAACAATGACTTGTTAGGGACAGCAAAAAAATACTTATTGGATAACGGCCTCACCCACTACTGAAAATATAATCCCTTTACCTCATTGGCCTCACTCTGCTGCTGTTCCTTCCTTTTTCTCCTTTTCTTTCTTTTTTTCTCATTTGTAGATGATTTTCCGCCTGAAGCCTGAGATTTACTGACACCTCGGCCACTTCTTCCTTTTCCTGACTCTGAATCGGTATCACTTTCAACTTGTAGTAAAGCAAAACGAGACGCAGTGGTAGGGACTGAACTTACTACAGTAGATGCCATTGCCAGACCTGAAATTCTACTGAGCTGGCTTCTTTTTAATTAGGTTTCCTAGGAAAATAGCAGAGACACAAGAATTAAAACAGTTGTTTGACCAAACAATCAATAATCCATATCTGTTAGCTGCAGGACTAGCATTAAAAAAAAGCCCCACAAAACCTCAGTATTACTTCTTTGCATTTTTACTAATTTGCATTTTTTAAAGTATTTGAACAGGAAGAACAAAAGGAAGGAATATTCTATAAAACAATAGTTACTTTAGGCTAATACATTTGTTCCTCAGATATTATGTTTGAAGGAAAAACAAACAACAACGTAGAAGGTTCTAGAAGAAACAGGCCTTCATGATCTGGAAGGAAAAAGAAAACAAACAAAGAAGATACAGGAATAGTGTAGTGCTCCAAAACTGTTTCAGAGGCCATCTCTGGACCCTGATAAATGTAAGACTTGAGAACAAGTAGATATGCCTATGCAGGCTCCAGTTTTGGGTGAGTATCCTGATTTAATATTTTACAAGTAGCATCATTTTGTTTCCAAGCCATGAGAGATTAAACAAGCAGCTTTCTCCACAGGAAGGTGAGCCCAGCATTGTGGCTGGTATTGTTCTCAAACATCAGGCTCACCTATTCTTAACAGTGCGACGACAGAGGATGAGCTGGGCAGAGGGACAACAGGTTACCACATTTATGCCTTCTGTTGCCCCCCATACTTTTAACCAATGTGTATATCCCTATGACACCATTCCAAAGTACAATTCATCTGTGTAAAAGGTAACTTTTGGCACAAGAATATTTGGCTAATTGCAATTTTTCCATGCAAAATTTAGTGAATTAGAAGACTGAAAGAGATGTTATTTAGCAGTGGTTAAAATTTTCATATAAAGCAGGTATTGAGCTATGTTGATGTACTATGACAGAGAGATGCAGTGGAACAACATATACTTTTTGAAAGCACTATTGAAAGGAATCCTTGGTTTGGCAACTGTAAACATAAGCTGGATGTCTGCTTAGATAGCCTACAAATGTGTTCCCTGTTTACTACTACTACAGAAGAACATGAGAATCTACAGAAATTTCAAGAGATCATTTTATCCCCAAATTCCAGACCTTCTCAAGGACAAATCTGTATATGTGCTCTCAATATGTACAGATGTATCAATGGGAAACAACGATGTGTTACCTATATGATGGTAAACAGTCACGACTGTGACTGTTGCCCAAAAGTACTCTCAAAAAGGAGTATTACATTTTATTTCTCAGGGGTGAAATAAAATGAGCAAGCAAGCTGGTACTGATCTTTTTTAAGTTTATCAGAGATCACAGCATTCTTCACATACAAAAGATAGCCTACTCTATTTCTTTAAAAAAAAAAAAAAAAAAAAAAAAGGAAAATTAAGCTGATTGTATGAAGCAGGTTGTATCCTAATAATTAAACAAACCTGACATCAAATTGTGAGTCCACCTGATGCTAAAGTTCAGACTCAGTGATCAGATTACAACCACAGACCTAAACTACCACATCAGTCACATCTAAAACACTGCAAGTAGTTGCTACTCTAGTTTAATTATTAAATAACAGTTTAAGTTTGGATTTTACTGGTTTTGGTTGTTTTCATGTGCTTTTTAATACTCAACAACTCTATATAGTAATCCTGTTTAGAAGCTAACTTACAGCTAAGGTATGTTGTGCTATTACTACTAGAACATACCACTATGTCATGCTTGACATTTTAATACCATACCTACAATTCTGATGCCTAGATTTTACCAAGTACCTAATATTTCAGTTCCAAGACTTGATTCTCCCTCCATCCATAGGAATACAATGGGTTGATCTCAACAGCTTTCAGCTAAGCACAGATGCTTGCCACCACGTATGCAGTAATTTTTCCTTTAACAGTGAATTATTATTTATGTTGTCCTTATTATTATAGATATGCACAGTCACAGAAAATTACAGCACTGACATTCTCAAGCTTCAGACTGTGTTAAAAGAGGCTTTTTCATCACAAAAAAAAAGGACATTCAGATACCAGAGTATTTTGTAATATCACAGATCAAACAAGGATCTGAAAAATCTTGTCAACATTTACAGTGCTTTCAATAAGGAGTTTGGCAGTCTGAGAATTATTATGCATTTTTTTAACAGTTAGTTGGTGAAAGCCTACCTGTCTAAATACAAGAAAATTCCTTTCCTTATGATACCAAGTACAGCAAAAATGTCCAAGAGGAGTATAACAAGTCAAAGCATGCTTGTGGCATCTATGCAGCTCATTAATACCTCAAGTGATACTGAAAGTTAAAAAAAGCCTAACAAATATACATCAGTAGTTGGAGTTGGTTGCATGTATGTCATGCATTATAACTAGTCATAAGCTTCCGAGAAAACTTTCTCTGATCTACCAAGAAAGTTACTAACCTTCCATTTTCACAGAATCACAGAATGTTAGGGGTTAGAAGGGACCTCTGAAGATCATCAAGTCCAACCCCCCTGCCAGAGCAGGACCAAAAACTAGGGCAGATCACTCAGACAGGCATTCAGACAGGTCTTGAAAGTCTCCAGACAAGGAGACTCCACAATCTCTCTGGGCAGCCTGTCCCAGGACTCTGTCACCCTCACAGTAAAGAAGTTCTTCCACATGTTAAGGTGGAACTTCTGTGCTCAAGTTTGAATCCAGTGCCGCCCCTCACCCTAGGGCACAAGTGACAAAAGATTGTCCCTGCCTTCTTGATGCCCAGCCCTCATGTATTAACAGACATTAATTAGATCCCCCCTCAGTCTTCTCCTCTCTAGACTGAAAAGCCCTAGGGCTCTCAGCCTTTCCTCTTAAGGCAGGTGTTCCAGACCTTTAATCGTCCTCGTAGCCTCTGCTGGACTCTCTCCAGTAGATCCCTGTCCCTCTTGAACTGGGGAGCCCAGAACTGGACACAATGCTCCAAGTAAGGTCTCACCAGGGCTGAGTAGAAGGGGAGGAGAACCTACCTTGATCTCTTGGAGACACTCCTCCTGATGCACCCCAGGATATCATTGGTTTTCTTGGCCACAAGGGCACATTGTTGTCCCACGCATAATTTGTTGTCTACCAGGACTCCAAGGTCCTTCTCCATGGAGCTGCTCTCTAGCAGGTCACCTCCTAGCCTGTACTGGTGTATTTTGTAGTTCCTTCCCAGGTGCAGGACTCTGCACTTGTTCTTGATGAACCTCGTTAGGTTCCTCTTTGCCCAGCTCTCCAGCCTGTCCAAATCTTGCTGAATGGCTACACAGCCTTCAGGTGAATCAGCCAATCCTTCCAGCTTTGTCTCATCAGAAAATGTGCTGAGAAGACACTGTCTCGTCATCAAGGTCATTGATAAAGATGTTGAAGAGGACTGGACCCAGCACTGATCCCTCAGGGACTCCACTAGTTACAGGTCTCCAGCTGTACTCAGCTGTCCACTCTTCTACCCCACACTTCCTGAGCTTACTCACAAGGATGTTATGGGAGAGTGTGTCAAAAACCTTGCTAAGGTCAAGGTAGACACATCCACTGTTCTCCCTGCATCTATCCATTCTGGCACACCATCATAAAAGGCTATCAGATTAGTCAAGCATGATTTCCTCTTAGTAAAACCATGCTGACTACTTATGATAAACCTTCTTCTTTTCCACGTGTTTCGAGGTTTCCACCAGAATGAACTGCTCCATCATATTTCCAGGGATGGAAGTGAGCCTGACTGGTCTGTAGTTTCCTGGATCATCTTGCCCTTTTTCAAGACCAGAGCGACATTGGCTTTCCTCCAGTCCTCAGGCATCTCTCCTGCTTGCCATGATTTTTTTTTAAATGATGGAAAGTGGTAGAGCAGTAACATCAGCCAGCTCTGTCAACACTTGTGGGTGCATCCCAACACAGCCCATGGACTTGTGCACATTAAACTTGCATAACTGATCTCTAACCCAATCTTCATTGACCAGTGGAGAGTCTTCCTTCCTCCAGGCTTCCTCTCTTACATCCAGCATCTGAGATTCATGAGGGCTGGTCTTAGGAGTAAAGACTGAAGCCAAGAAGGTTCTCAGCAACTCTGCCTTCTCTGCATTGTCTTGTTACCAGGGCTCCCACCTCATTCAGCAATGGGCTCACGTTTTCCCTATTCTTCCTTTTAGGACTGATGTATATGAAGCAGCTCTTCTTGTTCTCTTTTACTTCCATTGCCAGTTTATGCTCTAAGAGAGCTTTGACCTTTCTTGTCACCTTCCTACATATGTTAACAATGTCCCTATAGCTCTCCTAAGTGACAAGTCCCTTCTTTCACAAACTGTAAATTTCTTTCTTCCATGAGACTTTCTTCAGAAGATCCTTGCTTATCTATGCAGGTCGTTTATCACTTCTACCCAATTTTTTACTAGAAGGAATGCAAACTATCTTGGGCTTGGAGAAAGCAGTATTTAAAAACTGACCAGCTTTCCTTGGCTCCCTTTTCTTCCAGAGTCTTAGCCCACAGGATTCCTGCAAGTAGATCTCTGAAGGGTACAAAGTTAGCCCTACAGAAGTTCAGGGTTGTAATCCTACTTACTGCCCTGCTTCTTCCTTGTAAAATACCACTGTGTCATAGTCACTGTCGCCAAGGCTATTCCCAGACCTTAAGGTCTGGTCCCTAACCAGACCTTCTTTACTATACAAGTACCAGCAGTGCACCCCTCCTTGCTGGTTCCTCCACTACCTGCATTTCCATGTTAATGAAAAGATCACTAATAATGGATTTCAAAATTGCAGTATGATTATGGCCTGAATTCACAGGTGGCACCAATAAATGACCCAGTTTTAAAACTTTCTGCTTTGCAAATCACTAGCAGACTATCAATTGTCCCTGCAATATTTCAAATAAAAAAGTTTGGAAAAAAGAGTTCCTACAACCAAAACAACACAGTATTCAGATTCACGTACCAAGAGCAGAAGAGAAGCCTGATATATAATTTCAAGTCAACAGAAAAGCATTTGTTATGGTTAACAAGGAGAATTTTTTTTCAGTGCTTTACTCGTTCCTAGATCATACTCTTCTATAAATAAATCATATCCGCCAACATGAACAGATTATCTTGGAGTTTGATACTAAATAAATAGATTAAATCAATTTAGTCCCATTTATGTAACCTGTAATGTATTACTTTAGCATGTCTGATACACTGATTTGTAAGCACAAACTGCTTACTCTAAATTCAAGGAGACATATTTAAAATGCTAAACTGTAACTTGACTAAAAAGGTATCTTTGTAACTTCAGTGTTCTGAAATGTACTAAGTATTAGTTCAGAAACATGAGACCAGCCGATGCCCTGAAGAGCTTCAGTCTAGTTTTAGAAATGATGCAAGACTGCAGGAATAACAGTAACACCCTCATCTGCTGTTACTACAACTTGAAATCCCATTTGTAATAGCTACTTACATTCACCCACGTTGCAGGTGAAATAGCTTTTGAAATACTTGCATTTGAAAAGCTCTCCTGTAAACTGTCCAAAGCATTTACTAAGAGGAGTTTAGCACATGTCCACAAGTTTAATTTGTTTGAGCTTCAGCACCTTCCTGGCCTGTGTGCAGCTTTGCATGTGTGCATGAATTAGCATTTAAATGCCAAGCACCCTCATGAAGTAAGCAGTACACCACAATTTAGGCACCTCTAGTCAGATGGCAGTAGTACAACTTTAAGCTTCTATGAAATAAGCATATAGCTTCAAAGGTGAGGCTTTAGTATTTTGAGGAAGGTATACTGAAGAGCGTCCAAACATATTATTTAATCACTTTCATTGCCAAACAAACTGCTAATAAAGATGCAGATTTTAGAAAACTTTGAAGATAGGCTATTGTCATGCTAAAGCTTCTTCCCACATAAAATCTACTTGTTGCTACCACTAAAATACATATTTTTTTATAATCTGCAATTACTATATGTTCTTAGCAAACACTTGAAGCATTGACAGACTTCAGTACTTGCTTATAAACATGAAATAACACTAAAATACACAATATACATTTATAAATGAAGGAACACATCTGTCCCCTTCACATCTTATGTGCATTATATATGAGAATCACAGAATCATTTAAAGGTCTTGTAGTTCCAACCTCCCTGCATGGGCAGGGACACCTCCCACTATACTCCTCAAAGCTGCATCCAAGCTGGCCTGGACAAGCTGTGCCAGTGTCTCACTATCCTCAGTCAAGAATTTCTTCTTAATGCCTAACCTAAATCTCCCCTCTTTCAGTTTAATCCATTAGCCCTCATCATATCACTACATGCCCTTCTAAAAAGTCCCTCCCCAGATTTCCTGTAGGCCCCCTTCAGATACTGGAAGGCTGCTACGAGGTCTCTCCAGAACATTCTCTTCTCCAGGCTGAACAGCTCCAACTCTCAGTCTGTCTTCATAGGAGAAGAGCTTCAGCCCTAAGGATTATCTCTGTGGCTCTCCTTCGGACTCATTCCAACAGCTCTGTGTGGTTCCTGTGTTGAGAGCTCCAGAACTGGACACAGTACTCCAAGTGGGGTCTCACGAGTGCTGAGTAAAGAGGGAGAATGAATTTCCTTGACCTGCTGGCCACACTTCTTTTGACATGGCCCAGGGCACAGTTGGCTTTCTGGGCTGCAACCGCACATTGCTGGCTCATGTTGAGCTTCTCACCCATTTCCCCAAGTTCTTCCCCACAGAGCTGCTCTCATATGGATATTTGACTTGTTGCTCTTCGCCTGTTTATACACTTACCATAACAAGCTGAATCTACTTTTCCTTATTACTTCATTTACAGAAGTTTTGCACAGGAGGCCTTCCCAGTTGGATGAGCTGTCCATTTAAATTGCTTTTATGCCAAAGCATCAAAGCTATAAAGCTGCCTTAAAGCACACTAAATCCTTAAGATTACATCAAGTTACCAGCTTGAGTTTCACAAGTCACTTTACAGCCAAAAAAAAAAACCCCAAACAACTGGTTCAGAAATCTACTTGACAGTTCCAGCATTGTCATACACAGCAGCAATAATGGGCCCATTGCAGATAGCTGGCACTACACAGTTTGAAAGTGGAATATACTGAACTTACTGCTATGCTTGGGAAAAAATGAACGTTTGAGGAAGAACGTTTTTAAAACTTTTTTTTTTTTTTAATTCACAATTAAAATTTAAAAGTGACCAGGTAAGTCTTGAGTTTAGTCTGAGCACAGGATGCTGACTTACAGTGTAGCCTCCCTTATTTTTCCTCTTGTGATTCCCATCCTACCCACTCCCCTTCTCCAAAAACAGGGAAAGGAAATTAGTTAGGCAGTTTTATCTAACAAACCTTGAAACGTCATGCTCAGTTTACTGTGCATGGCTAATGCAACAAAAAAATACTAGCTTTCTCAGAAAGCAATACAGATTAGTTAACCTTAAACAACCAAGTACAACAGCCATCAGGAAACACCGTGTCCCAACGACGCCTTGGCTTCTAACTATGACCAGCACTTCTACTGCCGCGGATTTTTATTAATTAACGGACTTCTCTTCAAAACACGTAACCAGAAGCAGCGGGCCCTTTCTGTGCCGCGGAAGATAACGCAGCGGTACAAAAAAGCCAAGTTTCGGAGAGAGGCGGCTGCGTTCCGAGCCCGGCAGACACGGTCCGGGCTGCTCCCTCCGGCCTCCCGGCCGGGCCCCGCTGTGCAGCACGGGGCGCGTGTGCCCGCTCAGGCACCGGGACGCGCGACCCGACCCGTTCCCTGCCCGGCCTGGCGCCCCAAGGCGAGCGGCCCCGCGGCCGCCACCTGCCGCCCCCCTGGCCTCGGGGTGCCGCCCTCCCGCCCGTGCCCGCCGAGGCCCACTCGGAAGGAGCCGCGGCGAAGCACCACCCCACCCGCGCACCTTCCTTTCCCGCTGCCACGGAAGGGGCAGGAGCGGAGGGTCAGTCGGCACGCCAGGCGGGCGGGCGGGCGACCCCTCCGGACGCTCACTCCGGCGGCGGCGGCGGCGGGGACACAAGGGAGAGGGGAAGGCGGGGAAGGCGGGGAAGGCGGGGAGGGCGGCGGCGCTGCCCCCGGGCGCGCGCTGTAACGGGCGGCGGCGCCGCCCCGCGGTCCCGCCGCTGGGCTCGGGCCCCGCGGCCGCTGGCTGGCTGGCTGGGCGGCGGCGCGCGCTGCGTCGCCGCGGCGTTACGGCCGCAACCGGCCGGTACGGGCTCCTGCCGGGACCAAACCACTGCGGGGCGCGGCGCCCTCCCGGCCCCTGCCGGCCGCTCCCGGCAGGCACCGCGCGGGAGGCGGAGGTGGCGGCGGGCGGGGCCGCGCGGCGGGGGCACGAGAGGGCGGCCGATGGCGGAGGGGGGGCCGTGCCTCGGATCCCCGGCCATCCTCGCAAGCTCCCGAGCCGCGCCGCGGCAGCACCGGCGGGCAGCTGGGCATCCCGCCCTCGGGAAAGGTGCTGCAGCAGCCCGGGGCCGTGTAGACCAGCCCGGGGCCTTCCCCGGGGCGCGCCGCCCCGCTGGCTCGGCAGCCGCGGCATCGCGTCCGTCGGGCAGCCCCGCCCCGCGGCACCCGCACGGTTCGGCTTCTTTCCGTGGGTTTGTTCAGCGCTGTCCATGTGGTGTGTGATTATAGACCGGGCTAATGAGGTTGCCCTTGCAGCGTCACGGAGTTCGCCGTGTTCAGTGGTCGCTGTTAAGTAAGAATTACGTGATACTAGAGACGAGCCCAGCGTGTGGTTGTTGAAGTGATGCTCTGCAAATAGCTTTTCTTACAAAGTCTTCAGATTAATTGTAAGCCCTACATGGAATACCCTGCTTAATCTGCACTTTGATTCTAAATCAGGGCTCTCCTACTATTTATTGGCTCTGCAATAAAACTGCAGCAAAGCTGGAGGCTGCAAATGTGTTGGAATGAAAATGGCTTTGACAGGCAAAAAGGCCCCTCATGACACAGCTGGAGTTTCAACACCTGTTAAATCTCACTGTTCAGTTACTAAGAACGAACACTTGTTTTGATATAGAGGGGGTAAAACTTCCATCACTTCCAAAAGCCAGACTGGCTTCTCAGAGGTGGTACAATTACTATTTACAGAAATCAGGGAACATTTGCCAACACCTTGCATGGGGTAACTCTGCCATTAACGTGTAGTACTAAGCAAAAAGCTGGTAATGTAAAGGGCAAGAGTCCATTCCAGAAATGCAGCCATCACAGTCATAATAGAGAACTCTGATCAGAAGTAGTTTATATTCCCAGTTACTAGCTAGACAGTGGAACAGTTTGTACGCATGACCTTTTTTTGTATCTTCATTGCTCTTCTTTGGACATGCAAAATTCACGTTTAGAGTAGTATGATGTTTGTGATAATGCACAGTATTATCTTATAGAATAAACACCTTCAACAATTCCTTAGATGTAGTAAATAGCTACACGTTTGAAACTGTATTTACTTGTTCTTGTTTCTTGCTTTTTGACAAGAAACATTAATTATATATATACTAATATTAAACTCAATGTTGGTTAAGGCTCAATGTATCAATGACAGTGAAAAACAATCAAACTCAATCAAAACCCAATAAAGATCCCAAACCTTATCTCAAAGTTCAGCTGAACAATAGGCAGTAATTTGGTATAACTGTGAAAGATACAATCATTGGACACATTCAGTGGTTTATCTATCTGATTAGAATGAAATATTTTGCATTCTACCCAGAACACTTAAAAAAATGCAACAAGACAGTAGGTGCATTTATCATGCTGTAACAGCATCTTCATTGATGAGGACAGAAGTGTACTTGCAGCCTGGAAAAATGAAGTTCTTTTACAGTCACACATGCTACACACAAGACCTTGCCTACACAACAGCAGAAAGCAAAAATTCCTTTCCTAAGTAGATCTAATAATCTAAGACAACATTTTCAAACATGACTGGCTGAAGTCCACAACTGAAATAAAACTAACCTTACTTTCAGTACTGCCACATTTTATGTTGGAGTCACAGTTATAAGTGTTAATCTCAGTTAAATGTAAACCTTCTGGTCTTCAAGTTTGTGTAGCTATTAAGAACATGCTTCTCAGTGACCACTGTCCTCTTACAAAAATACATTTGCTTTTCATCCTGAATGCATTCGTAACAACAGTATAGCAGTAAACCAAAGGATATGTGTAGGCTTTGCTCTGAAACATATATGGAATCCAGAATAATTTGTCCATGAAAGGTTATGACTAATTAGTACAAATAAGATAATATATTGGTCTATATACCTAGAGAATGCAGAATATGGTCCTCTGTTATTTCTCCATTTTAGTAGTACAGAAATAAATATCACACTTGAAGTTGCCAAGTGCAATTCTTTAAATGCACAACAAACAAAACCAGAAACTGAAATAAGCAATTATCTTAATTTCATAAATAAGCCACAAAGAAGAAAAAAGAAAAGTAAATACTTTTATATTCCTTTTCAGGAATAAATTTATCTTTAGGTACTGTTTATTATCTCAAGCATGCCTTGTATACACTGTTTTTAGATAAAAAACGTACAGAAATCAGTGATTATCAATACTAAGTGTTAGTATGGCAACTAAATTTTCTAGCTATATATCTAAAGAAATTAAATAGTTTGTCACTGTTTCCGACCCAAGAAAGTAAAGTACAATATTGCTCAAGAAAACCTAAGTTACGCAAATGTAGCGCATGTCACAGTGCCATTTTTCAAAAATACTTCAATTTTTTTAATTTACTGGGAAAAACAAAACAAAACAAAAAACAACCACAACAATATAAATTCTTCAGTGTTAAAAGGCCTTTGAATGAAAGTTCTTAGGTACCATGTTACTAAAATCCATCCCAGGTTAATTGAAACTGTGTGAGCATAACACCTAACAACCTGATACTGAGCAATAAGAACTAAAGAACACTTACTCATTTATCCATCACTGATACTTAACAAGACCATGAAGAAAGAAATCTATTACAGTTGCTTCAGTAGCAACAGCTATTAAAAATGCAATGAAGAGTAACTATGTCTTGGTGCCACTACACTTTTTTGTCCATTTCGATGGAATCTGGAGCAATAGAACTGACGGCAACTCCAAGGCTTGAGTGTCTCCAAGTTAACTCAGAGGGAGGAATATGACGTAGCTCTCGGCGAGATAGTCGTATTGGAGTTACTCCTTGAAACTGTGTTATGGTTTCTCTTCTGTGGGTGGCAGAAGGTAGCTGCAGATGAGATTCTGAAGGCTGAGCTTCATCTGTTCCTCTTCTGTCATCACCAGTGCTTGACAAACATCCTTTGTTGCACCCAAATTCTGAAAGATCTTCTCCATGCTCGTATGAATTCTGTTGTGCTCTTAAACTACTTATTTTGTCTGTTTCTTTTATTTTCCCTGGTTGACTACTTGTTTTGGTGTTTAATGTCAACTTTAATCCTTCAGAAGCAACTTCTGCTTCATCTTGACTAGATGCTTTGTCACCAGCACTGTTACCTGAAATGAAATTTGTCAGGAGACAAAGCTACAAATTACAACTCTTTTGAGTGCCTGTCATCAAGAAATATTAGTTAGTCAATACAGATTTACAGTATCAGTAACTTGTAGTGTGAACATGGTAAAAAAATTATTAGCACCTCACATTTTGTCCTTTCTATTAAAAAATTTGTCATCTACAAAAACATCAGAGGCATTAGCCATTACTTTCCTCTGACTAGGTGCTGGTAGTACAAGCCTCATTGTTCTAACTTGCAATGTATCTTAGTAAGCAGTCTTAAAACAACTGAACCATGGCAGTCAAATAATGAAATTATTTATCTCTTGAAAGCCTAGGACAACACACAAAACACATTCTGCAAATTTGACTGTAATGGACACACAGGGCTTTTACTATTTTTGAAGTTCAGCAACAAATTATAAAGGTGTTTTTTTTGTTGTACTGTACTGCAGAATGCCTCAAAATGTGTTCAAAAGAAAAATAACTAAATACAGAGTATGTTTTACAAAACTTATGGGCACAGCTATTTGAAAAAAGTTCGAAATTCACAGTGATCTTTTCTCTTCTTGTCCTTGCTACAATTTGGCCAGCATGGGTGTTTCCCCAGACAGATACATGTCCTAAACTACATGCTTCTTTGTATACTAGACAAGGAATATTCTTTCCCATACTATTTATAATCCAACTCTAGAATATTCCTGTTCATAGTTTGACAATGTATTTTATAGTCACAAATGTTTTGGCTCATTACAGTGGCAAGGGCAAGGGCTGAGCCTTTATTCACTCTGGGAGTGACAGGAATGTGATCAGCATCTCAGCATTAGCAAGGTATGTCACTGCCCAAGTGGAAAGAAACAGAAGTATCTGTTGGGAGGAAGAACCAGTCAAGCTGAGCCTTAAGAAGAAACAAATAGTTAAAGATAACATACGTACATTTAGTGGATGCCAATAATTGACGGGATGACACTCCAGAGAGGACCTTCAATTTCTTCTTCAGCTCTCTGCTGGTTTTCTTGTAGAGAAATTTGTCTTTTTCCAGTTGCTGGACTTTTCCTCCATAGCCTTTCAAGGTTTCTGCAATACCTTCCCTATCTTGTTCTAGGACAAGTAAAACTGGTTTAAGAAACAAATATTTCTGTGCCAAAAACCAAGATGCCCAACTAGACAAAATATGTGTTGTATCAAATATTTGTGCAATTTTCACTAGACCATTTGAATGGTGGTGTGCACACAGAAGTAGATCAGATAGATACAAAAATCGTATTTTTCTCAACTAACTGTTCTCGAGGAATATATTATACCTCTCCTCCAGTTTCAAAAGAAAATCAACATTTTGTTGTTTTGTAACTGTAGCAGTGTTATACCAGTGGTTTAAATTCTTGTTCTGTTTTATCTGGAGTTTAACATGATTCCAGCACCTACAACCTCATACTGTTTTGGTTAAGGTAAAGTAATTCTACTATCTGAGATGTTCTGAATGACATTGTAACTAACTGCTTTCTCAAATGCCATGCCTTTAGATAGTCTGCTCCCAGCACTTGATTTAATGAAAGTTACTTACTGGGAGATTGTCAGTGATTAATTTCATACTTTCAGATACTAACTTCAGTGTTTTGTTTACTAAGGCTAAAAGAGAGGATGCATAAATTTGTCGAAAAAACCCCAACCCAACAGCTTTCTAATGTGATTCTGTGCTGTTACATAAAACAAACAAACAAAGAAAAAAACCAACAACCAACTGCTACTGTCCTCCTTGACAGAATCCAAACCTACAGTAGAGATATTCAGGCAGAGGAGAAAAGAAGGTTCAATTTCTGTCACTATTTTGCATGTCTCAAATGCAATAGTGCCACCATCAATACCTCAAATGCACAATACAGCCTTCTTGATCCTACGTTTCTTCTTAAATAACTAAAAATAACTAAAGACAGAGTATTTTTTACAAAACTTATGGGCACAGCTACTTGAAAAAAGTTGGAAATTCACAGTGATCTTCTCTCTTCTTGTCCTTGCTACAATTTGGCTAGGATGGGTGTTTCCCCAGACAGATACATGTCCTGAACTACATGCTTCTTTGTATACTAGACACAGAATATTCTTTCCCACACTATTCCTTGGCAAGAACAAGATCTAGAAAACGAAGGAGGCAAGCAGTG